>NC_044988.1:25522162-25842259 GCF_008728515.1 Papio anubis | reverse complement strand
CAAATTGGTGCAAACTCAGTGTGGTATTTTAGGAGCTGCAGAACACAGGCAAACAGCCAAGGAATCTCCCTCATGTTTGCAAAACTGAAAGGCAGACTATTCAGATTTGTAAAGAAAATCTGGGGCATATTATTTGCAGTTTCTAGGGGTGATGAGAGTTCTTGAAAAGAGATTATCATGATTAATGGTTTCTTAAAAGATGTGACTGCTTGTTTTTTTTAAAAAAAAATGTTCTTTGAGAGATATTCTCATTTTTCAAGTGAAACTTATGTTAATTGATATTGAATTGGCAGTTTTAAAATCTATGGCTCATTTGACAAGTTCTCTGTCTTAGACTAGCAGAGGCCCAAGGGTTTCTAGAGAGTGGCAGGATACTATGTTGGTACTTTGGGAGAAGGAAATACAGTTGGAGAGAGAGCAGTGCAACCATACCAAGAATCTTTCTACATGGATGAAGCTGGAAACCATCATTCTCAGCAAACTAACACAAGAACAAAAAACCAAACACCGCATGTTCTCACTCATAAGTGGGAGTTGAACAATGAGAACACATGGACACAGGGAGGGAAATGTCACACACCGGGGCCTGTTGGGGGGTGGGGGGCTAGGGGAGGAATAGAATTAGGAGAAATGTCTAATGTAGGTGACGGGTTGATGGGTGCAGCAAACCAGCATGGCACATGTATACCTATGTAACAAACCTGAACGTTGTGCACATGTACCCTAGAACTTAAAGTATAATTTTAAAAAAATGAATTAACATGCCAGCAAGCCTCAAGCTATTGTGATTGCAGGGGACATTTCTGCAGTGGCAGCTGCAAACTAATGCTTCAGAAGGCTACGCTGAGTCAATGGGGTAATATTTGCTAAAGATAGATGTGAAATATCATAGATCACCACAAAAACAGTGATTGAAAATCCTAAAGAGTTGAGAAGTGATATTAACATAGCAGTCTACATCTTCCAAATTGATAAATAAGAGTCAGAAACTTCTGTGGGGGGGGGAAAAAAAAAAAAACTATCCATAAAGGGAGGAAATTCAGGCCTTTATTTCCTTAGCAATACAATCTGTTTTATGCAATTCTCTCTCAAGTCTTCAAGGAAGCTGAGCAGAGGTAAGACTATGGTATAGATGAAAAATAAAGGACACAGAGATATGGAATATCTCTGACTCTACACATCTCATGGGATATGCTAAGTCAGCTTCTCCTTTTGTTATTGGGATCAACCATGACCATACTGTGTGAATCTAAATATTTACAGTTCTATTGACAGAAATAAGCAACCGAACTGAAATGCTTTCTCACAATAGAAAGCATAAGTGCATACGTGTCTAGAGAACATTTTCAATATATGATAGCAAGTCATGACAGCAAAATCATGGCTTCATCACAGAGGAGAAATCATGTTTCTTATTTGCTATAGGACCCATCTGTGGGTCAAAAGGCAGAATTAGCCTTTAGACACATTCATGGAACACCTTTATGTCTGGCATGTGAAGATAGTAGTCTATTTTGATTCTCTTAATACTGTTAAAATGCACATTTTCATAGCTAGGGATTCAAACCACAATTTTTTTTTTTTTTTTTTTTTAGGTTATACATGCTAGAAAAATAAAGCCTCTAAAGGGAATTGTGTTTTCCTAACTTTAGTCTTACAAAATTAGAGGATAATAGTCAATAAAAGCTGGTTTCACCTAAACCTTATTCACTCTACTTTGAAAATATTGGACCCAACTAGGGACAAGAAAGGATTGGTTTTTGCGTTGCTTTGTTGTTGCTGTTTAGCTACTTAGTTGTTTTGATTTGGTTGAATTTGAAAAGAGGTTAAAAGGAAAAAATGTGCACGTTTGGGTTCCCAAAAACAAGTGAATCTTGCCCTGTTTGGTAGCAGAAGGGAGAATCTAATCCTTCTAATCCCAGGGACAAAGTTAGCACTTGTTACAAAAGAAATGGAGGCCTGAGGCCGGGCATGGGGGCTCACGCCTGTAATCCCAGCACTTTGGGAGGCCGAGGCGGGCGGATCACAAGGTCAGGAGACCGAGACCATCCTGCCTAACACGGTGAAACCCCGTCTCTACTAAAAATTCCAAAAATTAGCCCAGCATGGTGGCGGGCGCCTATAGTCCCAGCTACTCAGGAGGCTGAGGCAGAAGAATGGCATGAACCCAGGAGGCGGAGATTACATTGAGCCAAGATGGCACCACTGCACTCCAGCCTGGGTGACAGAGCGAGACTCCATCTCAAAAAAAAAAAAAAAAAGAAAAAAGAAAGAAAGAAAGAAAAAGAAATGGAGGCCTTGTGACCCCCCCCACCAGAGTATTTGACCGCACAGCCTTCTTCAGCACTTGTTTCTAGAAAGGATGCACCTATCTTTGTGCCTCTACATATCTACTGAGAGCTTCAGTCCAAATATTTCAGATAATCAAACGTCAGCTCTTGGGGGACACAAAAAGGAGCAGTTTTCATTTTCAGTTTCCATTGCATGTTTTTTCCTCCACTCAATCTTTTTGAGATCAGTAGGCAGTCTGTAGGGTACACTCAGAAATGAAAACTCATCCAAAATGGAAGAAATGTATGCTGGATTAAGGAAGCAGCATGGGGAATATCAAATTCCTCAGCATTTAGTATGTGTAACTTTTTCAGCAGGGAATATGCACTAGGGAATGTGGAAGGCCAGAATTCTCCCCCTATAATCCCTCTGTTTATATTTTCCTAAACCATACACAGAGTTCTCCTGGACTGACTCTAGAGGGGCTCCGTGAGCAGAGGCCAAACAAGATCAATGTTGACTCCAAATGCTAACCCTAAGGACTGTCCAACATTCGCATTAATTCAGCCTCTCCTGAAATCTCTGGTTTTGGAAGGAAAAAAGAATTTCACAATCTGGTTAACATCTGGCTTGCTGGCATTAACTGAAAACTTTGCTGCGGTTCTGTTTTAAGACTTTGTGGAACTCCCTATAGATAATGCCTGATCTTGGAAAGTTTAATGAAGCAGATGGCTCTCTTAAATAGAAAAATCTAACTACAGGAGGCAAGCACCCAAGAAGCTCCCTCAAAGGAGGCAATTGTTCTCTTCCCCAGCACCCATTCTGCCAACACCCTAGGAAATCACTTTACTACTTGTTACCAACTTTTAAAAAATGAAATAATATTTGAAAACCAGAGTAGTTGATTGTGGCCCTTTATCTCATTTTCTGATCGCTTAGTTGATCAGCATTTCCTATAGCTCATTCTTAGAGAAATGCAGATTTCTTATCCATTCAGAGTCTTTACCAAGATAGTTTGAAGATTTTATTGAGTTTTATATTCCTTTTAAACAAGGGAACATCTTTTTAAATGTTAGTTTCTCAGAACCACCTTCTATCCTCAGGTTTTTAATTTTTATTAACCAAGTATTTTCTTTAATGCATCAACAAGTCCTCATGGCATAGAAAGCATAGATTAGAAAGCAGCTAGTAATTAGATGCTTTGTAGTAAACAAATGCCTCTGTTTACAGCTCTCTTTAGAGTTTCAAAAGAACAACTTAGCAACTGTAATTCACACCTCAAATCAATTACAAATACCACAAGCATCACATTTTTCTCCTAAACAAAGGTGAGCAGGAAACTATTCCTCCCTACTTGGTACAAGAATGAAATTCTAGTATCTAAGGCATAAACAAAACTATCTGTAGTCCTTGGAATGTTAGCTTCTGGGTCATTTCAGTATTTACTGAGAACCTCTTGTGTGGCAGGAACTGTGTCCGTTGCTGGGCACAACACTAGTGAATGAGGAAAACTAGAATCCTGCTTCACATAGCTAATAATTCCATGATTTGTCAGTTTTCAAGTATATTCTGCCACAATGCACATGGTACATGAAGCATACACGTGTAACACGCTGTCAGAGGTGACTTCAAAATGATAGACAATTCTTACCATACTATGCCAAACTCCATCTATTCTGTTACCATTAAAGGAAATATTGAAATGCAAATGAGTAACAGTGACATTAGTAGACAAATAACTTTGAATGTATTCTTTATTTTTTAAAAGTGCTTCACAAATGTCAGATCTTTATGACTAGTAATAAATTACTGGCAACAAATTATTGTGATCATACTCTGTGTCATCCATATTGGAGTTGAAAACCACAAGTCTAGTTACCTGTCTTTGAAACTGCTTTTCGGGTTACAAATCAGATTTACTCCCAATATCTCATTCGAATTTTGTAACCACCTTGTAAGTTAAGTGGGGCAGGTTTATTAGCCCCATTTTAAGGATGAGGAAATCACGGCTCAAGTCACTCAACTAGAAAGTGCTTAATTCTCTTCCATGGTCTTGCTCTGGACCACATGCCCTTACCACTAACACGGGAGTTAGATATATGTATCTTCTGAGAGCCAAAAAACAAAAAGTCAAAAACAAAAACGAGCATGATAAGGGCTTTGCAAGCATTAAAAACTACACTGAAAACGTGAGTATCAGAGAAAAGGGTGAGCAGAACTCTGAGGAATTTGATGGTTCAGTCTACATACCATATAAACTAGGTCTGGAGCATACATATGGTGTCCAACTTGGCACAGATTAATATATGTACAAAACAACTCAATCACTTTCTCTCTTTGCCAACTGTATTGTTAGATAAATTGTTTTTATTAAAGATAAAACAATTTGTATTGTCTTTTATCATCTTTATTTTCTTCAATAAAGACCACTTTTATAATCTTTATTAAAGGTAGTGTACCTACATCTTCCCCTCACGTCATCAGCTAACCTGTTCCCTGCTGAATGGGAAACAAGCTCTTTTAAGCATTGCTAATTGTACCAAAGTGGACACAGGACCCAATCTAGGCCAAGCAGATTTTCATCTGAAATTTGAGTGCAAGGTTTACAAGGATATGGAAAGTCAGTACTAAGATGGCCATATTCAAGTAGAAAAAGCCACCTATAAAGAATGAAGGAGAAGAATAAAGTAGAAACATAGACAAAAAGAGAAGAGAGGTTCCGGGGCAGTAGGGGGAGAAAGACAGGAAGAAAATAAATACTTTCACTCCTTGAGCTTTTGAATTGGAAGCACCAGTTCTCTGTGAGGCCCAATTGTATGTCTTGATCTTGCCCTCCAAGAGTTCTTGGAGACACTCTAGTATTCTTCCAGTAATTTTTCTTTCTTTTCTTTCTCCTGTTTTTTTCTTTATCCAGTTGGAGAAGGTTTTTTGCTTCTCATACCCAAGTAGTTAAGGCCATCTATAAATGCCCATTTTTCATACCAGCTAGTCTAGAGCCCTTTCTTTTGTTCTAAACATTAGGAAGGAACAAAGTCATTTAGTTTCCATACTAATTTAGAATAAATTCGACACTATTTAGAATAAATCTGCCTTCCCGGAAAATTCTGCCTCCTGACATAGAAAATTGCATTGTTTCATATCCTACAACCCGAGACCTCTGTCTATTAGTCATACTTTGTAGGTTTACAGTCTAGGTCAATCTCCTCATCAAACATTTGTAAACCAACATCCTTTCCTCTTACAATTCATTACTATCTCTTTTCCTTCTCAGTTTTTAATCCTCATCAGTTTTACTCACTAATTATTCCCATTGCCAATTTCAGTCACAGATGTAGGGCAACGTTTACTCTGACACGAATCAGTTCATTTCTCCTCATTGCATTGCACCAGCCTTCAGGATTGTGGGAAGCAATATTGACCCTTGGCTGACTTAAAGTAGAACTTGCCTAAAGCACAAGATATAACTTTGACACTGTGTTGATCAAGACACTGATTGCAAGGAATAAAAATCTCATTCAAATCGCTTAAGGCATGTGGAATTTACTGGCTCAAAAGACTTGGAAAAAGACAAGAAAGCAAGTGCTACAAGGACTTTCTTATTTCTAATTTCTATTTCTTTCTGCCTGATGGCTTTATTTTCTCTTCTCACAAGTGGGTCTTCTTCACATGACAGGGCGCTTAACCACTAATAGCTCCTAAGCTTCCACCACAGAGAGAACTGAATTACCTTCTCCAACTCCACCCTGAAAACTTCCAGGGGGGAACTCTTATTGGCCTAGCTTGACCCAGATGTCCACCTGTCAGCCAATCAACTGTGACAAGAAGAGACACAGTGACTAGACTGGCAGCCCTCACCAGAAACACATGGTTGGAACAGGGGTAGAAGCAGTACTCCTCTAAGAAGCAAAAGTACTCCAGCAATTCCACTTCTGGATGTGTACCCAAAAGAACTGAAAAAAGGGACTTGAAGAGATAGCTATATATCTGTGTTCATATCAGCAATATTTATGATAGCCCAAAGGTTGAAGTGACCCATGTTAGCTGCTGACAGAAAAATGGATAAACAAAATGTGACATATGCATACAATGGAATAGCATTCAGCCTTAAAAAGGAAGAAAATGTTGACACATGCTACAACATGAATGAACCTTAAGGATATTATGCTAAGTTAAATAAGTCAGTTACAAAAGAACTTTAAAATAACTAAGATGATAAATTTTATGTTATGTGTATTCTACGACCATTTTTTTAAAAACAATCTTTTTTAACTAAAAAAAAAAGGATTACTATTCCCAGAAGAAAGACAAGGTTATAGATAAAACAACTGATGACCACTACAATTACGGACAGGAAGGAAGATTATTCATCCTATTACTACTAATGATAAAGACCTTAGGGACAGTTGAGCAAAGGAACCATGATGTCACACTGAAAAATAGAAGAATCCTTGGCCAGTCTAATTATGCATGATCAGAGGAAAGATAAAAACACCAAAGCTACCAACAACAGCTTCATGTATATATATGTGGCTTATAGCTATAAGTCAGGGCCATTGTTTTAGAATTTGGGGGGGGAAACTCAAAAATTAACATCAGGTTGAAATTCTATTCAAAAGTTTGATTTCCTTAATACATACTTTTTTTTTTTTTTTGAGACAGAGTCTTGCTCTGTCGCCCAGGCTGGAGTGCAGTGGCACGATCTCGGCTCACTGCAAGCTCCGCTTCTCGGGTTCACGCCATTCTCCTGCCTCAGCCTCCTGAGTAGCTGGGACTACAGGCACCCGCCACCGTGCCCGGCTAATTTTTTTTGTATTTTTAATAGAGACGGGGTTTCACTGTGGTCTCGATCTCCTGACCTTGTGATCCGCCCGCCTCGGCCTCCCAAAGTGCTGGGATTACAGGCGTGAGCCACCGCGCCCGGCCCTTAATACATACTTTTTAAAAATTTGAATAAAAACCAAATTCAGAGGAGCAATACCAAGAAGAGTTGAAGATGGCCATACTCTATGATTCAGTAATCTATGCCTAGATATATACTTCAGAGAAACAGTTATTTGTATCTACCCAGAGAAGACTGGGAATCTCTCTAGCAACAACACTTACAATAGAAAAATATACAGACTAACTCAAACTTCCCTTGACAAGAGAATGACTAAATGAATGACTAGATAAATGGTAGGAGTTTTCCCCCACAATGGAATACTGTGCAGCAGCAAAAGTAAATAAACTACAGTTACATTAACATGGATAGATTTTGTAAGCATAACGTTAAGCAAAACAAACAGACTCTAATTCATCTATGTAAAGATCAAATCTTGTATAGTAAAAGCTACTTATGGAAACACACAAATAAAGTAAATCTTTAAAGAAAATCAAGAGATGATCATAACTTCCGGCATAGTACCTATCTCTGCGTAGACAAATAGGAATAGTATTAGGGGAGGGACACTCAAAGGGCTTAGAAGGTACTGACAATCTTCTGTTTCTTAAGTTGGTTTGTAAATACACCAATGTTCAATTCATCATTAAATTTTAGTTTATACTGTACATATATATTATGCATATACATTATACAACCTTTATAAGATACCTTTAATAGCAAAATATGTTTTTAGAAACCTAAATAAAGAGAAGTCCTTCTCACATGTCTCACTATGTTAATGCTGTAGAACCAAATTAGTGTTTTGAAGACACTGGACTTTGGTATGCAGCAATGTGTTGGAAGTTAGCTACCCATTATTGAAATGTACAATGCACAAGGGCAGATTTTCTTTTGCATTTGTCTCTTCAATGCACTTGTGTTTTTATATTTTCTTCTGACACTTGGAAGACAGAGGAAGAAAAAAATAATGGAAATGATTACTTGGAAATAGAAGTTGACATTTGAATGCATTGCCCAATAGACATGTAGAGTTTTACATTTACCCAATTTACAATGAAGTTTTTACATGAGCAGCTGAAAGAGAAAAACAAATATGGATCTGGATATCTGATTAAAATATGTTCTCATTTTAATGCTTTATTGAGTGCAAAGGGTGGTTCAAATCACAGTTCCTAGTGGGTTATGTAAAGCTTTACTCCGTGAGTGAAAACATTTCTGATTAGAACACTCCCCAGGTTACCCACTGTGTTCTGTTTATTCAGCTTATTTCAGACATTTGCAGGGGAGGGGGCACAAAATGTACACAGAGTAAAAGAGTGAAAGCTGTGATGTGGACTTCTGGTTTGACCTGCCAAATTGGAACATGTCCATGGATATAATACCTAGATATTAAAGTTCACAGATACTGAAATTGTCTTTGTCTTTCAACCAAGTAGTGGGGTAAATCGCTGTTCAAATTTTTGACATACGGTCCTAGACTGGATGAACTTCGCTGGAACTTAGTATGTGTTTGAAAAAGTCTCCACATAAGGGGATTAAAAACTAAGTAAACTAGAGGCTTATATATGCTCTCTGGAGTGATGGTTATCTTTGGAAAAGGTTCCTTAACTTCTCTGAGCACCTGGAACAGTTTACTGGACATTTCACTAAAAAAGGAGCATTCTATCCTACAATAGAGGTGAGATACATTTAATGAATAGCTTCTGGGCGTTAAAAAAATGATTTCATACACAGAAAACTATCCTCTGTTTTTTTCTTTCAAAAGGAAAATATAAGTGGGAAAACACACAGGGTACTTAGTTTATACAGCATCTCTTCCCTCTGAGTCTCTCTAAGGACACAGAAAATTGTCCAGAAATATTGGATACCAAAAGGAAAACAAAATTGGTGACCTTACAACAACCAAAAGTAAAGACAGAACACATACAAAACAGTATGCATAGGAAAAATTATTTTGAAGCCTCTGTTCTTTTTGGCAGGGTCACAGATGTGAACAATAGCACAGGAAAAAATTACTCAGAACCATATAAATGAACTTTGCTATATAGAGCTTTCAAAAAAAATAAAGGACCAACGATTGCAAAACAAAACAAAAAGCCATCCAAAAATTGCCTGAGAACACAGTCCCCAATCATCAAGTCACTCTAAAGAGAAAAAGCCAAAGCCAATATGGAAACATTATGTGGGTTGGATTCCAGGACTTTCCTCTTGGAATATCTCCCTAATGCCTATTTGACACTCAGGCAGCATTTATTAATTTCTCCAGAACATAGTTGTCCAAAGTTAAGCTCTCTAAAGAGTTGTCCTATCAAACCACCTGGAAATACAACTGTATGCCGGTCACAGAGAGGACTTTTTAAATTAACAAAATATATTTTTGTTATCTTTGCATGTCACATCTTACCCAAGAGAGTAAACTGAAAACAGATTCTACCTAACAGAATATTTCTTTGTATTAAACGAGCTCATTCATTTGGAAACTCTGATCCAGAGTGAAAATAGGAAGTGATGCCCTTTAAAATATATTATAAGTGATTATAAAGAATGGTGATCAGACATCGGCGAGTGCACGGCCTCCAGATGGCTACGTGCCTTGTGTACTCATCACACTTGGCCCCGCGGAGCCTGGGTGGCTTCCCCTGACCTTGTCTCCTGGGCCAACTTACCCGCCAGATCCCCAAAGCCAGGGTCTGTGGCGCCCCTTTCTCCCCTCTTGCTCCAGACAGCGACGGGGCTTCTCCGCAGTTGAGGGCAGGGAGCGCGGTCTTGGCTGAGCCCCTACACTCAGTGTACACTCAGTGCCTGCACAGGCAGACGCAGGCAGACACAGCCCCAGCCCCAGGAGCAGGTGTGGGCTCCAGCTACAATAAGGAGATCTCAGAAACGGGAAATACGGCCATTCTTGTCACCCAACCTCTTTCTGAAATATTGTTCTTTTCACAAAAATGTGTTCAACTGCTTTTACTTTTGTTATATGGAAATGAATACTTTTCTAACTTCTCAGTTTAAAAAAAAAAAAAAAAAGAATGGTGATCAGAGAAGCTCAAAAAAGACATTTTCCTAATCAATAAGTAACTTGAGAAATCATGATCCCAACAGGGTTCCAATATAATATTTTTTTCATGCCAACAGAGAACATTCCTAGAGCCTGAAACTGTGATGGAATGGTAGAACCTAATGGAATGGATAGTTTTAATTCACATTTTTGTGCGACTTCTCAGCTCTCCTTTCTGTTGGAATTACAGCATGGAGAGACACAACACACCTGGGTAGAGGCAGTTTAGGGGCAAATCATGAAGTCTATCATTGTCTCAACACTCATTGTATTACATTTCTCTTTTAACACTCCATTGTTCTACAACCAGGGAGACATCCTTTTTCCTCAAGGCCCTCCATTTACCAAAAGGTACATGTTCCAAACACCCACTACTAGATGATGCGCTCTGCTACATCGATTTTATAGACGACTCAATCTATGCACTGAGGACAAACTGATTTTATCCCAGGCACTAATCCTAATTGATTGGTAATACCTCCTGGGCATGTACTGGCAAGGATGCTAAGGCCCTATTGAGACTTGGTGGCAAAGTGTGTCATAGTTGATTTGCAATGTCTGCCACAATGCAGTGGTGGAGGCTGACAAACATCCATGCCTCGTATTGTCATCCTCACACCAACATGTTACTTTGCCCACACACGGGAGCTCTGTAGATTTCTATTAACACAGATTTATTGAGACCAGTTCTTTATCCAAAAGCATAATTCTAAAAGCAGAGAGTTCAGCCCCATAGCCACTGGATGCAGAAGAATACAGGGGGTGGACTCAGCCTTGCAGAGCTCCTCAATTTAGTCCAATAGAAAGCAACCTCAATGAGTTAGCAAAAAAGTACAATATGCATACTTCTTACAGTTGCATTTATATGTTGTTTTAAATAATACTTCTCTGCTGCTAATGATGTCCTGAAAGAAAACCAGCAGCAGTCTAGGCGGCATTGTAATGTGGCAAAAGACAACCCTTGTGAAGGAGCGGATGAAGGGTTGGAGCATGGGATATGCTCTGGTGCTCATTAAAACACATACACACAACTTCACTTCTCTTTAATATAAAAGTATTTTTAAAGATAAGATGATTTTGCCTTTTGTACATGGGGGTCTCTCCAATAAAACAAAGATAAAGTCAAATTAAACGATTGCCATGTGTTTAGGAACAAATGGGGTTAGACCAAAGGAATAGCCCATTTACCGCAGTGCCTAGCAACGATGCAGCGCTTTCAGAAGGGAGGACGGCCGGCGACTCCCTCCATCCTCCTTCCCTCCCCCACTTCCTGTAATACACAGCATTTATGAAGAAAAGTGAAAGTATGGATTTGCTGCCTGATGTAAACTTTAAATATTTGCCCTTTGGTTCATCTTGAGTATGTTATAGAACACACTGAATGTTCTAGTTCCTTCCTCTCTCCTAGCTTCAAGCTTTTCTTCTGGCTGGAGGACTGCTTTTAACCTCTGAATGCATATCCAGTCCTTCTTTCAGGTCAAAGGGTAAACTTTACACTCCTTCACGCCCCCATAACCAGTATTTCTCTCCTTCTAAATTATGTTGCCTCTAATACAATTTATGAATGAGGCTAAAATTACTCTGATGCCCTTCACCCATCCTACTGGGTATCTGAAGACCATTGGCATTCTTATAGGCTAGAGAGCCGCTTCCAGAGTTGGGTAGTATAGGAGGATCACAGACTTGAGAAGCATCTTACTTTCCTCTTGCCTCATCTCTTTCTCTTAAACTTCATAAAAACCTACATGGAATCTGATAGTTAAAGCCCTTCTAGTGTACTATTCAGCTAGGATGTATTTTTCCTAGGTGTCCCGTGGCCTTATTGTTTCTATGTTTCTAAATATGTTATATGTTTCTATATTCATATAACATATGTTATGTTTCTAAAATACATACCCATCCTCATTTTAGAAGATCCTTAAGAAATCATTCTAATCATGATCTCAGGCCCAAAGATTGAGACAATGTCTTTGGTTAGGTGGGCCTTTCTATTAATACAACATTAGATTACTTCAAAAGGTAGATATCTTCTCCTGTTCTCTAAGACCAGCCCACTGCTAAATGTCTTCAGAACTTCACAGTTGTCTACACTGAAGAGTAGGTGGAAGAGAGTAGGCCTCAGTGGAGTCAGAAAATTCAGGAGGAACTAATTGAGGAAGAGGGAATTTCTTGAAATTCATTCAAGAAGTAGGACCCAGGACTTTTTTTTTTAAAAGACAGCCATGCAGAGACAAAAATTTAAACGTTCTAATGAATTGAAGCCTGTCTATTTGGCACACAGTAGAAATGGCAGGTAAAATTCAATGTCATTTACCAAAATCCTTGAAAGAAATAAAGGTAAAAGGAAAAGTTCAAGTTGGGAAGGTCAGACAGTTAGCTTTTTTTAGGAAAAAGATCAAACACCCATATATGACTTAGAAGTGTCTCTACCCCATTATCATGTCACCCTCTACCTTGGTTTTCTTATCTGCCAAAAGTCTCCCATATGCATCACACATATTGCCCTATATTGGATTGATTCCATTCTCTCATGACTCTGAGGCAGATTCTGTTCCCTTTACTTGGACAGCTCCTGTTTCTCTCCCCACCTAACCAGTACACGCTCAAGGATCAAGGATCACATTCACAGACAAATTTTCCTGACTCTCTTTTCCTTCCAGGACTGGCCTTTGCATATGCATCCCTAGCACTCTCTAATAATTTGGAGATTTCTTAACTGTCTTTTCCTACTAAACTCAAATCCTTGAGAGTAGTAACCATTCATCTTTTTTTCTCCAGCCCTAACTCAGAACGGAGTATCTAATAGATCTACACTAATATTTATTATGGAAAAAAAATAATATTATATAATGGATGAAAGAATGAGTGGATAAATGAATGGTTAAAGCTAAATGACAAGATAATGGAAAGAATTCCTACTGTGAGATGGACAGCAACACAGAGGGAAATGATCAGAAAACCAGTATTGGGACCTAATTCTGCAGTAAGAAGAGTTTGCAGAAAGAACATCCAGTCTCTGACAGAGCCTGACTTACACACAGGGGTTCAGTCAAAAAAAACGACATGGACGAAACTCAGTAACTGGAGAAGGGGAGTGAAAGCAAGTTGGTCACAAAGTTACAAGTGGTCAGGTTGGCACCACTGTAGGTAATGGAACAAGGTTTCAGTCAAAAGTGAATCCAATAATAAGCAGTCATAGCTGGAAGCCAGTAAGTGGAGAACAGGGCTAGCAAGTTTGGAGTGAGGGCAAGAGCAAAGACTCACTTGGTGCTCTGTTGGTAAATTACCAACCTGGAGCTCCCTAGGTGACCCTCACCTTTCTAAGATTAAGACCGGGTCTACCATCTAGAACTTGAAATGGGGCTGTACTTCGAAATATGTGCCACAATTGCCCAACCTCCTTAGCCTGATTCAAGGACACACAGTCAAGAAGACCTTTAAAGCTTTATCATTGTTTGTTTATTCATAATTAGCCCAGAATACAATTAGTATTTTTATTTCTTTTCTAGTGGGCATTTATTATTATTTTCCCATTTTGGAAACCGCTCTTCATCTATGCCACAGAGCCTTGCTTAGACCATAATAAGAGGGAACAAGTGGCCCAGACTGAATAACCAGATTACTTCTCCCTTCCTGTAGGCAAAGTTGTTCAAGGATGGACAAGGCCAAGCGCAGTAGCTCAGGCCTGTAATCCTAGCACTTTGGGAGGCTGAGGTGGGTGGACTACCTGAGGTCAGGAGTTCAAGACCAGCCTGGCTAACATGGTGAAACCCCGTCTCTACTAAAAATACAAAAAAAAAAAATTAGCCGGGTGCAGTGGCACGAGCTTGTAATCCCAGCTACTTGGGAGACTGAGGCAGAAGAATCTCTTGAACCTGGGAGGCGGAGGTTATGGTGAGCAGAGATCACGCCACTGCACTCCAGCCTGGGTGACAGAGCAAGACTTCATCTCAAAAAAATAAAACAGGATAGACACAAGATCCAGGTATGGCTGATCACAGTTCCCCTACTAGAATTTGCTGAAATTCCTAGTAGAAAATAAGCCTAGGCTAGATCAACCAGTGGTCAGCTTTGCATCATCATGGAAAGATTCTTCTTGTAAATGAAGCCAATACAGAGGAGAGCAGAGCTAAGAGGGACCAGTTCTTACTAATGTCAATTGCACTTCTGAATTCAGTTGTGCCTCAGTCTTGGATTTTTTCCTTAAACGGTAAAATACACTTCATTTTTGCATAAACAAAGGTGTTTGAGTTCTCATTACCTGCTACTAAAAAAGTAAATTCTATTGATCATTATTTAATAAAACAACATGCAAAAACATCTAGCAAAATGTCTTCTCCAGGACCTATATTAGTTTCTTTTTCCCTCAGCCACACTAACCTGATGTCTACTTCTGTCAACCTAAGGATATCCATTTATCAACAATATATTCAGAACTCTCTTGTGCATGGGGAAAAAGAAAGGTTTTGAAAAGCGAATTCCAGTCGTCTCCAAGAATTTGTATCTTTTTAGATCATGAAGATCTTCATGCTCAGAATTTATCCTAGACACTTAGGTTACATTAGAAAAGTATAAGCCAAATCACACAAGGAGCCAATTATTTGCTGTTGACCAAAATGCTCCTTCAACATTTTTATGGCTACAATGCATGTGTTTTCCTCCAATCTTTCAAATATTCAAAGTATTTGTTTGAGCCCCAAAAAGGATTATCTTCTTGATCAGGTTGTTTTTGTAGTGGTTGCCTGAAGCAGATGCATTAGACAAGAGCTTCAAAATGTAACCACAGCTTCAGGATCTAGAGTTTAGTAACCATCAATAGACTCACGTACAAAAGATTTTACAAACTTACTCCACAGTCTAGTCTCCATTTTTAAGATGCGTTTATTATACATAAGTAAATAGCCATGCAATCACCAGAAAAATTTGGATTCATTTATATCGCTGAGTAAAATAATATAAGAACATAAAAAGAATAAGGCTAAATCCCAATAGCAGAATAAGGCTAAATCACAACAGCAGATAAGGCTTAGTCACAATTTGGAACTTCACTACAACACAGACTTTTCACTTTCTGCAACATGACCCTGTTAGAAATAAGAATAATATTAAGGCAAATTTCTTCTAACAGTAAATTCCCTTATATATATAAATTTTTTTAAGACGAGAGCAAAATTAGAGCAGAACAAAAAGCTCTGGTATCATAGAAACATAAAGAAATCTATGAGCAGCTTAAAAATAATAACACAAGAGGCATATAACACTGGATATGTACAAATGAGAAATGTCACATGATGCTTTAAAACTATACCGTAGAAAAACAGTGCGAAGATTTCTCAAAAAAAAAAAAAAAAAAAAAAAAACTAAACTAAAAATAGAATTACCATATACCATATGATCCAGCATTCCCGCTACAGGGTATTTATCCAAAGGAAAAGAAATCATGAAGAAATACTTGCAGCACTATTCACAATAGCTAAGATGTGGAATCAACCTAAATGTCTATCAACAGAGTAATGGATAAAGAAAATATGGTATATACACAAGGGAATACTATTCAGCCATATAAAAGAATGACACCTTGTCATTCATGCAACATGGATAAACCTGGCGAACATCATGTTAAGTGAAATAAGTCAGGCACAGAAAGATAAATACCACATATTCTCACATATTTGGAAGCTAAAAAATATTGAGCTCGTAGAAGTTAGAGAGTAGAATTTTGATTATCAGAGGCTGAGAGGGGTAGAGGGGTAGATAAGAAAGAAGAGGTTAGTTAACAGATACAAAATGATAGCTAAATAGAAGGAGTAGGTTCTAGTGTTTCAAAGCACTGTAGGGTAAATATGGTTAACAATAGTTTATTGTATATTTTCAATTGAGGTGATGGATATGATAACTACCCTGCTTTGATTATTCTGCATCATATACATGTATTGAAATATTACCCTGTATAAATATGCACAATTACTAGGTGTCAACTAAAAATAAAAGTGGGGAAAGTAAACCATATTATCATAAACTAGTAATATTATTCATTCACACTGTACTTACGTGACAGGTGCAGTTTTGAGTGCTTTACATCAATAAATTCATTAAATCCTCACAATAACTCTATGAGACTGATACTATATTAACCCCCATTTTACAGGTGAGAAAACTGAGATACAGAGAAGTTAAGTAACTTTCCCAAGGTCAAACAGCTAACTGGTGGCAGAACTGGTATTTTACATATAGAACAAGTGTAAACCATAAGTTCAGAGAAACGAGAAATCACCATTGGTTTGAGTGGCTTAGGAAGACATCACTGACAGAGAGCACATGAGCTAGTCCTCAAAAGAAGGGTAGAATCCAGCAAGAAGGGAGTAGAAAATGCATGGGAAAGGGAAAGTGATTTGACCGCGTTTCCTGGAGCACATTTTATCGTCACAAGACCACAAGCAATCAGTCGGCGAGGACCAACCATTCCTTACCAATTTATGCACCTTGGCACATGGTAGGTGCTTATTAAATATTTTAGAATGAATAAATGAATGCTATTAAATATGGAAAAGTAATTTGCATTACAGGGTAGAAGTAAATTAGGGTCAGATTTTGGAATCTTTTTGAAGGAAGTCTACTCTAGCAATGAAATTCATAGTCTTTGGAATCAGGTAGATCAAGTTCAAATTCCAGCTCTACCACTTATGAGCTGTGTGATCTTGACACTACTACTCAAACTTTCTGAGCTTCTTTTTCTTTATCTATAAAAGAAGGACAAAGATATCTACCTCCTAGATTTATTATGAGGATTAAATAGGATAACATAGATATATATAGCTCCTAGTATCTGGTAAAATACTGAATAAATGGTAACTACTTTTTATTGGCAGACTAAGTAGTTTATATATCCACTATTGGTAGAATGAGCTATTGATCCAGTAAATGATTAAGGAGGCACTCAAGGAAAATTAATCTAAGAAGGAGGAATGAAATGAAGGGAGGAGACACAAGGGAGGAGAGGCAGCTTAACATGCTATTACAATTGCCCTGACATGAGTTAAGTGTCTGAATCTGGTCACTGGCAGCAGAAATAGGAAGAAAAACTGGAACAAGATTCATGGTTAAAACAATCTTAAATGATTTTCCCTCTTTCATATCGGGCTAATATTCTAGTTTATAAGAACTTGCATGAGAAATATATGTTAAAGCCTCATTCTAACCATTCATATAAACTGTTAAACTGCTAGGAATCAAAAAAGATAGGTAAAAAATCCACAACTAAGAAGACACCTTACACAAATATTAATATGCAATGTGCCAACCCGTCTCTTTCATTTGCAGGCTCATCTATTTCAAGCAAATTACACTATTTACAAACCAGTCTCTATCTTGACAGCAAACACAATTGTGGCAATTTGTATCTTTTAACTTGAACTTATTGTACCAATTGCCTTCTAATAGTATATTATTTTAGAAGGTTTTACGAACTTTTGTAAAAAATTACTAGTTTGGGAGCAGAAAAAAAAAAATCTTTGAAGCCTGAAGCTGTGAGTTAAATCTGTGCAAGAGGAGTACATTATAATTAAAATGCAGTTAGTTTTGGGTTACCTGCAGTAGCGGTGTTGGCATGATGAGCTCTGTCAAATGTTAAAAATAATTTTGTAAATTACTCATTTAATTGTTTTCATCTTGGCTATAGAGCTATTCTCTAATTAGGCATGAGTCAACTATTTCACAGGCTAACTTACCAATATGAGTAGTTTATCCAAGAAGCATAGCATAACCCTGAAAGATGCTTTTTATAAAACTTTCAGCCTTGCAAGAGCGCTTGGGTGTTGAAATCCTCAGCACAAACACTGTTTCCGTGTGTGGCAAGCCACTCTTGTCAAAGTCAAACAGAATAAAATATGGCAGGGTGCCATTTTCTAAGAATCCACAAAAATATAAGCCACTTATTGTAAATCTTCCTATCAAATGCCACAGGTATATTAATATAACTGACCTATTCAGAGAGAACTGGTTTTTCAGAACCATCTAGAGACCTGAACTAAGAATTAGAACAGAAGTATCTACCCACCGCTGAACCTGCCTCCACACTGTGTAATTCCACCGTTTGTAATTGCCTTTGCACAGGTGAGCAAGCTGCCATATCAAGCAGTCCCGTTTGGCCCTCCTTGCTCTCTCCTGTTCCTAAGCAGCAGGCCCTTTTCCTCAGCCTATTACAACCTATTATTTTGTATTCCCTCACCTTCCTGCCTTCCGAACTGGAAAAACTCACTAGTCTTATTTTAGCAAGTTAAGTTTAAAGCTTTACAAAGAAGGTAAAGGGGTCATTCCATCATTTTCTTTCCTGTATGAACATGATTTTACTTCCCTTTCAGGACCCCTTCTGCCATAACTGCCTCACATCCTAGGCATTGACCAGTAAGACTGATATCCAATTTCCTCAAGAAATATTTCAATCATCTTCCTTTGGGTTCCATCTTCCATCACTATATTAAGATTCATTGAAGAACGAAATAAGACAAAATGATTATCTGCTAGGAAGAAGGAAAAATTTGCCAATCTAATAAATAAAGACCTAACTAGATTGACAACCAAGGCCTGAGTATAATTTCTGGCAACCCACGAACAGAGATTTACCTCATGGTTCCCAAGTGGACAAAAAAGTGTATACGCTTTGGAATAAATTGGCTTAACAAGTTCGCCCGAGATCAGCACACTCATACTCCGACAGGCGCAGTCACAAATGAAGTGTCCAGGCCAGGACATCTGAGTTGCCTGACTGGACAAGATGACAGGGGCTTCCTTTCAGGAACATTTTCCAGTACAAGATTCACCCATTTGAGGAGTTACTGAGCCCATGGTGGTTCCGTGAGAGTGTGTGTGTGTGTGTGTGTGTGTGTGTGTGTGTGTGTGTGTGTAGGGGGCATGGAATTTGGAAGTGTGTGGGAGCTGTTGAGATAGTCACAGTGACGCTGAGGCCAGAGGGAAGGACAGTAAACATCACAACTGCTTCAATGCAAATGCTTCAAATTGTCTTCAAACATTTTTGCTAAATCTCATTGCTGAGTATATGTTCAAAAGAAAATAAATTATTTTTCCAAAAAGACACGTGCATTTGCATATTCATCACAGCACTGTTCACCATAGCAAAGACATGGAATCAACCACAGTACCCACCAGTGGTGAACTGGATAAAGATAATGTGGCACATACGCACCATGGAATACTACACATCCATAAAAAAGAACAAAATCATAACCTTTGCAGCAACACAGATGGAGCTGAAGGCCAACATCCTAACCAAATTAGCACAGGAAAAGAAAACCAAACACTGCAAGTTCTCACTTATAAGTAGGAACTAACATTGGGCACTCATGGATATAAAGATGGCAACAATAGTTCCCACAAAGATGGGAACTAATAGAAAGGGGAAGAAGAAAAGGGGGCAATGGTTGAAAAGCTAACTTGGGGTACTATGCTCACTATCTAGGTGATGGGATATTCATATCCCAAACCTAAGCATCACACAATATATCCAGCTAACAAACCTGAACATGTGCCCCTTCAATCTAAAAGTTAAAATTATAGAAAAAATTGCTAAAATAATTGGAAAAAGTCATGTACCACTTATGTATGTTTATGTTAACATTTTTCAGTAGTAATATGTTTAAAAGTTGCCACAGTTATAATTTAAAATGCACATGGGCTTAAAAACTTTTTTTTTTTCAATCCTAGAGCTGAAGATTTCACTCATTTGATTTAAGGAAAGTGTAATATCTGTCACGTAACCCAATTTGTAACACTGGTTCTCCTTGCCAAGCTCCTCAGACAAATCAGATTTCTTTTCCATCTCAATTCTAAGTTAGAAAGGGAGAGGGAGAAGCCACAGGACCTTACCAGTTTATTGCATGGTTGACGTGAGGTGCAGTCCCTTCACTATTTCCTACTGAAATCTTTTTTGCTTTGCTCTTACTACTTATTCCTTAAGGAGGCTTGCATGCTCAATTGTCTCTTTGTTTGGCATCTGGAAGTTTACCTAGCCTAGAGTCATTCACTATAGTAAGATTTAGGCAGGAGAAGATGTTTGCCTTCCTCTTGTAAAATAGGAAAGGGTAAGGTGACCATGCAATGCAGTTTTGTCCAAAGTACTATCAGTTCACACCGACGCCTGGGTATAAGTATTAACAGCGCCCTCATTCACTCTCAAAAGCACTGCAGTTGGATATAAACAATAGGGTAACCCTGGCCAGGCATAGTGGCTCATGTCTGTAATCCCAGCACTTTAGGAGGCCTAGATGTGAGAATTGCTTGAGTTCAAGAGTTTAAGACCAGCCTGGTCAATATAGTGAGCCCATATCTCTATAAAAAATATAATAATAGGCGGGGTACCGTGGCTCACACCTGTAATCCCAGCACTTTGGGAGGCCGAGGCAGGCGGATCGCCTGAGGTCAGGAGTTCAAGACCAGCCTGACCAATATGATGAAACCCCGCCTCTACTAAAAATACAAAATTAGCTGGGCATGGTTACATGTGCCTGTAATCCCGGCTACTCGGAAGGCTGAGACAGGAGAATCGCTTGAACCCAGGAGGAAGAGGTTGCAGTGAGCAGAGATCGCACCATTGCACTCCAACCTGGGCAACAAGAGTGAAACTCTGTCTCAAAAAATATATATATACATATATATGTATATACATTATATATGTATATATTATATATGTATATACTTTATATGTGTGTATATATTTTTACATGTGTGTGTGTATATATGTATGTATGTATGTAATAATAGGGTAACCCCAGGGAAAGGCAAGCATAGAGGGGGGAACACATCAATTTTAGGAAAAAGCATGTATGAATTAAGAGTGTGATATCTTTATGTACCCCAGGGTTTGTATGAACACCAATGAGAAGATAGCTGTCTTGGAACATTATTTTATCTGACCAGAACTTTGCTCTTAAATTTTTCTATACAGGGCCTAAAAGTACAGACAAGGCACAAGTATAACCTAAACCAATGCCAAAGCCAATTATTTATTTAGAATCACTAAGAAGGCATCTGAAAAACTTAGTTCTTATCCCCGAGATGAAATCATACCCAAAGTATTTTGCCAAAATCCAAGGATGATGGGGTCTTTCAAGACCCTAATAACATTCATCCAGCAGTGCTAGCTGGTTACTAAATAGGCATTCCCTACACGTTTGTTTTTCAACTATTTTTAGGCAGAGTCCGCTACTAAAACCCACACGGATCCACCTCCCTAAAGATCACGGCTAATAACCAGCACACGATGAAGGATAAGGCCCCTCCCGCTGTGTGGAGAGGACACAGAGCATCCCCAGCATCCCCAAGTACTGGTGCCAAAACAGAGGCCAGCAGAAAAGACAGGCTGGGAAGTCTAAGCCAAAGCTGGCAACTCTTGGTCTGGAGTGTCTTCCTTTTTTGCCACAAAGCAAAATGGTCCCCCAGATGAGATAACGACAATAAAAAGCAACTTCAGACACAGATCAGTTTTACATTACCCCGTAAGTCAGCACAACTTGTACACACATTGCCATGGGCCACATGCTCAGTCTCAGCCCAGAACACCTATCCTGCCCATGACCACAGAGTGACCAACAGATCACGACACATACGCCCTCTCCCCAATCCCCCAACACACGTACCGTATAGAGAGGGGCTACAGTGTTGAGGAAAAATAAAACATTATTAAGCTGGAATCCCAGGAAACTAGAAATGCATTCTGGCCATCCCAGTTGCTAACTGTGTGTCTTTGGGAGATGGAACCTCACTGACTGCCAGTTTTCATCATCAGGAACATGGACACAGTCGTGCCCACTTCATGGGGTACTGGATGATTTCCACAAAATGGTGTCTAGGCAAGTATTCTGCAGCCTGAGCAGGGAGGCAGAACTCCAAAGAGTTTTCTTAATCATGCATGTAACTTCCTTTTGGCTTCATGGAAAAAAAAAAAAAATGCCCTCCTGCCTTAAATGAGTGGACAGTCTCCAGTCAGTGACCTCTGTGTTAGATGGAATATGGCTCTGTGTTTTGGAACGGCTCTAACTGAAATAAGATAAACTTAAGAACACTGTACCATGGAGTAATTTACAAAAGCCACCCTGAGGACTTTCACTACATGTGCAGATTTAATGACCCTATGAGAAGTTCCTGGGATACCCCAATCTACCAGCTTGGCTTTGGTAGTGGTGAAGCTGTGTGGGAGATGCTCAGCTAGAACAATGTGCTATGGTCAAGAAATTTCACATCATAAGAAATATGACACCACAGAGCAGGTTTTTAAAAGTCCCCAGGAACCTTAGAATTTTTGATCCCACGAACATGAAATAGGCACTAGCCATTTGTATTTTTTACAGATGCCCCCTGATATTTCTAACACAAGGCTAATTGCAGATATACTGCTCTAGGGAATGGCAATTTAAAATAGCCACCCAGAAACAGGGACTTCAGATGGAACTGAAATTGGTTAATGTCAGACAGCAGCACAGAAGAGAGACAGTCAAGCCACAAACTAGTTCCCACTAAAAGGTCTAAGGTCGGCCGGGCGCGGTGGCTCACGCCTGTAATCCCAGCACTTTGGGAGGCTGAGGCAGGCAGATCACGAGGTCAGGAGATCGAGACCATCCTGGCTAACATGGTGAAACCCCGTCTCTACTAAAAACACAAAAAGTTAGCCAGGCGTGGTGGCGGGCACCTGTAGTCCCAGCTACTCGGGAGACTCTGAGGCAGGAGAATGGCCTGAACCCACGAGGCGGAGGTTGCAGTGAGCCGAGATCGAGCCACTGCACTCCAGCCTGGGCGACAGAGTGAGATTCCATCTCAAAAAAAAAAAAAAAGTCTAAGGTCATGTAACCTAGTCAACCAGGGATGAGACAGTGAAATATTGGGATGGCTGTACACATAGAGCTTCCTCTAACAGCAACTGCACATATCACTCCGGCTTAGTATTGAATACTTTTTAAAACTTCATATATATGCTGACTATACCCATATTTCAAGAACTTTATGGCTTGGGAGAGTAGGTCTCACATGTGCTGGACCCCAGGTATAGTTGTCCAAGTGATGCATTGCACAACTCTAGAGATTGACACACACTTTCTTAATGAGAATGCCCCCCGAGTTATGTGATGCAAAATCTATACCAGCTTACACAAGAACCCTGCATGGAGTGGGAGAGTACCATGAAAAACATGCCTTTCTAGAAAGACAAGAAGAGCACTCTTAATTTGTACTTACTTTTATGAAGAATATTTAACACATCATTTTCAAATATTCTTTCAAAGCTATGGAATATCAATAGAATAAAGTAAAAGTTGAAAATGTCTCCAACAATGTACCTGCTTTATTTGGATAAGGAACCAAAATAAAATTTAGAATCAGAGTTACTTAGTTAAAGACTGCATTAGTTACACAAAGGTGTCTAGATATCTATCAAATAGGAGAGCTAGAGATACAAGAATCTGTAGTCATGTCTAGCAGATAGTGGATGCTTGATTTATTCATTCAGATGCTTATAGTCTCAACAAATGATTTTTGAGCATATACTTTGTACTCCTGGCTTTCCTCCCCAATACATATTGGCTCCTCATCCCTGCTATGAAACACACAAAGAATACCTGTAGCCTTGACTCAAACCCATAGGCCTCTTTCCTTTTCTGTTCTCAGCTTTATGAGCAGCCTTCCCGTCCATCCAAGTTTCATGGGCAAGACCCCAAATAGGGCGCTATGGAAAGAGACTTGAAGCATAACACAAATAAAGATAGCCTCCAAATAAGAAATGTTAGCTACATTATAAACCACACAGGTGCAGCCATGAGAAGCAGAAGTCTATGAAATTTTAGGAAGTTGATTCTTCACACTTATTTGCAAGACTTCATTGTAATATTATAGCACCTTCTTCCATCTGCTCTTAGCATCGTAGTGTGAAAGCTTACAGAACCACAAGGAGTAGTCCCTAACAATAATCAAAGCTGTATCTGAGCTCTAAGAAAAAGGCCATGGTAACTGATTTTGCATTAAAAGTAGTAATAAGTGAAAATTGTCTGCTGATAATTCTTAGCAAACTCCCTGATTTTGTGCATGCATTTATACAATTATGCTGATTATCAATGAAAAATGTAGTTTACATGAAAATACTATTATGCCTTTTAAATGTTAGTTTAAAATGGTGATTCTACTTGGGATTAAATAAATATTTCAAAACTTTGTATTTCAAAATGTCTTTAACTCAACATAGCTTATTAATGGAACTACTAAAGCTTGATTCCATGAGATTTCTTCAATATTAGGAAATCGATTGCATTTTGAAATCGGAAAAGAACAGTCTCTCATCAACATTTGGAACACAACTAGCATACAGAGAGCAGTGTAAAGACAGGCATATATGTAAGATTGAGGTTGGGGACAATGAAAGGAAGACTGGGAATGATCAAGAAATAGAAGGCAGAATTTCTGACAAAAAATGCATGAAATCTAGCTGTGGACTCAGAACACAAAGTCATGAAGGAAAACACATTCGTAATACAACCAAATCTACAGTGCTTATTATTCATGTTATACACAAGGGAGGTGTAGATCACAGGCATGAACAGTAACAACGTGCAGCATCTGGTAGTGTTTGCATATGCTGACTGACATCATCTTAATCCCTAGTACAGGGATGACGAAACCAAAGCTTAGAAAGTCAAGTATTGATATGTTAACAGTTGAGTTTGAATCTTAACCAAGTCTGCCTGACTTCACAGCCTATGCCCAGTCCACTAGACAATACTACCTACTCAGAGGCAAGCAAATTTTAACCATGTATCAAAAGAATTAAGAAACATGATAAGCCAACAGGAGGCAGAAGAATGAACATAACGTGGAAGGATTGACTTACCTGTTACGATAGCTCAATGTATACATTTTTGGAGGTAAGAAGGAAGTAGCAGCTCACTGACTGGACTTGTTGCTACTAACACCCAGAACACACCATGTGAGTAACAGTAACTGTAGACCTGCCTATCACATACAAGTCTGGGTTGAACCTCCCACAAAGTCTGTTCATGGCTTTACTCAGCATAATACCCACGTCCTTGCCTATACACTTGGAATCACTTGGAAAGCTTTTAAAAACTATAAATGCCTGAGCAAAACATCTAAGAATTCTCAGTAAATCCATCTGGGGTGGGTCCCAGGTGCTGATAGGATTTTAAAAAATTGCTCAGATGATTCTAATATATATCCAGGGCTGAGACACACTGTACCCTAACATATTGTTTTTCAAAGCATGCTTCAAAACACTGGTGGTATTCACAAGAACAGATGAAATAGCTTTCAACCTAAACAATGTTTTTCTAACTTTCAAAGAAAAACAATGGGTTAATGTTGAAAATATGTACTAAGTCAATCTCCTAACAATTTTTTCAACCTTCCGTTGCTGTTATCACTTAATTATAAGATAATCTAGTATGAGATAATGTGTGATTGCATTCTAAATATATATTTCATAATTTCAAATTTGTTTTATCATTACTATGCTGTGCCATAAAGAACTCCCTAATGTTCAGGTTCTCAGCTATCTAAACAAGTTTGGAAATCATGGTTGCAGTGTCTCCAGGCAGCACCTGGTAGGGTGTACTTTTTCTGTGAAGAGGTGAAATTGTGGGACTGGAGAGAGGGATTGGTTTTATGTGAAACACAAATAGGAAGGACCCACAGTTAGACTGGCATACCTTATTAGTCTCAAATGATCTCTAATAACATATCAAAAGTTCAGGATGGCAGTTGGTTGCTCATCCCTCAAAAGACATTTTTCTACAAGATGCTTCACTAGTTCATTCAATCCATCAAATACTGTCAGCTCTTCCATAAGGAATTCTCATATGGGGTGAGTCAGAAAGACAATTGGATTGTGTTATTTTATGGCTTGATTGCTAAAATACTTGAAGATTTATGTGTAGAACCACCCTTAAAGGGATATATTTTGCTCTTGCTCTTACTATCTTAAAGTCAATTATAATTAATTCAGTTTCAGTAAGCATAATGCCAAAGCAATGTAGCTTAGATTATGAAGGTACATCTAGCTGATTAGAAATTTTATTCTTAATGCTAAAAATAATTTACATGAGAAAAGCACACTAAAAGCAGAAATAGCCATCAAAGCCAAGCAAAGAAATAGAGAATAATCACAAAGCTACACATTTCTTGCAAATCACCAGACCTTTTTGCCTTAGAAAGTCAGCCTTCTCCTTGTGGTTCTGTGTGATGCATATCATTGATAAATATGGAAATCATTGCTCCAATGATTGACAGACAGGGATCATCAGTCTTTCCTCTGAAGCTTGGTAAGTGTCACATGCAATGCTTGGACTGTGTTATACTCAATTAATTTTCAAGAGAGACATTTTATTTTTTCTTAATGTTCAGTTTTCTACATATAATAAGAAAGATCTCATCAGTAATGAAAGAGATGATGACAATTAAATGGTTATCTTCTAGCTCCTGCTTTCTAGAGGTTTCTACGATCTTTTTAACCATATACCTTGTACAGTAATTTTTAAAGAAAAGTAACCTTGTGATATCTCCTGTCATTCCTCTACTGTGTTTTTCAAATATTTAACATTTTTTTCTCTTACCCCAACTTCAGCTGAAATTAGACTTGCAATTTTAATATAACAACATTAGGTGGCAAGGCTGTCTGAGTCATATAATTCAAATTACATGGCAAGTGCCCTGCCGCAAATGCAAATGACTCTAGTCTGATCTACCTCAGAAAAGTATAGATTTTTCTACTTGTTAAAATGTGAAATTTGAGAAACTAAAACAAAAGTATTTATTAAATGAGCATCATGTTTAAAGTTTATGTGAGAAAGCAAACTTTTTTAACTTTAACTTTAAAGAAGTTCAATATAGGCAGGGCACAGTGGCTCACACCTGTAATCCCAGCACTTTGGGAGGCCAAGGGAGGAAGATCACAAGGTCAGGAGTTCAAGACCAGCCTGACTAACACGGTGAAACCCCCGTCTCTACTAAAAAATACAAAAATTAGCAGGGCATGGTGGCACATGCCTGTAATCCCAGCTACTCAAGAGGCAGAAAAAATAACTTGAACCTGGGAGGCAGAGATTGCAGTGAGCCAAGATCACCCCACTGCACTCCAGCCCGGCTGACAGAGTGAGGCTCCATCTGGAAAAAATAAATAAATAAATAAAAAAGCAAGAAGAAGTTAAATATGTTTCCCATTAATTCATAAGGTTTAGTTTCATAACTCAACCCAAATTTCCTTAATTTTAAGGGGAAATGCTTTCCCAGGAGGTCTGCCCTAAACTTTTAGTATGATTTAACATCAAATTGGCCTCAAGTTCCTTCCTATTTTCAGCCAGTTTTCTGTTCAATTAGCAATTAAAAGTTTAAACACCTCACCTAGCTTATTCCCTTTAAATGTGAGATCTTACCTTTTTTCTGTTTGTGAACTCTGTTTTTCTAATTATAGAAGAAATGTCCATGAAGGAAATAATTAAATACAACCAAGCAGCCAGTTCAATCAATACCACCAGCCTTCCTCAATAGAAAGACACGCAGTATTGTTAGCAGCCATACTCACTGTGTAGCCCATGTATTTTTCAGTATATGTGCTGTCAAAGCAGGCACTATCCCACGTTTTCTTAAATCTCGATCTATTATTTGAAGTACCTCTATGACATCCTTTCCCATTTACAAGAGCTTCACCTCAACACCACTCAACATCATTTCCAAGGCTATTTGCTTAAAGAATCTCTAGAACTTAAACAGAGTATATTGAACAGCATCACTGGAGGCATTTGATCAAAGCCCCATTGGGTTTCACTAAATCTATAGGATTTACATACAAAAACAGTTAGAAAACCGAGATATCCAAAACCACACACTAAAGCCAAATTCAACCAAGTGAGAAAATCATCTGAAACACACCTGATTCCCAAATCAATTATCATAAGGATCAACAACAATGACACCATGCTAACATTTCTTGAGCACATATTATCTAGAACCAGCTCAAGAGTCCTTAGTTCTGATTAATCTTCTAGAACCTCATCACACAAAGTTGAGAACTGTCTTCTTTCTCTTTTAACATGATTTGTGTGTCTAAAATGGCATTTTTCATATAGCATTGTAATTGTAGGGTTATTTGTAGTTAGTTGTGAGCTACTAAATTTAGGATCCCCAAGATCACCAAAATTTGCTTTTATCTGTCCTCCTGGAACCAATTAAACACTGTTACCTTCACGGACCACTCACTGCTTTATATACATATGCCTTAAATCATATATTTGATTGTACTGATAAATGTATTTTTTAAAAGTACCAACCCTGCAGATTTTGTAGTTTATGCTTCTCCTTCTTGTGATTACTTACCTCATTTTATTTTCTTCAGTATCATATTAAGATGAGGGATGGTATACTTACTTTTTGGATAAATATATAAACTATCCTTTTAGTTCGTGAAGATTCTCTCTGGCCAACAGTTAAATGACCAAAACTTCACTTGAAAATCATTAACACAACACAAGATCAGTCAAGATCTCCCCCACATTGTGGAAACCATTTAGACCTCCTAACTCAACTTTAAAAGCACAATGTGGCCGGGCACTGTAGTTCACACCTATAATCCCAACACTTTGAGAGGCTGAGGTGGGACATTTGCCTGAGCACAAGAATTTGAGGCCAGCCAGGGCAACAAAGTGAAACCCCATCTGTACAACAACAACAACAAAAAACCAGAAAGAAAAAAAACTTAAAAATTAGCTGGGCATGATGGTGTACGCCTGTGGTCCCAGGTATTCAGGATGGCTTGAGCATGGGAGGTAAAACCATTGGAGGTTCAACCATTATGAACCAATGGTTGGTTCAACCATTATGGAGGTTCATAACCTCCATTATGAACCAATGGAGGTTCAACCATTATGGAAAACAGTATGGCGATTCCTCAAGGATCTAGAACTAGAAGTACCATATGACCCAGCCATCCCATTACTGGGTATATACCCAAAGGATTATAAATTATGCTGCTATAAAGACACATGCACACGTATGTTTATTGCGGCACTATTCACAATAGCAAAGACTTGGAATCAACCCAAATGTCCATCAGTGACAGACTGGATTAAGAAAATGTGGCACATATACACCATGGAATACTATGCAGCCATAAAAAAGGATGAGTTTGTGTCCTTTGTAGGGACGTGGATGCAGCTGGAAACCATCATTCTCAGCAAACTATCGCAAGAACAGAAAACCAAACACCGCATGTTCTCACTCATAGTTGGGAACTGAACAATGAGATCACTTGGACTTGGGAAGGGGAACATCACACACCGAGGCCTGTCACAGGGAGGGGGGAGGGGTGAGGGATTGCATTGGGAGTTATACCTGATGTAAATGACAAGTTGATGGGTGCTGACGAGTTGATGGGTGCAGCACACCAACATGGCACAAGTGTACATATGTAACAAACCTGCACGTTATGCACATGTACCCTAGAACTTAAAGTATTAAAAAAAAAAAAAAAGCTGCAGTCAGCCATGCTCATGCATCTGTCTTACAGACTATGACTGAGCAAGACGCTGTTTCAAAAATAAATAAATAAATAAAAGCACAGTGTTTTAAATTGACATTGCTAATCATGATAATAATGACAGTGATTGACAATACTTGAAGAACTGACCTCTTATTTTTGAAACTGAGGAAATATCCTGAAGATTGTTTTCCTCCACAACTATCATGCCTATAATAATCATTTAGGGGTATTAAACAAGTTATACTACACGTCAGCTCTGCTTGAGCCTGTGGTAGCATTAAGCAAACTAGATTTCTAGACAATCCACATTGAGCCATCCAGGTTAATTTCTTCCACATGAAAACTTTTGTCAAAATTATTTGTGTGTAAGAGAGTAAAGAATGGGAGGAAGGTATGTTTCACTTCCTTTCACAGCATCTGAAACAGGAAGTGATGACTCCTGAAACACCTAAAACCTAAAGGACTCTTAAAGTTTACCTAATACTTAAATGACCATTGAAGTTTACCTGGCCGGGCACAGTGGTTCATGCCCATAATCTCAGCACTTTGGGAGGATGAGTCAAATGGATCACATGAGCTCAGGAGTTTGTGACCAGCCTGTGCAACATGCTGAAGTCCCATCCCTACAAAAAATATAAAAATTAGCCAGGCATGGTGGCGCATGCCTGTAGTCCCAGGTACTCGGGTGGGAGGTAGAAGGATCACTTGAACCCAGCAGGTGGAGGTTGCAGTGAGCCTAGATCGTGCCACTGCACTTCAGCCTAGGTGATAAAGAGTGTGATTCTGTCTAAAAACAAACAAAAAAAAGTTTACCTGTTGATGTCTATTGTAAAGGCAGATCCCAGGGTCCCACCTCCAGCAATTATGATTTTGCTCCTACTTTGATAGACAATGGAAGAGACTGCAAAATGAAATTTGAGCAGGAGGAGGCCTACATAAATCACAAATTAAAATCAGCCCAAATGGCCACTATAAAAAAAAAAAAAAGGTGAAAGTGTGTTCCAATCTTATATTCAATTTTAAAGTTTTTTATTTGGCCTAAATTCTGTAAGAGGGACAGTCATGACTGAGAAACAGTGAAAAATGAAAGGTTAGCATGGAGAAACCAGGAGCCATAGTTTGGTAGATTATGCTACACTTCTCCAAAATTTTTGCTGTAAATTAATAATTTCAAAGGCTTTTTTTCTTCAAACCCCACCAGATCAAATGGCACCCAGAAAATAGTTTGCCTGTGGCCTGTTAGCTTCTCTACAACAGTAATAATCCCCACGTTTGCCACATTTTCGATTTAGAACTGGCAAGATCTTCGAATGCTTACAGAGAAAGGTTTTGCTAGTGAATCATAACACACATCTACTGTAACCAAAGAGGCTAACAGAAATGGAATTAATCAACAAAGAATACAGAGAATGATAAAATAAATAGCCATCTCCTTAAAATTTCCAACTCAAATCTGTACATAATCTGGGGTTTTACACAATTCAAATCCTTTCAACTCTGCAAGTTGGGAAGTTTTCTCTAGGACTTTGGAGGCTTACTTAAAAGAAAAAGATATCTTTGGCTTGTGTTTTATTTTCCTGTACTAAAACCAAACTACACTGTTATTGTAGCAACTGTATTCAGATTGAAACAATTTAAAACAGTCCCTATTCTATTAGCTTCCTGAATCATCATCACTTGCAAATGTCTGTTCTTTGGATAGCTTCGCATCTGCAAATTTTCCTTTCAAAGGGATGCTTCTGGACTTTAAGGTAAAGAAACAGCACACCTGGACGCGTATGTGTGTAAGGAGTGAATACAGCAATCAAAACAATCGTGTGATAGTGCCCAAGCTGCAAAGATCCCTAGCTTTTCCACACTTACTCCAGGCCACTGCCAACAAATTGTTCTCCCACTGAGAATAGCTTAAAACAATTAAACCAGCTACTCACACCAGGCTTAAATAGTTATGGTATTTAGCCAAAGATACTCATCCTATTTGCTAGATTTGTATGATTTTAACGTCATATAAAAGTCCTAATTAAGAGCAAAGCCTCTATGGTAGTAGCCATGCCCTAAAAATTTGAAACAGGCTTATATTATTTATTTTGTTTTATCGATTACGGAATTTTTAGTAGGAAGGATTTCATGCCAAGCTGCAGAACACCTGTTGTAAATTGCCTGTGGTTTATTAGCGTGCACCTTTTAAACATATTATTTAGTAACTCCCATAAATTCTCATCTTGTATGTGAGTGCGAATTTGTCCCATGAGCCGATCCGAGGCAAGGAATGCATCTCCTAGTCCACACTCAACACAATTAATGTTGTACATTTTGGATGACAGGTTTAACGTGAAATCGATTTCCCAAACAAGGTTTTGTTCCTCAAACACTGAATGCCCCTGATTATTATGAATTCCTTTGTTTTCCTCTAAATTTTAAGGGAGAGTTTAAGGACTTTTAAAATAAAAATTTCCAAGGGACTATTTTAATCTAAAGAGAAGCTTCAAATTAATACAAAATCAAAGAGCAGTTAGCTGGGCATGGTGGTGCGTGCCTATAATCCTAGCTACTCGGGAGGCTGAGTGAGGCAGGAGAATCACTTGAGCCTAGGAGGCGGTGGTCACAGTGAGCCAAGATCACGCCACTGCGCTCCAGCCTGGGAGACAGAGTGAGACTCCATCAAAAAAAAAAAAAAAAAAAAAGCAGTAAAACCCTAGGTTTTCAAGATATGTTTCACATAATTAAATACAGAAGAAATTACCTTTATATTTACCAACAGCAAAACCAGAATTGCATTAGATAGGGTGTAGAATCTTAGTAAGCAGTTAATTCCTTAGGTGTAAGTCTTAAGAACCAGTTATTGAACCAAGAGTACCAAGATGAACTTAGACAATTTGCAAAAGCCCAATGTGTGTGCATCTTTACTGACCTAAGTTTTGAAAGTTATTTACTTTCAAAAATATCCTCCCCCTCAAATTTATTTTTATTTATAGACTCTAAAAGTCATTTCAAATACTATATGTTTCTACTTTATAGGCTCTCAAGCAAGTAATCTAATAACTTTCAGAAATTACCACGTGATTAATTTCCCTGATTCAATATTTTTAAATTTCCCAACAACTTGTGTATTTAACAGTGAATGTGTTTGTTTTATTAATTTCTATATAATTGCTCCATTACAGATACCTTTTCACAGTTATCTTTTAAACAAAGCTTTTGTATTCTTTGACCTTTTAAAACATGCACATACACACATACAAAAGCATGCAGAAATTTTTATGCACTATGAGAAAATGTTGGGTGTGTGATAAAATACTTCCTAGAGTCATAGTTACCCATAATATGACTTTTCATGTGCCTTTTCCTGATCCTTTTTTAAAAAATATAATAGATGAAGTCACCAATGACAAGTAGAAAACAGAGCTACAAAGAAAAGCCTTTAAAACTGAAATTTATTTGAAACAACTAGGAAAGGCATAATGATGTAGAGAATGCCTTCAGCCCATCTTCCGATGACTTAAAACCTGCTGATGCCTCAAAGAAATATTTAGAACAATATTGTGCTTGGAGGGGGTTTTATTTTATTTTTCATTTTGTACTGCATTCATCTGGAACAAATCTCCCTGGGTGTGTTACATCTTAAAAACACAATTAAAAACATTAATCGGATCTGGCCCACCAGATCACATAACCTTGATTGCCCGGCACACTATGACATTCTCTCACCAGAGCAAGAAGGAAATGATTGAGATTAAGAGTTGTTTCAGGTGTAGCTTCTGGTGCCACTATTCCAGGAAGGGAGAAAATCTGGTTGACCAAGCAATCCTGTTCTCCTCGCCACCATACTTAGCCAACTTGTACATGACAAGCCAAAATATGGCGGTCATCGAGACGAGACTTCAAAAGGAACATAGAACTGTTGGCATCTCTTATCAGACACCCTCACAAATTTGGAAAAAGTAACAGAGAGGCAGGAAAGATTTCAATTACATTGTTAGTGCACAAATAAATATAAAACTTATTTTTGTTATTTTTATTTTCTTACCTAAGGATAACCTTTACATTTCTGATTATAAAAATATTATGTGCAGATTATTTTTTAAATAAAAAAGTAAAATCAAAATTACTCATGATCCCACAATTATACTATCCAGAGAATGGCCAGATTGTCTTCCCTCCAGTATTCTTAAAATGTGTGTTATTTCGTGGAATTGTACTCGATCTCAATAAGAAGAGTTTAGCCAGGTGTTTGCCAACAGACAAGGAGGTATTAAGAATTTCTCTTGGCCTCACTGTTGGTCCAGTTGGGGGCTGGACACATCCCCTTCTCAGATCTGCTGCTGGGAGGTAGACTGATTTGCACAGCCCTGGCACCAATTTCTAGGGTCTAGCAGTATTCCCTCCTGCCCCCCACCCCATGGTTCTGCTGGCCTTGGTGAGTATTACTTGCACGTACATGGTCTGAGTTTCCTGTGCCCTAAAAGACAAGGAGCTTTGTATGAGGCACGCACACAAACACACATACACACACAAATTTCAAAAAGGAGATTCTTTTTGAAAGAGCCGCATCGGCCCTGTTTGTTTGAGGCAGAGCACAAACTGGACAGCCCTAACTCAGGTAGCCCTGACTGAAGAAACAGAATACATTAAATCCCTTAATCCCATATGCACTGCTCTTAAATTCTTCTGTCTCTATGCCTGACTGCAGAGCCTACAAAGGTGCGTGGGGCACTATCAGCTTTGTTTATCTTCCATCCTCTTTCCCTGCAATTGTCTTCTATCTCTGATGGTTTTAGAAAGAGAAATGCTAATATCTAGGAGAAGCAGGTAGAGAAAGTACTTTGGCTTCCTCAAAAGCGGCACCAGGTTAAGGGGTGAAGATTCAGTTCCTTTTTTTATATAGACTGTGAGGTTGTAAATTAGGAGTTAATAACAAGAAAGGTACAAAGTGTATTTTTTTTCTATTTTCTGATCACATTGAGACTTAAATCACTGCTATGTTCTAGTCCAGGGAAATTTCTCCTAGATACTGGCAATAGTTCAACTATCAGTGTTGGTCTTTGAAAGTATTATAAATTCATTTTTTAAAACACATTCCTAGGAGTTTAGTGGAAAGTGCGGAACTGTTGAGTTAAGGACTGCTAGCCAGATGCTATTTTAAGCTAGTAGCTGATAATTAGTTTTTAAAAATCCATTGCCCCCTACTAATTTCATAATCCATCTGAAACCACAGTCCTCAGTTGACACTACTACTGTTATATTAGAGGTAGTAGTAGTAGTATCAAAAGTACTTTGAGAATTTTAATAAAGCCAAATATCCTATTTGCTTGCAAATATACTAGTATGATGGTACTCTTTGGGGAGAAAAATGTTTGAAATGATTTTGAAAGGAGAATCTTTACAAGGTGCTCCCTTGGTGTATTAATGGCTTATCAAGTCTTTTTAAATGAATCTTGTAGAACTCAGTCAACATTAGCCATAATAAAAGATGTTTGCAATGCTTATCAAATTAAAATGAAGGAGTATAAATCACTTTAAGAGTCTCTCTTACCCATTTCCATAATGAAGTATTCCATTTTGGGGAATTGAAAATATCCAGACTTGGAGAATATAAAAGAGCCAGTGTTTTGAATATCTAAAACACATTGTACCAAGAAATTGGGTTGTATCCTCTTAATAGAAAATGAACTTTTAAATATCAACAAAGGAATTTTTAAAGTTATGGTTTATCTGGACACAAAAAGGGGAAACATAGACACCACGTGAGAATGGAGGGTAGGAAGAGGGCGAGAGTCAAAAAAACACCTAGTGGGTACTATGCTCACTACCTGGGTGATGAAATCATTTGTACATCAAACCCCAGTGACACACAATTTACCCATGTAACAAACCTGCACATATACCCCCGAATTTAAACGTTGAAAAAGAAAAACTAAATGAATAAAACGAAATTATGGTTTATCCACTTTGTAGAATATTATACAGTTACTAAAAATAGCCCAGAATGCTTTAAAGTAGTTAATGTTTTATGGGGGGAAAAAGCAGAATAGAGTTTGCATACAGTATAATTCCAATTTTAAAAATATATATGTATTTTATACTAGCAAATATACCATGATATTTAATAGTTGTTTGTGCCTGTTGAGACTGGGTGGTTTTTATAAACATTTCTGTACTTTTCTGTATCTTCTCATTTCTCTACAATAAACACATTTCATGTTTAAGATTGTTTTTCAAATGTCACATGTATTAATATTTTGCTTTGAATTTAAAAGCAACTACCTGACAAAGTTTTCAACTCTTATGCCCATGTTCCTTGTGAAAAATAAACCTCAGTCAAATGTCCAGTGAAATTTATTTTTAAACATTAGAAGCTCTATTTTAGAAACTGAATGGCTTTATTCTAAAATATATAAATTAGAAAATAAAAACTTTAATTATGCCAAATTAATAGAAATGGAGGAATTTAGTACGCAAGGTAGAAGACGGACAATCATACTCCTTTCCAACAGTCAAAACATATTCCAATGACCAAATGAAAGTGTTTGTAAATAAATCGTCATATTTGAGGGGAAACAAAAATGACTTTTTTGGTGAATGACTATAAACTTTTTAAAGTTTTATTTCCAGAGATTCTATACACGTCATTTAAAAACTAGATAGATACAAGTAATCAGTTGCTTTCCACTTGAGAACAAACCAATGCCACATCTCAGTAATTTGACAAGACAGGGTACCCAACCCGCACCTCATTTGGAATTCTTCTGGTAAGCTGCCTGGTATGAAGCTGAAATAAAAACCTACCTTTGGGGGATCCTGTCCTCAAACCTACCTTTTATGGAGCTAACATCCCAGAGGCTAAGAAAATGAAAATCAGGTCAACAGAAGAACAAATATGACAAGGAGGTTAAGATTTATTAGAGAAAGAGACCAATGTCCATAGTCAGCTGCAATTTAGAATTATGATGATGACAGTCACGAGTGTTTGATGTTTAACCTTTATACATTTTTAATTCAAGAGCCTCTTCCACACTCAGTTTCTCTTTCCCCCTCCTAAGCCCCTTAAATGCTGTCAAAATAAGATTCAAATTTGACTAAATAACTAAGTATTAAACAGTTCTCAAAGTTATGGATTAAAACAATCCCAGATGGAAAATAATTTTTTAGATACATTATTGTAGCCAGGAAAAAACAAATAGTTAATTGAAAGCAACTAATTGAGCCTGAAGAACAAATAGGGGGAAAAAAAAATCTCAGAATAACCGAAATAGATTTTATCACAAATACAAAAATTATAAACAACAATACAACAAAAATATACTAGTGAGCACATTTGCTTTAGTTCTATTTATATAGCATTTAAAATTTTTCTGCTACTAAGTAGAGGAGCAAAATGGATCAAGAAGTCGTTTAAAACATGTTCAAAGTAAAGAAAATGACTTTAAAGTACATACGATTTACATACTAGCCTACTAACTAATTCTGACCAAAGTAAAACTGAAATTGTGACTTTAAATATATGTTTAAGATTTTTATGTTCAGAAAATTATAATATTCAAATACTATTTTTTCTATTGTAACCCACAATGAAAATTAATTTTACATTATTTTAAAAGTAAAATGCTAAGAAAATTAACAACAGCTAAGGCACCAATACAAAATAATACACATTTTGTTTGCCCCAATTATTTGAAGTGTAAGCTATTTAAAATATTGCAATGTACACTGAAAATAATATGCCAGTTATTTTACCTACATAATGCCTTGATATTTTTAAGAGACAACCTCAAACTTGGGAGTTAAGATTCAATTTCATTTTACTCAAAGTACTGAAATTATTGAATGCTTCAGAATATATTTCTCTCTAATAGACAATTCACAGGCAATAGTCATAGTAACTTATTTCTCTATTAAAGAAATGTTTTTCTACTTTGCACTTGAGTCCAATCACCCAAAACACAACCTCTGAGCTCACTACACTATCACATTCTCCACAGAAATCTGCAATGAACACACAATGAGCTTTACAAAGAACTTTTCACAACTCAGACGAGTTTGATACACCTAATCCTCTTCTGTAACTTCCTTCTAAAGTTTGCTAACAAATCTCCACCAAGGATCAAACCAGCAAGAAGAACACTTTGGTGTCTTGAATTTAAAAGGCTCCTTTGATCTCCTACACAACTTAGCAGCTGCATTTCTGTACACTTAAAAGAAACACGAAACTCACCAGATTTGTTTGTTTGTTTTTCATTTGGGCAACCTTCAAACAGATGAACTATAATGACTCCAGCTGTCTCCTCATTTCATTCTGCCAAACCCGGGAGGTGCGACAGGTGCGGGGAAAGCTGCAGCCAGCCACGTCGCTGTGCAGGATTGAGGGGGAGGGATCTCACTCCAAGGGCAGTGGGAGAGCCTGGGCAGGGGAGGCTGCCACAGGTTGCAGTGGTTGGCTTTGGCAGCCCGTCTTCTAGCTTTGCTTCCAGTCGGTGGTGAGTTTGCAAATGACAGCTAACCCCTGTGCTCCAAGGACTGACTCCTAGAGTAAGCGCCAGTGCCTGTGTCAACGGTGGAGCTAAATCAATGCAAGGGGGGGAAATTAAATTAATCAAGAATCCTCCATCCGGTCACACCAACTGCCACCAAAAGCAAAGGAAATCACTTCTTGGTTTCCTCAGGATTTCATTGATTTTCCTAACTGGATAATAATTACCCCAACCCTTACCTTATACTGTCTGTGTAGTGCATTGATTATTAATACTTGCAGAAAACGTTTCCTGACCCAGGTCCTATTTATAGCCAAAGTCTCCTTTGTTGACAGCGCCTTGTGGGATCAGGAGGGAATATACCATTTACCCTGCACAGCATGGAGCTTTGCCTCACCGAGGCTCATTACTTGCACTGACTATGAAATATGATGGTTCATAATAATGACAAAACACAATAAAACAGCTGGTGACTTCTTCATTGCTCACTTTACTTGTTTACGCATAAGAAAGTGCACACCGTTAAGGTGAATCAGCTGAACCCCCAGCATCCTGATGGTGATGAGAAGGTGCTGCCTTCTGATGTAAAAATCTCACCTTGGGAGTGTACTCAGTTCTCGCCAAGAGTTTGCTCCATTTTTCTCCATTATGTAATGCTCCAGAAATAGGGGCAGGAATCTCATCTAACTCGTCTTTCACATTCCTAAGAAAGTAAAATTCCCATCTTCTTTTTGAAACAGAGTTTCACTCTATCTTGCCCAGGCTGGAGTGCAATGGCACAATCTTGGCTCACTGCAGCCTCTGCCTCCCAACTTCAAGCAAAGTGATTGTCCTGCCTCAGCCTCCCGAGTAGCCGGGATTACAGGCACCCACCACCACGCCAGGCTAATTTTTGTATTTCAGGGTTCCACCATGTTGGGCAGGTTGGTCTTGAACTCCTGACCTCAGGTGATCCGCCCTCCTCGGCCTCCCAAACTGCTGGGGATTACAGGCATGAGCCACCGCACCTGGCCAGATCACCATACAATTTTTCTTAAGCACCTTCTGAACTGATCCTTAGACCTCTTCCTGCCTTTTTAAATCAAAATCCAAGAATGCTGATTTTAATGAACTATTTAGAGTGTTCGGAGAACGATGACAAAAAATCAAGAGTAGACCAGACTAAAGCATATGGCAATAATATGCAGTATATTTGGTATGGCTAACAATCCTATAGCAATTCATTTCAACATTAGTCAAATGATTGTAGTAGCAAGACCATAAAGAGATCTTAAAAAGGCCCACATTTCCCATACCAGGTCACCAAAGCTCCCAAAGGCTGAGGGACTTGCTTGATGCTCCATAGCAAGTCACTGGGACAAAAGGGGTGAGCCTATGTCTCCTATGTTCCAGAACTGTGTTCTTCCTATGACCTCATGCTTTGTGCTTACTAAATATTATGCTTCTTTTATAATAATTTAGTGGCTTAAAAGATAGGTGACTTATCTCATAGTTTCCATGGGTCAGGAGTCCAGGCATGGCCTACCTGGATCGCCTGCTCAGAGTCTCACAAGGCTGCAATCAAGGTGTTGGTCAGACAGCATTCCTTTTTGGAGCTCAAGGTCTTCTCCAAAACCCGTGTGGCTGTTGGCAGAATTTAGATCCTTGAGATTGTACGACTGATGTCATTTTTCTTGCTGGCTGCCAGCAGGTAACATTCTCAGTTGCTAGAGGCTACGCACATATCCTTGCTGTATGATCCCCTCACTACGTGGCAGCTTATTTCCTGTAGAACAATGGAGAGTCTCTCTCTCCAGTCTGCTAAAAAAGAAAAAAGAAGAAAAATGGCTTATATATCATAATTGTGTCATGGGTGTGACTATCCCATCACCTTTACCATATTCCAATGACTAGAAGCAAGTCCAAATTTTTGCCTGGATTCAAGGGAATGGGATTATACAAGGCCATCACTCATTGGAGGTCATCTTATAATTGTCTACCACAAATATTATTTAAGAAAACAAAAAAGCACAGACATATATGTGCAATAGTCCTACCACTTCTTAAAAGCCAAAGCTAAAAGGCTAGTTGTGTCAATTATTTCTGTTCAGCGGTTGTACCTTATATTTTGGTTCTTTTTCTGTTTTTGTTTGTTTTCATTATAGTAGCCTTCTTACTTATGTAGGGCCCTTGTATTCATTCTGGGTTGTTGTCGTTGTTGTTGTTGTTGTTAGCACTCAGGTCAAGAAAACCCTGGCCATGGTCTAGCTTAAGGATCAGGCTATTTTGCTTGAAACAGAAGGGACAAGTCTTTTTTTGATGCCATGCTGAGGAACCCAAATGTTTTCACAAATGGGTAGGATTTAGCCACGCGGAGAGGAGAGGGCATCGGAGATGGAAAAAAATGGCAAATAAACGAAAATTTCACTGTGTGACCTGAGCAGCTTTATGCCCATCCATGCTCATCCATGGGTGAGTGCTGGGTTTTAGAAGAAGATAGGAAAACACCTGCTTAGTAGCACTTGTGATATAATTAAAAGAAAAATAAATGAAATTTGAGATCTGAGTTTAGCTTTACGAACTTTGGAAAGTCAATGAAGCCTTTTGATTCCCTCCTTCATATATGTAAATATGGGATTAATAACTTCTCAGGCTGCTGGTGAGAAGTAGAGGAGGAAGTTAATGGCGTCTTAGCTATCACTTAGCATAAAGAAAGTACATTTCACTTTGGGACAAAGTCAGAGTCTGGCTTAGGTAATGTTGGCCGTAGCCGCCAGGGTTGGTATATTATTTGATTGAATCAACATCTTTATGGAGTATGGAAGTTATACATATGTAAGGTAGTATCACTTAAGTTCACTTGTTGTGTTATAAATTACAAAGTTAACACAAGCTTCGTGTAACAAGTAAAACAACGCATAATGAAAACAAAGATCTCATCCTGTGCTTGCTGTACATTCCTACTGCCTAAAGTATATGACATTAAGTCTAGCATATACTTTTCCACACCCTTGCACATATGTGTGTGCATCAATATATACACATATATGTAGAAATGTATATACACACATATAGGTGATTCTTTGTCTTAATAAAGTTAAAATTACACTGCACAAACCACTCTACAAACTGAAACTTGCCAAAATATCATAGGCCATTCACATAGGTTTATACATACAGAGCTAGATTTATCTTTTCCCCCTAATTTGTGAGTGTGCATGTTTGGGGATCATACATCTGTTTTTTAGTCCAGATATTTTTCACTTGCTTTCCATCCATCAACTTTCCTTTGCCCTCATCCTCATCACCACCACCCCCACCCCCCTGCCCACGTAACCCATGTTAAAACCTAGTATGTATCTCTCTAGTCACATATGCATACCTACACACAGGCTCTTCCATGGCAGAGTTGCTATTATTTTATAAAAACTGGATCCTATTATGCACATTTCTCCAAATCTTTGAACAGTCAATAGTATTTCATGGAAATCCCACCAAGCTAAGACTAATAGAGCTCTAATTCATTCCTTTTAATAGATGTATAACTTTCCACGCTATGAATGTGTCATAATCTATTTAACTATCACAATGTGGTAATAACCGTCCTTGTATATATTTCCATTTGTAGTTAACTCTTTATTTCTATGGAATATATTTCTATAAGTGAACTTGCTAGGCCAACAAATATGTGTGTTTACTTTTAATTTTAATAGATATTGCCACCTCTCTTTCTAAATATTGTAACAAACTCTATCATGGGGACATGAATGTACTCTTTTAGGTGTTTGTCCCATAAGACAGGCCTTTAAATTGTGTGTCTGTTTAATTTTGCCAGTCTAATGCCAATAAATTGACATATCATGTCAGCTTTTCATGTGTTTATTGAACATATACATTTTTCATATTTCTAGTGACTTGTCCTTTTCAAGTTTTAATTGCCCTATGTAAGAGTATGTTTATAAATCCTTTGCCATTTGTATTACCAACACTTTTTCCAAACCCATCACCTGTTTTTTACTTTGTTCATGATATTACATATTATAATTGTTTTTTAACTTTTAATAAATACATCTCTATTTTTCTTCTATATGTTCTGAGTTTCTAGTCCTGATTATAAAGCTCTCTTCTACCCCTATATATTGTCTGGGTTTTCCCGCAATTTTTTATTTGTGTATTTATTTGCATTTCCATCTTTAATCATGGTGCAGAAACATACATAGCTTTAAGCTCTAAGCTCATTCTAGCTTCATATTTATAAACTCATTCCAATTACTAGAGTGAATTCCTAAAGCCATTCAAATATTCTGTGTTGGACTGATTCCTTTTTCCTTCTAACTACTAGCCTCATAGAAATATTACAACTCTGATTAAATCTGATATTTTATGCTCATTTTAAAGATTATCAACATATTCATTCCTAAAACTCTTTCATTAAACTTAGGTAAAATAAGTGAAATGTAATTCAAAATACTTTATTGTTTCATTGTATTATGGCATAATTATAACTGCTCCCATTTATTTAATGCATAGCAAGATAATTTCTTAAGATGCTAAGGTATGTTTTGATTTTGCTGCAGCAGGCCTTTGCTTAAACACAAGAGGCATTCCGCAGAAAGCAGAAAGTTGCCAACATCAATCTTCCTTACTGGTTTTTGTTTCCAGAGTGTGATCTCCTACAGGAGATAATGTTGAGTTGGCCCAGAGGAAAAGGGAGGGAGTGTTTTTGGGCGGGAGACAGAGACATGAGAGACATCTGTACGGCTGTAGGTTTAGGGAAGGTTGGAACTGCTCCCTCCTCCCTGCCTCCCACATAGGAAAGCTGGGCTAGAAATTCTGAGGTTCCCAGCATTGGCCAACGAAGTCTCAAAGCCCTGCCTAGCCTAGAGGCAGCACAGGGTCATGTGGAATGACGATAGAGAGAGACACACACATGAACTGTCAAATATGTTAGCAATTAAAGACCTCCATATTCTTTACTCAACTCTAGACACAGGGAAGGAAACCCATGACAGAGGTTGGAGCTTAAATAATTTAACAGAAGGCAGGCTCCAAAGAGATGAATACTGCTTAGAAAACTATAGTGTGGCTTACATATATGCTTCTATTTCTTGAAGTAAAAGTCATGCCAAATATAAATAATGTGTACCGGGCATTATGCTAATATCTTTATATGGATGAAGTTTTATTTAACACTGATTACAGCTTTATGAGTATGGTACTGTTATAATGTCCTTTTTTCTGCATGCTACAGACGAAGAAAGTTAAATTAGCTCATCCAACATCACATCACTGGTGAGCGGCTGAACCATGATCACTTTTAATCATTATTCTATACTGCTTCAAGACGACATAAACAAAAGCCCTTTGTCTACTATGAAGCTTTATAGAACATAAATGCCATGTAAGTTATTGCTGCAAATGGAGTAGGATAATATTTGGGGCTGTGAAATTTTCTTCCTTGCCTGCCCTCACCCACCTGTCTTCTTTGAACTTGTTATCCTTTCCACTAGTAAAGCTGAGCCATGAACAGGAGGCTCAGTTCCCTGGTTAAGGAGAGGGCAGATACCTCCTTTAACAAAGAAGTCATTACTTGGCTTTGAGTTTCAAATAAAATGTTTTTATACCCAAAGGAAAAATTATTCTCCAAAAGCCAAAACACTTTTGACTATTCAGAGCTAGGCACTAAGGTGAAAAAGAGTTATATTTTCAATTGGAAAAAAAAAATTTAAGAAAAGCTTAGAAGACTGAGCTCAGAGAGTTTATAAAATGAAGTCATAAAGTATAGAAGAGAGAGAAGGGTTTAGAAGATGCAAGACCAGGGTTAACATGCTATGTAGGTCACTAAGACAGTTTCCAATATCCCATTTCACTGGGTCTTGGCTATGGGGAATATAAAATAATAGGACCCCCAAGGAGGCTTAGTGGAATAACAGAGAAAGTCAGCTGGGCCTGGCTTTCCAGGGAATATCTTGGAAAGAGTGTAAGCTGCCTCAAGGGAGCCTGGCCTTTAGCCTGGCAATGTAAAAACATGGTGCTTACGTGATAAAAATAGCACATGTGCATGGACCCACGGGATCCTGAGAGACCTGCACACTCTGAGATGGTGCAGAGAAGGCAGCTCAGGTTTCTTGGTTTCTTGGGCTTTCTTTCTTTTTTTTTTTCTTTTTTCTGTTTATGGAGTTTTGCTCTTATTGCCCAGGTTGAAGTGTAATGGTGTGATCTCGGCTCACCACAACCTCCACCTCCCAGGTTCAAGTGATTCTCCTGCCTCAGCCTCCCGAGTAGCTGGGATTACAGGCAGACACCACCACGCCTGGCTAATTTTGTATTTTTAGTAGAGATGGGGTTTCTCCATGTTGGTCAGGCTGGTCTCAAACTCCCGACTTCAGGTGATCCACCCGCCTCTGCTTCCCAAAGTGCTGGGATTACAGGTGTGAGCCACCGCACCCGGCTCTTGAGCTTTCTAGAGGCTAAGAGATATTGTGAACCAGAAAAGATATAAATTTGAGAGGAGCGACATGCAAAATATAAGGCCCTCAGGATCATACGCATGTCAGGACCTGGACACCATCAGAGATGCCAGCTGATGGCCAGTAACCAGGCAGGTACCAGTACAAGATGCCCAGTGGCCAAGCAGGACAAATAGCACCATAGCAGGAGCCAAGGGTCACAAGATGACTGCAGAGCAGATGCTCCCCTTCTAATGGCAAAGGTACTTAAACCACCCCAACTGAGTGGACTGCCCCCCTCCCTGCAGAAGAACAGCTTTTCCTTCCCCAAAGAGATTGAGCTAAAATGGAAGAGACAAAGTCATAAACTGGAAATTGCTGAGTGACCATGAAAAGACAAGTAAGGGCACAAGAGTCCACTATATATAAAGTTTCACTTATGCATATTTTAGTCATAATATCAATACATAGATCTTATTAAACAAGATTTCCTATTGAAGTACTAGGTCCTGTTTTAGTGTCTGAGGACTATAACCGGATATTTTGTCACTGATGGAAGCATCTGCCTTAGGCTCATTGGAGTGAAAGCTGTGGCCCCTCTTTTTAAATCTGATTTCAAATCATGCTTTAAATAGTTATCGAGCACCTGTGTGTTGGACTCTGTAGTAGGTACTGAAGATAGCGTGGTGACATGACAGAAATTTCCTTCCCTCATGGAGCTTACATACCAGTAAGGAAGAAAGACATAGAGCTGCTTTGTGGCCCAGCATGGGAGTTACAATAATGAGAGGGCACCAGCAGCTATGGAAGAACACAGACGGACCACTGAAGCGTCTTAGAGACAAACGAAGCCTTCCTGGAGTACGTGAGCCCTTGCTAAACCCCAAAGGGAAAATCAGCCCTTCGGTGGAGGTGGACAGGTGGAGAGAGGAGAAAGACTGCTCTGGAAGTAAGAACAGCAGGTGCAAAGGCTGGGGCTGCACATGAGCTTGCCATATGTAAGCAGCTGAGAGTTTCAGTTTGGCTAAAGTGTTCAGTTTGGCTACTGCATACATACATATACACTCCTCCAGATTTCTCCTCCTTTCAAACAGCGGCCTTCGCAAATGAATCACTAAAATCTGAACGCACCACTCTCCAGGATCTACAAATGTTATTTTGAGTTTCTTAGGAAAGATTTCTCCTATTCTCTTTGCATTCTCCTCACTGCCCAATTCTCATAGCCCAAACTTGAGTTCAGTAATTCTTAGGTAAAATGCGATGATGGCGGGCAGGAAGTTAGCTGCCAAGACACTGAAGAATTAACCTCCCTAGGTATTCTCTATCTATAAGGCCACAGTGGGTACTAATATCAATAAGGCTTAATATTAGAGGTTCTCAAACTTTCTCAGTTCACTTAGTGTCTTAGAAATTTTTTCACAGCTCCTCTAGACACAGATATACCCCACATTCACTAAAGTGGTTAGGTCACAGCAAGTGCAAGACATCAAAAAGGAATGTAGCACATCTAATGTTAAATCTGTAAACTACCACAAGCTAATATTTCATGTGGTAGCCAACTGATTTTTTTTTTTTTTCCTAACAGAGTCTCGCTATGTTGCCCAGGCTGGAGTGCAATGGCATGATCTAGGCTCACTGCCAACTCTGCCTCCCAGGTTCACGCCATTCTCCTGCCTCAGCCTCCCGAATAGCTGGGACTACAGGTGCACACCACCACGCCAGGCTAATTTTTTGTGTGTGTGTATTTTTAGTAGAGACAGGGTTTCACCGTGTTAGCCAGGATGGTCTCGATCTCCTGAGCTCATGATCTGCCCACCTCGGCCTCCCAAAGTGCTGGGATTACAGGCGTGAGCCACTACGCCTGGCTGTATCCAACTGATAATAAGTATCACTGCATTAACCTCAAAAAGTGTAAAATCTCCTGTGGCATCTCTGTAAGCTCACTACAGCACTCTAGGACCCCTTGCTGCAGATCTTATGCAATACATATTAACATATACCAGTGCTAGGGAACTGCTTGCCCTCAAATCCATTACTTGCTTTTCTCCCACTCTGCTCAGTCTTGTAGGAGGGCTGACTCTTACAGGCTCCCTTGTCAACTGACTTCCAGCAAGAGAAATTGGACTGTCTACTTTGGCGTAGGGCAAGGTGGGGAGGAAACCAGGTTTTTCTCCCATTTTCTCTCTGCTCATGTAGCATTTCTGGCAGCAAGTAAGCCTTTCCATGGCTCTAGCCCCCGCCAGACAGCCTACCATGGACCAGCTTCCGTCAGTCACCCCATTCACTAGGCTCTTTAACGTTGTCTCCTCCCATTGTCTTCCAGACTAACGGCGTATGGGAGTCAGCCTCGAAGATGGCCTCTAATGATGTGCATGGTTCTAAATTGTGTCCCCCACAAAAAAAAAAAAAGAAAAAATTTATACTGAAGTCCTAACCCTCAGTCCTGTGAATGTGACCTTATTTGAAAATAGGGTCTTTTCAGATGTAGTCAAGATGAGGTCACTCAAGTGGGCCCTAATCCAGTATGACGGTCATCCTTATAAAAAGAGGAAATTTGGACACAGAGACAAACACACTCACAGGGAGAGTGCCAAGTGAAGATGAAGGCAGAGAACAGGGCAATGCATCTGCAAGCCAAGGAAGGCCAAAAATCACCAGCAAATCACCAGAAGCTCAGAGAGAGGCATGAAACAGATCCTTCCTCACACCCCACAGAAGGAGTCAACCCTGCCAAGACCCTGGTCTTACTTCTAGGCTCCAGAACGGAGACAATAACTTTCTTTTACACCACCCAGTGTGTGACACTTTGTAACAGCAGCCCTAGCAAGCTAATAGTCCCGTCTTCTGGTATCCCCACCCTTGTGGAATCCAGTCTGTGTGGACTGGACTTTGGGACTGACTTATAACAAATAAAAAACGAAGTGAGGGGATATTGCTTCAGATATTAAAATATGAGAATATGTCTTGAGCGTCTCCCTTACTCTCTTAAACTAGTTGTTTTGGGAAGCCAATTGCCATGACATCAGCCTACCCTGTGGAGAGGCTCACATCGCAAGGGACCAAAGCTTACCAACCATCACCTAAGTGAGCTTGGAAGCGGATCCCTCGCCCAGTCAAGCACCAGTAGGTGAGGCTGCAGCCCCAGTCAGTAGCTTGATTACAACTTCATAAAAGACTTCGAGCCACAGAAACCCACCTAACCTACACTCAGATTCTTGACCCTCAGAACCTTTGTGAGATAGTATTTTGTTGTCTGAAGCCAGTAAGTTTCGGATCATTTGTTACACAGTAATAGATAACTAATATCAGGTAGCAATGGCTTCCTGCTGTTATCAACCTTTAGATTGATAAGGATTTTGTTTCTCAGTTTTCCTGTCACCTGTGTAGCCAATCTGGCATTATATTTCCTCTACTTTAAACTCACAGTAGTTTCTATTTGGAGTTTGGCTGGTATTTATGTGCAATTATCATCTACTCTAAAGTGTAGGAATAATATAGCTGCTAAATTGCATCCATACCTATTTTAGATATACAAAGGCAAGCCTCTTCTGAGAATTTTAATAAACCCTCCAAATAATCAGAATAGCATTCCTACCTTTCTTTTCTTATAGCCAAGGAAAAATGTCATGAACTTGGTGTCTTATTAAGTGAACTTAGTGGCATGAACTTAGTGTCTCCTAGAAGCAATGTTCATTTCCACTTTGATTGGTCAGAAAAAATCTTCAAATAACTGCGAATGAGAGCCAACATTTCTAAGATCATTTCAGCATCTCAGGCTTTTAGATATAAAATGAAGCAAACATTAATAATTTATGTACTGTCACAGTTATGTATGGTCATAAACAATAGCTGACATTCCACAAGGTCTTTTCCAAATTCCAAAGAGCTCTATGAAAAAATTACATCTAGTGCCAACTCTAATGTCTTTGTTTTTTTAGACTAGTAGTTTCTATCTGGCCAGCTTCACACCAATTTGAAATGAAGAAGGAAGAAGTTGTTTTGTTTTTATTATTAATCTAAAAAGGTATTTGGGGACATTTGTCTCCTCTTTGAATTCCTTATAACTGGGAGTTTGCAAAGGAACTTTGGGACTGCATGTCAATATATTACTTTCTGAGATATTTCCACAGGCTATTAATCTGCCCATAATCACTCTTTTTCATTTTTCCAGGCCTCAAACCAGTGCGCTTCAATTTCTGGGGAGCCGAATTACTAATCTGAACATCGCATTTCACATGCAGGAGCCGCATTTTAGATTTTTCCTCATTTTTTTCTTCTTCTCACAGAATTCTTCAGCTTCTGCTATTTTTCCAGTGATTCCCTTTTCTTAGGTACCTTGTTATACAACCCCATTTTACAGGCATGGCAGTCTGAAAAAAATTAGACTTTGCCAGAAAGGTGACAACAGCATTCAAAGCATTGAGACATATTTTTTGCATTAGGACTGAATTTTTCCATCATTATCTGTTTGCATTTCATTATTAGAAACCTCCAGACTACATTCTTGATTCTATAGGTCAATATATAGTAGCTCATTAAAACTGCATGTTTTGGAAGGCGGTTGGAAATGAAGAGTTCTGAAGACTAGGCAGTGGTTGTGATGGTGATTTTTTTTTTTTCAGGATAATTAATACATCCTAGAAAGTTGAAATTATCTCCAGCTGTGGCGTATTTGTGGGCAAACCTCAGAAGCAAAGAATCTTCTGCTAGTTTCTTCTTTACATAAATGTCATCCTTTCTCATTGAACCACAAGTACAAAGTGGTGCTCTGAAATGTTCAAAAGCTGAGCCACCTAAGAACGAAATAAACTAGAGGTAAAACAGCCTCTGGTGAAGAAATTAACATGAGTCAAGCCTCAGAAAATCCACAAGGGAAAAGAAGCTGCTCCCATATCTTTATGTTTGCTCCTTTTTCACTGAGAATGGCTTCTGGTGCTATTTGTGTTCCTTTGGTTCCCTGGGATTCAAAATCACCCTCCACAGTCTGGAAAGCCCATATCTAGCAGCAGCACCTTGACAAAGGTGAAGACTACTAGTTCATGTGGCTTGTTCGTGAGATCTTTTTCACCTCTTTTGTGATCACCAAAGAGATTAAAATGATTTGATTGTGAATCATTCTCAAAAGGTAAATATTAACATTCTCAGGCCATTTGGCCATGTGTCATCCCAGACCAGCTCCCAAGGGAGGCCAGGGGATATCCTGCACACTCTTCACAAGTACTCTGAAACAAAAAGATGGTGAATTTTAACAAGTAAGTAGCCTCTCATAGATCTGAGGTATCACTCAAATACAAGTGGTTTCCAAGTACAGAACTCCAGAGTGGTTTCTTTAAGGAGAAGTCATATGTTGGAAATAAATAAATGTAACTCAAGGGCTATGTATAATATCTTTGTTTATCACAAAACTTTTTACTAGTGGCCAAAGTTATGATTGCTTTTACATGGCTCATGCCATCATTATGTATTCTGTATATAATAAAGGAAATCAAGAACATATTGAATTTGGAGCACAATTCTGGTTAATGTATCAGGATCAAAAGTTGTAAATTTTTAAAACGCTAATTTTAAAATCTTTGATGTTCACCTGAGCTTTTCCAATACTTTGAAGGCAAAAGGAAGATGACCTGTACTTAAACGAACGTAAAGCAATTGTGCTTATGAATTTTGTTTCTCAAGTAAAGCAAGAGCTAAGGATATGTAAAAGTAATTACCACTCTGCCCCAGCAAAGTTGTTAGGCCAGCAAGGTAGAAGAGGTTAGAATTGCTATATGTGGACTCTTTTTTATCAGTCTCAGGAGTAATGCTCCAAGTTCCATAAGAAGGGAGAATAAGGAAATGAAAAAGTCTCACCTCTAAAATTTATATTACTCCCAGTTGGAAATAATACTATGGATTTCCAGAACACATGGCCACACCCCATATGAACAAGATCTTGGAAGTCAGACCAACTGGATTTCTAATGTGCATTGTATCTTTTTTTTTTTTTTTTGTCTGTTTTTCAGCAATTTCTCTCAGCCACAGTTTCTTCATCTGTAAAATGGTGATAATATAATTCCAAGAAAATTTCCAAAATGAAATTAAATCATACATACACAATGTTTAATTCTGGTACCTAAAAACCATTGTTTGTCTGATAGATAAGTTTATTTTCCAGTAGAAATATAAAACAAAAGTGCAACAGCATATATTATGTTTATATTACTCAATATTTGGATATTATCACACTTTTTCTCATCTCCATTAATATTGATAATTAACAGTTAACTTTAAAGTATAACAGCCTTAGAGATTTTGCCATTTTAAAATCCTCTTTGGATTCAAAGTGAGTCAAATTGTTTACTTTCTTTTTGAAATAAGGAACTTGCTCTGCATCTCACTGATCAATATTTTTATGGATGTAATAACCAAGTCACACCAGCTACATAAATAGTCTCACAGTTAACATGATACAGGTCATTCATATGAAATCAGAAAAAAATCTAATTAAATTCATAGGTTAGTGAAAGGAAAATAAAAAAGAACACTAATTCCCTGTGCCAAAAAGAAAAAAAAAATAAAGCTGAAAGCTGAGTCATGCAAGAAACTGCCTTTCCCTTTGTTCCTAGGCAGATAACTACAGATAAAAGGTTAAAGATCTCTACAGATAGCCACTTTATGTTCACCTTGTCTTATGTGAAGTGCTGATTTACCGAGCATGAGACAAACACATAATTCACTATTCCCCTACCCCTTCTCTCTTGCAACATGTGGATTCAGTAATGTGACCATACCCTCCCTCTTTCCTCCCTAGCCTGCTTTTCTCCTTTAAATACTGAAGCCCTCAAAATCATCTTTGGAGAAAAACACAGTCCACAGGACTGTTTCTGTGGTTTTGTATTCCTTTCTTCCAGGCATGTCCTCAACCTTGGCAAAACAAACTTCTAAGTTCATTGAGATCTGTCTCGGGTATTTTTTGGTTTATATGTTACTGCCATTTAAAAATATATTATATTGTATGTCATCAAAGTGTTACTTCTGATGTGATACTTCTGAAAAGAGGGAAAATAGGCCTGGGAAAGCAGGTCCTTTTTCCTCTAGCCATAAACTGGATTTATAAATAAAACACCTGCATCTTTCATGCTTCAAAAATATATAATCAGCTATGGGGTGATACAAAGGTCAAAATTCCTCTCCCCACTCCACCCACTGTCCCAAATAAAATAAGATCAAAACTGGAAAAAAATTATTCAAAACAATTACTTTGGGGCTCTGGCAATCAGTCAAAGACAGACAACAAATTGAGAAGCATTTATTCATTGAAATCTGCTTAACTTTGGGTAAGAACAGTAGAATTCCATCATTTTTTTGTCTAGGGCTGCTCCCATAACACCTCCCAGCCACCATCCCCCCCCCCCGCCCCCCTCCACATGCACACACACTTTACCCATGAAGTTGTTTTACAAGAGCTGAGTTGGCCAAGAAAACCAGCAGCTTTCTTCCAAAGGAGAAAGACTTGATTTGGGGTAGGAGGTGAAAAGCCACACCCAGTGAACCAAAATCATCTTTGGAGAAAAACGTGCTAGTAAAAGAGCCAAATTCAGCAGAAAATAAATGGAGCAAATCCATAGTTCTGCTAGCTTAAGATTGAAGTTAGAGCAAATGGTAAGCCAACCACAGAGTTAACAGGAAGAGCCTGGAAATGAGAGAGACATACAAGGGCTAGATAAGCAAGCTATACATCCTATATGACTGGTAACCTAAATATGCATGCGAGGGAAATTTGAAGTGGCTTGGTAGAAAGTAAAAGCTAAAGCAAAAGAATTACCTGAACTTTGGATATGCTCCCAAGCCCACAAACAGATCTACCAGCAGTAGATGGGAGATCATGGGTGCGAGATTTTTTAATACAACTTAAGCTCAAATCATTGGTTGGCAACTAAACTAAACAGACACAGGAACAACCATTAGGAAGCCAGACAAGAAATAAAAATAGAGTTTACAAACTGAGTGGAAACATTTGTGACCATATACAGGAGAAATTCTGCATTTCAAGTTCAAAAAAGTTACAAAATACAAAATAAAACCCTCAAAGGGAAAAATGAAAATTCAGGAGTACTATGATACACCATCTAAAATGTCAAGTTTTCAACCAAAAATTACAAGACATGCGAAGAAACAGGTACATGTGACTCATACCCAAGGGGGTCAGGGGAGGACAGGAAAAAAGAAATACTAACTAACTTTGAGTCAGTCCACATGCTGGATTTAGCTGACTATAATTTCAAAGCAGCTAATAAAATTATGTTTGAAGAATTGAAGAAACCACGTTTGAAGAATTAAAGGAAAATATGATGAGAATGAATCAACAAATTAGAAACTTCAATGGAGAAACAGAAATAAGAAAAAAGAAACAAATAGACACTTTAGACTTGAACAATGATCAAAATGAAACATTTAGTAGAAAGGCTGAATGGCATATTTGAAATGTCAGGGAAAAAAAATTAATGAACTTGACAATAGGTCAATAGAAATTATCTAATCTAAAACAAATTAATCTAAAGAATAGAAAGAAAAAGTTTAAAGAAAAATGACCAGAATCTCAGAGACTTATGGGACAACACCAAGTGTACCCAACATATGTGTAAGGGACGTTACAGAATGAGAAGAGGGAAAGAATGAGTAGAAAAACTACTTGAAAAAAATGGGTAAAAACTTCCTAAATTTGATTTTAAAATAACATTATTCTAACAATTCAAGAAACTCAACAAACACCAATTACTATAAACACAGAGATTCACACCTAGACACCTCACAGTTAAAAACCTGAAAGTCAAAGACAAATGTCAAAATCTCAAAAACAGTAAGAGAAAAATGACTTATCACTTACAAGGGACAGCAGTACAATTAATGGTTGACTTCATGTCAGAAATAATAAAATCCACAGGGCAATAGAATAACATATGCAAAATACTGAAAAAATAAACCCTGTCAACCAAGAAATCTGTATTTAGCAAAACCCTCCTTCAAAAATAAACAGGAAATAAAGATATTCCAAGATAAATTAAGACAGAAAAATCATTACTAGTAGACCTGCCTCATAAGAAATACTAAAGAAAATCCTTCATGCTGAAGGAAAATGATACCAGAGTTAACTCAGATACATAGAAAGAAATAAAGAGTACCAGAGTTGGTAAATATGCATGTAGGAATAAAAGGCTATATAAATATACATTTTTTTCTTTTCCTTTCTTGACTTATTTTAAAAACATAAGATTATATAAAACAGTAATTATAACACTGGATTATAAGGGGTTTATATATATATATATTGTATTTTTTATATACATATATAATAATAATAATACAAAGGAGTGGGGAGAAAAAGGAGTGGGAATAAAGTTACTATTTTGCACCTGAATTGAGCCAGTATTCACCTGAGTAGATTGTGATGAATTAAAAGTTCCTTCTGCCTGGCAGCTATGGCTGTGTGACCCCAGACCCAACTGTTTGAACCAGGGGTGGACAACTGTATTAGAGGTGATCCCTATATTGTCTAACTGTCACTTAAAGTTTTGCACAGAAAAAAGAAGATCTGGCCCATTTAGACCCTCTTTCAGGTATTTGAATTGGGAAACATAAATGTGATCAACTGCAGAAGTTGAAGAGGAGAATAAATGAGGGTAAATAGGAGCTGGAGTTGGCATCATTCAAGCCCAACTTATGGACAAGACAAAGTTATGGTGTGTAACACTGTTACACAGGGTGACAGAATTCTGAGTAAGCAGAGCAAGCCAACTGGAGGAAAGTGAGAAGGAGAAAAATGGAATGGGAATGCTGTGAGAAGCAAGCATGAGATACCAGGTGTTGTGGGTTGAATGCTGTACATCAAAAACACACGTTCAAATCCTAGCCTCCAGTACCCCTGAATGTGACCTTATTTGGAAATAGGGTCATCGCAGATGTAATCAAATTAAGATGAGATCGTACTGGATTACAGTGGATCCTAATCCATAATCCAATGATGGGTGTCCTTAAAGGAAGAGGTAAATGTGGACACAGAGAAACACAGAGAAGAAGGCCATGCAAAAGCAAAGACAGAGATTGGTGTCCCTTGCCACATGCCAAGGGATACCAAGGATGGCCAGCAACCACCAGAAGCTAGAAGAAGCAAGGAAAGATTCTTTCTGGAGCCTTTAGGGGAGCATGACCCTGCCAACACTTTGACTTCAGACTTTTAAGTCTCCAGATCTGTGAGAAAATAAATTTCTATGTTTTTAAGCCACTAAGTTTGTGATACTTGGTTATAGCAACCCTAGGAAACTAATATACCAGGTAATGCTTGAATGAAGAAGAGAACAGCTTCTATTCTTTAATCCAGCTCCCATGTAACCTGGCTGAGGCCACTCACCCTTAGAATCTCATGAGAGCTCCCTAAATCCTAAAAATAGGCTTGTCGTGTGAATATGAGTGGGCCTCTGCTTCTTGCATCAAAAAGAGCCAAAAGAAATATGGATGGCAACACAAGAAGAAATAAGCTTCTATTTCCAAGTCTAGCAGTACCAGTGATCGTGCTTTCCACAGTTTATAATTTATTTAAAATATAAAGTAGTTAAGGGGATAGAGATGTCCCTAGAAAAGGTATAGAAAGAAAGAAATCTACTTATAGCAAGTAAGCTGGCAAAGTCTCAAATATTGCCCAACTATATATTTTCATTGCTGAGGGAAAATCTATAAGAAACAGGACATTAAGACATCAACTAAGAAGCGCTTTCTCTTTGTTTTTCATGCTTCTCTAGCAAATTGGTTACTGATAATAAATTGAGACTGGGTTTATGGTCTGCTAATGGATGACTCAATAATCCACTCCTGCACAGGGATAATATAAATGTGTGAATTCACATCTATTAGGCACTGTTAATTATGTGTATAAATTTCTCTGGGCCACAGTGCCTAGATATTTGATCAAACGTTTTTCTGGGCATTTCTGTGAGGGTACTTTTCGATGAGATTTACTTTAAATCCATGAATTTTTTAGTAAATTCGGTTGCCCTCCATAATGTGGGTAAACCTCATCCAATCAGCTGATGGCCTGAGGACAATAAAAGACTGACTTCCCCCAAGCAAAAGTAAATTCTGCTAGTGTGACAGGAATTCAGACTCAAACTCTAACACTGGCTATTCTCTAGGCCTTTAGTCTACTGGCCTGCCCTGCAAATTTTGGACTTGCTACCCTCCAAAATTATGTAAGTCAATTCCTTAAAATATCTTTCTCTCTCTCATATAGATAGATACATACATACATATAATATACATGTAATATATGTGCGTACATATATATATACATATTATACAAATGTGTGTATACACACACACACACACACACACATCCTGTTGGTTCCATTTCCCTGAAAAACCCTAATACAGGCACTTTCTATGTGTAAGTAGCTTTTACTTAAAAATTCACTAATCCAAATTTTAACAAATGTTAACTAAGCATTTACTAGACACTGTACTAGGAGCTGAAAATGCAAGAAAGAGAAAATGAAGTTCAGAGAGGAAACAAAGAAAAGAAAAGAAAAAGGAAAAGGAAAAAGCCTCTGACCTCAAGAAACATGATCTCACCAAAATCTCACAATTGCTCTGTTATTATCCTTATTTCACGTAACAACACTTAGCTTTGGAGAGCATAATAACTTGGCAGACTCTAAGCACCCAAGCTAGGCTTTCAAAACTAGCACTGTAACTCCAAACCCTGGACTCTTTTAATTACTCTCCATTGCTTCCCTTGGATAAATTGAATAAACAAATAAATCCACAGACCCATTGCTAGATTCAATTCCAACTTAACTATTTCTGTGATTGAACTTTTTAAAAATTTGATAACAACATTCACTCTTCTTGGCCTCATTTGTCTTGAAAATGCTAGGGTAGAGAGGACAGGTGAAATAACATAAAATTATACAAGATACCAGTCTATTCTTACCGGGCTCGTCAGCCCCTAGAAAATTGTGAGTGATGAGGAGGACTCTCTTAGTCAATTTAGGTTGCTATAACAAAATACTATAGACTAGATGACTTTGACAACAAATCTTTTTTTTTCATAGTTGTAGAGGCTGTGAGGCCCACGATCAAGATGCTGGCAGATTCATTTATTGGCGTGGGACCTCTTCTTGGCTTGCAAACAGCTGTCTTCTCACTGTATCCTCACACGGCGGAGAGAGAGAGCACATTCTGGTGTCTCTTCCTCTTCTTATGAGGAAACTAAGCCAACCACAAGGGCCCCACCCTCAAAACTTCATCTCAACCTAAATACCTGCCAAAGACCCCATCTCCAAATGCCATCATGCTGAGGGTTATGGTTTCAACATGAATGTTCATATGTTGAAAATAACAAGTCCATAACAAGTACCCTCTACTGCTGTTTATTCAAAAAGAGAAAGTCAGGAACTATTACAAACTCACAATTAATTTACACTTTCCAGTCTTATTAATTCTTCCTATGTCACATTTATTTACTGTTCCTTCATTGCCCTTGGCTCAATAAAAACATAACTAAAAAAACCATGGCCAGAGAATTTAACTAGTTGCGGAGTGGGTTGGTTTATTTATTTATTTATTTATTTATTTATTTATTTATTTATTTATTTGTCATTTTGTGCAGTTTGCCACAAGGATAAATATTTCTTTTCAGTCAAAAATCAACTCACCTGATAGATTAAAAAACCCTACTCAATGGAAAGCTGTTCAAGCAAACACAAAAATCATTTCACCCTGAGTTTCATCCTGGTGGTATTCCAAGAAACTTTATCCCACAAATCTTATAAATGAAATTGGTAAGAGCATCCTAAGCCTCCAAGGAAGTGCTCAGAAACTTCTGAAATCGCTTTCTTCTATGAAGCTTTTTCTGCACACATATCTGCTCCTGTCTTGTGCAGACATAATTAAAACCTGCCACAGGGCATAGTACACACTGACGTGTAACACAAAATGGCAACTAATGTATTAGACATGCCTTTTCCCACTGATTTCATTTTCTAAACTTTTGTTGATTCATTTGCTTCATGTTTTTTGAAATATCTCTTCCATTGTCTATCTCCTGATGATCTGCCCACATAAACAAGCTCTGCCCTTGGACTACGCACTCCTAAAATGTCAATCAGAGCACCAACGAAGAAAGACATTGGCTATCCACATTCTATGCATTTTTCAAAGTCTAGCTCAAATCCTGCATCTTCACAGACTCTTCCTCTGACAACTCACCCATAACCATTTATTCTCTTTGAACACCTATCTACAACTTCTGTCACTTTGTGACTCACTCCAGCTATTAAACATATTTGTTTGTGCAGTGGCTCACACCTGCAATTCCAGCACTTTGGGAGGTCGAGGTGAGCAGATGGCTTGAGCTCACAAGTTTGGGACCAGTCTGGGCAACATGGTGAATCCCTGTCTCTACTAGAAAATACAAAAATTAGCCGGGCTTGGTGGTACATGCCTGTGATCCCAGCTACTTGGGAGACTGAGGTGGGAGAATGGCTTGAGCCTGGGAGGCGGAGGTCGCAGTGAGCTGAGATCATACCACTTCACTCTAGCCTCGGCAACAGAGTCAGGCCCCTTGTCTCATAAATATATATATATATTCACACACATATATATACACACACAAACAAACACACACATATAAACATATATATACACACATATGTATATATGTGTGTGTGTATATATATTTGTTTTTGGAGAGGGCCTCAGAATGGAAGACCAAGCTGAGAATGGCCATTGCATTTAGTGGAGTGTATGAAATTTGCCATTCGAGAGAGCTTAGAGGAAAGAATTTATATTAAGAGAAGGAGAATTGAGGTGGTACGTTTGGTTCAAGATCATTGGGTTTCTCCTGAGGGAGGGATGATTATATGTTTGTGTCTAACCCTCAAATTATTCACAGTACAGTTTTCAAGGTTCAGTTCCTGAGTCCTGGGGTGAGGAATGGAACTGCAATAAACATTACATTAAAATGAAACAACTGTATCATCTATTTGATAAGAAACTTTGGAGATTGAACTGCTTTTCAGCAGAGGGTAAAAATGAAGCAAAAGACATTTTCAGCATACCAGTAACATGATATTCAGGATTTTCCCTTAGAAACAACAGAGGATAAGGCCAGGCATGGTAGCTCATGCCTATAACTCCCTCAGGAGACCAAGACAGGAGAATCACTTAAGACCGGGAGTTTGAGACCAGCCTAGGCAACATAACAAGACCTCATCTCTGCAAAAAATAGGAAAATTAAAATAGTTGGGTGTGGTGGTGTGCATCTGTAGTCCCAGCTACTCAGGAGGCTGAGGTGGGAGGATCCCTTGAGCCTCAGAGGTAGAGGCTGCAGTGAGCTATGATTGTACCGCTGCACTCCAGCCTGGACAACAGAGCAAGACACTGTCTCCAAATAATAATGATAGTAATAAATTGAATTAAAAAGAAATAACAGAGGATATACAATCAGACGCTCCCAGCCTCAGGGTATTGTCCACACCCAGAAGTCAGGCTAGCAGGGTCTTCGGTGTTATGACCTCAGACAAGCTCAACAAGCTGTAGCAAAAATTTCGTGGTGTTAAGATGGAACTACAAAAGGGAGTATGTGTGAGAAATTCTTCATCAGCCTAGGGGGTTAAGAACTTCAGAGAAGCTGAAGCTTTTTAAATGATACAGCCCTGGAGGGAGAAAAATAAAGAAGGCATATAGGATATTTTTGTCGACCAATTCTGTTACCCTCTTGGACAGGTTGGGTGGCATAGTTACTCCTTTTTATTTTTATTTAAATATATTTGGGAGTATTCTTTAATTGTAAATTCTCTGAAGGTATATGCTTTATTGCACAGTCCTCCCTCAGTATCCAGGGATTGGTTCCAGGACCCCCAAGGATGCAAAATCTGTAGATATTCAAGTCCCTAGTATAAAATAGCATAGTATTTGCATATAGCTTGCTCACATATAACTTACTCCCATATACTTTTAATCATCTCCAGATTACTTAGAATACTTAACACAATGTAAGTCCTATGTAAATAGTTGTCATACTGTATCAGTTTTTTATTTATATTATTTTTATTGTTGTATTGTTACATTTTTTTCTAAATGTTTTAGATCTGTGGTTGGCTGGTATGCAGATGCACAACCTGTGGATACAGAAGGTGAACAGTACAGGCTTTTAGTACGTCACATACAACAGTGGTGGCTATTGAAAAACATGTGCACACATGCTCATTATTGGTTAAATTGAATTAAGAAATGCTTTATTATGATAGTGAGAATGCTGAGTTCTTCTGCTTGTCTACTTCTAATATAAGCTTCTACTGGTCTTGCTTTTGCATATACAGGATGTATAAGATTTGTGAGAAAATAAGCAAGTGGCAGAAAATTGATACAGCAGACAAAGCTAAGGGAAATTAGTTGGGCATCTTATGTAAAGCCTGCATTTTGGCTGATGTTCAACCCCATTTATTTTTTTTTCTCTTATTCATCTGGGTCTAAAATGTGTGTTCTCTCATTTCAAGAGTAAGAAAGCAAGAGCAAACAGAGAGATTGTTTGAGTCACAGCAAATATCTTTTCCAAAGAAAATTATATATGTCACTCACAAGTTAGATTTGAAGTGAATAGTGAAGGGAAGGGATTAGGAATTACATTACAAAACTACGAAGAGAAAAGATGAATTAAATAATGTGGAGGAGAGTAGTGAAATATTGAATCTATAAATTCTGACCAGTCTTATCCACATTTTATATTCTCGACTCTATAAATTGAAGATATTGCCACTTGAGTGGGGAAGGGGTATGAAAGGTTAGACCATGATATTTTAAAACAAAGTGGAAATGCAACAGAGGCTGTGATTTGCCTCATGAAAAGGTATTGAATCCTAGTTAGTTTGGAAACTATGAGAGAAGGAAAGAGCTAGGACACTTTCAAGCAGTGTTGGTAAACTATAGCCCATGGCTCAAATCCAGTCTACGCCTGATTTTGTTTAGCCCATAAACCCAAGAATCATTCTTACATTTTTAAATAGCTGAAAAAAATCAAAAGAGAAATAATATGTGTGACACATGAAATTATAAGAAATTTAAATTCCAGATTCCATAAATAAAATGTCATAGGAACATAGGCATACTCGTTTGTTTCTATAAGTGCTTTTGAACTATAATGGCAGACTTGAGCAGTTGCGCTAGAGACCATAGGATGTGCAAAGCCCTAACTATTCACTCTCTAGTTCTTTACAGAAAGTTGAATGACTCTCACTTTAGAGAATTTGGTTGGATAGCAAGTTTGCTTGATTTTAATCTTCACAACTTAACGAGGGCTTTATCCATCAGTACTTTTGTCAAATTAGAGTGGTTGCAGGAGGATCTTATTCCAGTAAACCAATCTGCCTGTTTCTGTATGAGTATTTGCCCTTTTGAGGAAAACTCAGTCCTCCTAAAGACCAAAGTGGTTATTTACAGTGATTTCTCTTCCTCCTACTAAGTATAAAAAGCATGATTTATTTTGATACCTCTCACCTACAACCATGTTGTCAAATAAAATTATCCCTGTTCTATAACATAATTATGTCATTACTTTTCACATACAACTATAACATCTTTCTGGGATGCAACAGACCTTCCAGACAAGAGAGTCGATGTGGATGTAGTTCATAACATAAATTAGTAAAATAGATGATGATAGAGTAGATTATTGATATTTTTTAACTCTTTGCCCATGTTTAAACTTCTGCATTTTCCTTCCAAGGTCCAAATAAATCCAAATATTTTACCACATTTAATATACCAACCTCAAACTTTTTAAATCTGGCAGTATATAATTAAGAAAATCTTTCTACTATTCTTGCCTCTCAATATGATGAGGTTTTTATGTAATATCCCTCCTTGCTTGTATCTTGCTTCTTATAGATTCCTTTTATTACCTATCAACTTTGATATTTCCCATGAGCATTTTTCTCCTCCTCCAAAGTTCAAATAACAGTAAACATTAAAGATAATTGTTGCTCCCGACACTACTTACTAATTCAGAGCAAATACCCAGTTGTACTTGTTAAAATTCAGGTTTCCAAACAAAAACTCCAAAGGAGTTTCAGAATTCTTTATTAAATTTAAAACAGTTACATTTTTCTCTGGGGATGGGTGCTATAATTTTGGGCTAAATATCTAGTCTCCCCACACTTGAATCCCAAATATTCAAATTATTAAGTTATAGAAACACAAAGCTATATAAGGCTTTTATCAGTTATTTAGCTCTAACTGAGAGAGATTTATCTTAATTTACCATGAGCTCTGCTCCTTAATATAAGGAATAAAACTAACTTGAATAGAGTTTGGCACAGTACCTAGCATAAAATAGATATATAATATATATACGAGTTATTTTTTCAAATGAGCAAAAGTAATTGCAATGAATGATTATGTAGTGCTGTTTTAACTTTCCAAAGCATTTTTCCATTTTTATACTTCACTGTCTCAGACATACGTAGATAGGTGTTCTCAAAGTAAAGCCCCAAAGGGTTGTTTCATTAGGCACAGTTTGGTGAACATTAGGAGTTACAATTTCAGATGTCCAGCTAAGGAGGTGGCTCAGATTTGTTCATTGTCTAAGCAAGAAAAGGAATTGAACCTTCTAGAAAATGTCTGGGATCACAGAGCTACCAAATGCCCCAGAGTAACCACTAGTGTCCCAGCAAAGCTAAATAAACCTAGAAATGCACTAATGTAATCAATGGCAAGTTAGCAAGTAATCTGAGATGGGTAGTGCAAGACACAAGTCACCCAAAGAACCACAAGGTACCCGTGTCACCTCAGGATACCAATCATGAGCTGGCATGAGAAAAAGAGATGGAATTACCTAGCCACAATTCCACACTTTCCTTTCTTCAGGGTGTGTGTATAGAAATGGAGTCTCTCACCTTGTTGCCCAGGCTGGTCTTGAACTCCCAGGCCCAAGTGATCCTCCCACCTCAGCCTTCCAAAGTCCTAGGATTACAGGTGTGAACCATCACATCCGGCCACACTTCCTTTTCTTAGAGAAGAATCTACCAGCCCACAGCCCTGGAATGCTCAGCCCTGTAAATAAACACATCTTGCCTCACTGGCCATACTCAGCTGGTCTACAGCTGAATGCCTGACTCAAAACAGATTGCTCGCTTTCATTCAGGTCTGAGGAAATAGGTTATTTAGTATAGTCACCTTTTGTTTTTGTTTTGGAATTTTGTTTTTTGTGTTTTTGTTTTTTGACTGCCAGGAATCTAAACCCTGTTGAGTTTGAGAAATTTCCTACCTCATGAGACATAGTGGGAAGCATATCCCTCTTTCCACAGTGGAACCTGAATTGCCCAATAATTGCTTTCCCAGCCTCCCTTGCAGCCAGGGAACTGGCACATGACCTAGGCTTGATCAATCAGAAATATCTGCCCTGAACTTTGGATTGGAACCTAGTGACGCACAGTGTGGGAATGCTAGAGAATTGTGTTTCAAGAGCACTGAAGAGGACAGCAGTGGAAGCAGCAATAGCAGAGCTCAGTGCCTTCAGTGTCAAAGGTGCAAACTCTGGGTACCTGACGCTCAACAGGCGGGGAGACTTCCCAGGACGTGACCTTAGCTGTCCTTCTGGTTGAGCAGTCTCCCTTGTTTCCTGCCTATTTTCCAAGCCTTCTCAACAATTCTAGGAGCTTTCCAATATCACCCAGTAAGTTCCTTTTTTGCTTAAATTAGCCATGATAGTTTCTGTTGCCTGCAACTAAGAAGAGTAACTGAGACACAGAGTCTAAGTCAGTTGGCTGCCAGCAACAGACCATAAGATAGGAAATGTGGGAGCCGAAGTTGTCATTTGAAAATGGGCACAACAGGCCATGCAAATAGCAAAAGACAATCTACAGGTGCTCCAAGAAAAGCAGACGCCAAAGACAGTGAGATATTGGAAAGAAAAAGTAAGAGAGTGTTCGCACCCTGCCTTAGTATTCTCAAGTCTCAATCCCACAACAACAGGCCACACTTCATTTCTTACCTGTGGATTGCCTTAAAATTACCTGTTGTATCCTTAAAATAAATCTCTCATTTTATAAAATTGAATTCATTTTTAAAAAGACTTGTATTCCTTGCAACCAAGTATGTCCTGATTAAGTCAACCAGAGAAGTAGAAAACCATAATTATCTGAGAATACACAAAACATCAAGATTAGGACACAGAGGGATTTAGGGTAGGTACAAACCATGAGAGGACCCTCTCTACCCTCCTTCTCATTTGGTGATGACTCTCCTTTCAGTTCATGGGTGCTAGAAACATATGCATCTGCTATTGTATTGAAACTTATTAATTAGTAAGTTATTTCTACTACTAGGTACATATGAAAATCATTAGGTCATATCTATATACTGCCCAATATAACCACTACTGTGATCTGGTTTTCACTTCAAACACCACTTCTGACATCAAATGTGTGGGAGACTTTTCCCACGCCAATCAATTGTCCAACTCTTGAAACACCAACTGGGTGTCCTACAATTCAATTCAATTATGATACTAACTACCTGGAGTTAGCACAAGACTGCCCCAACTTCAGATGACAATCACAAGCCTGAACCACCTGTACTTCTGACCAATGAGCTATAAGTCACGGGTTCCCATGATCCCCTCCTCAGTTTTGATAATTTGCTAGAACGATTCACAGAAGTCAGGGAAACATTTTACTTACATATATCAAACTTTTAAATAAAAGATAGAGCTCAGGAACAGCCAAATGAAAGAAACACATCGAGCAAGTTATGGGGGAAGAGTGTGCCACGCTTCCCACCCTGTCTGGGTGTGCCATTCGCTCAGCACCTTGATGTGTTCATCAACCCAGAAGCTTTTCAAACCCCACTGGTCAGAGGTTTTCTGGAAGCCCTATTATATTGACATGATTGATCAAATCATTGATCATTAACTCATTCTCTAGCCCCTCTCCCCTTCCTGAAGGTTGAGTTGGGGCAACAGCAATGAACATTCCAACCCTTAATTACATGGTTGATTCCTCTGGCTTCCAGCCCCCATCCTGAAGCCTAAAGGCCCACCAAGAGTCACCTCCTTAGCATAAACTCAGGTATGGTTGAAAGGGGCTTGCTATGAATAACAAAGAAATGCTTCCATCACTCAGAAAATTCCAAGGGTTTTAGGAAATCTGTGCCAGGAACTGGGAACAAATACCAAATACATATACATATATTTTTCATTATATCACAAAATCACAATAATAGAGAAAGATTTAGCTAAAACGTTAACTCTGAGTTGAAGGCTAAGAAGGCTCCCTGGAACACAAAAACAATTATAATACCACGTAAGAACCATCTGTCAAGATAGGCTCTGGATTACAGAGAAGATGGTGGTGAAGCCTACTGACAGATGGAGCCTCAGATCTACTCTAGGAGGAGCCATGGACAGCTGGCTCCTATGGCCCAGGCTTCTGGCCATTTTTTTCACACTCATGACTACTTCATGTCTACTCCCAAATGTGGACAAAAAGCTCTGAGCAAGCCACCCCAAAGTGGGCTGACAACAGCTGGGAACCCTACAAGGCCAGCACCACAGTCCACTCATGGCCCGTGAACCCAGAAAGTGCTCAGGTCTGTCCTGGAAGCGTGTCAGAAACCAAAGACAGATCATCTGCTCTTCCCTCTCTCTTCTGAGCCTTTCTGTCCTCTTTTGTTCTTTTCATTTTCCAGGTTAGTCAAGATGGAAAATAATGAAAACCCTTTAGAGAAGCCACTTTGCCTCTGCTTTTGCTCTTAAAGTATTCCTGAGTAACCTCTCAGCAAGGCTGCTTCTTATCAAAAGAAGCTAAGGAATGATAGTTTTGAAGATGAAGAAAGCTACAAACCTCTGTAAGTTCGTTTAAAAAAAAAATCTGTAAAATATTTCCAATATGAAAATGCTAAGAATCCAAGATTTTCTGCAGAAACTAGAAAATCCCACAAGGTCTCATAATATAAAAATAGCCCTATTTACCTCAATGATTTGTTGCAGGAATCAAGTGAATAAATGTGAGAGCAATTTGAAAGGTGCATAGTACTAAATAGTGACAAAAAAAGTACTAAAAAGTCATCATGGGGTAATGCTCATACTAGCAGACACAGTTATAGCCATTGAAATTAGCAAATTATCAGGATCCAGAAGTTGATCTTAGAAGATCATTGTCAAATGAATCCATTTATGGGATGCACTTAGAACAGTGCTCCATGGTAAGCACTTTCTAAATATTCGCTATTTTATTATGATGATTACTGGGAGTAACAGTGGGGGTGCTGCTGAAGATAGTGGTATATATTATATATTGATACCTTTATTCTTATCCATTTTTTTCAGTAATAGGATGGGGTCTTGGACTGTATTACACTATGTAACTTTCTCATCATTGAGACTTTGGGAATTATCAATCCCTTGTGCTATGATTACATTTACCAGTATTTTATACCCAAGGAAGCACTGTCTCACTACCACCCAGAGATCCCAAATTCAACATAACTGCTGCCAACAGACCAGTGATTACTGTTGCGTTTGGTTACGATCCCTTCCCAAAGCCTATTTTTGCCCCAGCTCCTCATAAAATCCCCAAAGCCATGCATTTCTTTTTAATTAAAATGAAAGAAAATTTTGTTCGGAGAATTTCACAATAGCCCTAAGGCATCATAAAACCCAACTGGAAGAATCACTGCCTAATAGCTAAATAGTCTTGAAGACAGCCAGAAATCTTTCTTACGTCGTTCTAGAGTGTCTCAAGACATAGTTAAAATACATGACAACTGACAAATTTTATGCACTATCATAGCCATAAAACCAACCTACATCACAACCTGCTACAGCAAAAGGTCACTTCATGGGTGGCCCAGGGCCCAGCCATTGAAATGAGCCTTCAAGTTAGTTTTACCCATTGGCAATACTAGCATTCAACTGTCACCTTCTCCTTACATTAGCATGCTGCGATTATTCCCAGCAGTGGAGCTGGGCCTCCATGGTAACGCTCTTCAGGGAGCTGGGGAAGCTCTTTAATTATTAAAATGAATAATTCTTACCAACACACTTAATTGGGAAATATTACATGTTAAAGGGGCACTAATGGAACAGCACTGAGAACCGAGCAGTGAAATAGAGTATGCTTTTTGATGTGAATTTTAGCAATAGTCTCCTCATCCCATCACATCATGCATTATTTAGTTGCTTTAAAAAAAAAACTATCATTTCATTTCTAAGTGGAGATGGAATTATTGAACCTGCAAAAGCAAAGCTTTGAATTACTCCCATGCATTTGAACCATAACCAGCCCACAAAAAAACAAATTCAGTGAATCATCATATTATCTCTGACTGCTAGGAAGTCAACCCAAAAAGACCCTGAATATTAACATCAACCAGTTGACACAGAGAGTTGAGATAGCCTTACAGAGAGGTAGCTGCAGTATTCCCCCTCTATTGGAAACAAAAATGTGTATATTGAAAGTATTTGTCTAACTTCACCCGCGAAAATTCTTTTTTTTTTTTTTTGAGATGGAGTCTCACTTTGTCGCCCAGGCTGGAGCGCAGTGGTGCCATCTCGGCTCACTGCAAGCTCCGCCTCCTGGGTTCACGCCATTCTCCTGACTCAGCTTCCCAAGTAGCTGGGACTACAGGCGCCCACCACCACACCAGGCTAATTTTTTGTATTTTTTAATAGGGACGGGGTTTCACCATGTTAGCCAGGATGGTCTCGATCTCCTGACCTTGTGATCCGCCCGCCTCAGCCTCCCAAAGTGCTGGGATTACAGGCGTGAGCCACCGTGCCAGGCCAAAAATTCTTAAACGTATTTGCCATAAGTGTGTATTTCTCTGCATTATGTTATGTATTCTCAGAGAAATAAGACTTATTCCAGAGGCAGATAAAAGAACTTAATCTTTTCATGAACATGTCACCCACAAATATAAATAATTTAAGTGCTGTGGCATGGTTCTCTTAATGTTCTTTAAAAAGACATTTTCCATCATTAAAGAAGAAAAAAAATCCAAGGGTGGTGTTCTTATTCATGATCACAAAATGAACTGAGATTACAAAATAAATTTCTATGACAGAGAAAATGATAGAAACACAGGGCATAAAAATACTGGGAAACTAAAGAATGAAAAGCAAACACTTAATACATTGACAAGAGCTTTTTGTGCATTCAGTTTAATTAACATAAGATTTCATAAGCATTGAGTGATCATTAACATCTCACATGCTGCCCACAGGAAAGATGATACCATACATCTTCTAAAAAATTCTCCAACGGTCACTGGCACTCCACCCACAGGCTCTTTGAGCGCTAGAAGGATCCCATAGGGAAACTGAAAGAGCTTGCAGCCCGTTAGTTTTTCCCTGACCTTGGCTGGTCCCCTGTCCACCAGTACAAATCCTCAGCATTGACTACGTCTGTGTTTCCCGGGATTCTTGATCCTTGCCTTCACCCCTCACTCACCCCTACCAGTTTGCCCCCATTGAATGTCGGTTTAGCAATTAAAAAGAATGACCAGTGTGCCCCTCAGATAATGCAAATGTCAAATTACACTGCTAACTCCAAATTCCCTAGCTGGCTTTCTAGATCCTCCGGCTTTCTGAATCACCCTCTTGTTTCACTGTATCTGTCAGGCTGCCTGGTCTCCAAATGCTGGAGGAAAATCAAAGAGTCGCTTGACTGGAAAGGGGTAATTACTATCAGTGACATTTCCATTAGGAAGTTTCCTACTGAGCTGCTCTCATCTTAATAACGAATACTCATATTAATGTCCCTCCCCAACTCAGGTCCCTATACTAATTTTTAAAATTAAAATTCGAATGATTTATAATGAATGACTGCTCACTGTCAGGCTGCAAAACCAATGACTCCGGGGTACCCACCTAGACTTCCATGTGCCTGATCTCTACTGTGTGTTTTATGTCATACCTCTCACTGTTTGGGAGATATCATATGATAAGCTTGCACAGTTTTTAGTTGTTTAACAGCGCATGCAACACAGAATACATGTAAACAAACAGAGCAGAGGTTTGCAAACCTGCTTTAGCAGCGGCTCTACTCTCAAGTGAATTTTTACAATAATCAAATATAAACACATTATTTATGATCATGTATTTATTAAATGTATGCGTTCATATATGTAACAATTATATTAAGTCAATAAGTTTGTTTTAATGAAAGAAAAAAGTGCAGAAATCAGAGATTTACATAAAAATTATGTAAATCTTTGCATCCAAGTTATTTGCATATTTTTTGTTTGTTTGCACAGATAACCTGTTCTGACAGCTTGTCTGTATTCTCAAGCTATTCTTTAATTAGTCAGAAATGGCAGCGGTTTTATTCCAAAGCCTAAAGAAAATCAAGATAACGTGGCACAATAAATTGTCATATATGTGGTCCCGAATGTGTAAAATTTGGTACACAACACACTTGAGTTATTTCACATATCATGTTTTAATAGTTGAAATATATTAAATATATATCACACATTTAGGAATCACTAAAATACAACCATGAAACACTAAGGCTCTGGAGAACACAATTTGAAAACCCAACTGATGCAGATTCCATTGATGTTTAGGGAAATGTAAGCAGCTGAAGAGATAAGGAAAAGGCTGTGGCCGTTACCCTTGGTAACTTCTTAATTCCCTGAGTACTTGGTTGTATCCACACTCCACACTCCAGCACTGATTACATTCTTCCATGCGTTGTAGGAAGGTGAGCATGTGGCTGTCCCCTCTAGGAGATCATATGCAACTCGAGACATTGTTGCATATCATCGCTATAGACTGAATTGTGTCTTCCCCAGCCCCACAGATTCGTACATCGAAGCACTAACCCCTACGTGACTCTAGAGATGGGACCCTTAAGAAGGTAATGAAGGTTAAGTCTAATACAATAGGACAGATGTCCTATAAGAAGAAGCGACACCAGAGAGCTCTCTCTCAACATGTGTGCCCCAGAGAGATGGGCAATGAGAGGACAGAGCAAGGAGGAGCTTGCGAGCTGAGGAGAAAGGCCTCACCAGAAACCAAGCCTGCTGGGACCTTGACCTTGGACTTCCAGATTTCCAATCTCCAGAACTTTGACAAAATATATGTCTGCCTTTTAAGTCACCCAGCCTGTAGTAGCATGTTATGGCAGCCCAGGCAGACTAATACAATCATGAAATGAATATTTCAGAAAACATTTTCAAAATGAACACCACAAAAGCAATTTCTTCTTTTATCATTGTGAGGTAACCTGAATATGATGCACTACAAAATGTTCAGTAGGATTACTTTGTAATGACTGTCATTATTCTTCTGTTTGAATAAAGGCAAAGGTTTTGGCAGTTAGGCTTGAAACATGGTTGTTCATGGGTTTGATGTGATCTCAGCTCTATCTAACAGCCCCATAGATCACTGTACAGGGCTTTACATACACTGTTAGACTGGTAACGTGCTAAATTGAGGAAAGTCATCTTTGATTTTGTTGAGGCTAATCCATTTGGTTTTTATAGTTTCTTTTTCTCGATTTATGGTTTTCTTGATTTATGTTTTTCCCATATTTTACACTAAGGATAACAAAAGCACTCCACAGGTATTGCCACTCCACTGCCAGTGCCTGTGACAACCAGGAACAATTGATCCTGACCCCTTCTCTCCTCTAGGTTTAAATATAGACTCAGAATCCTTTTTAACACAGTTCTTCAGGTAGCCACTATCAGTCATCAGTCATGGGAAAGGAAAATTATTTACCAACCCTGTGTTATGTCTTTTTGTTCAAATGTGGCTTTAGATCTCAATATTTGATAAAATTTCAATCTTTAATTATGGGTATGGCATTTACTCACTGGATGAGGTGACTTTAGTCTGATCAGAGCTGCTGACTTAACTCCAAGGGCATCATTCATCCCCCGGAGTTGTGTGATCCACAGATATGTGGCAGGTTTACCCCTCATTATTCACATTTTCATTTTATTTATCAGTTTTAACTCTTTTTAAACAAAATTCTTTTTTTTTTTTTTTTTTTGAGATGGAGTCTCACTCTATCACCCAGGCTGGAATGCAATGGCATGATCTCAGCTCACTGCAACCTCCGCTCCCAGGTTCAAGTGATTCTTCTGCTTCAGCCTCCAAGTAGCTGGGACTACAAGCACACACCACCACACCTGGCTATTTTTGTATTTTTAGTAGAGACGGAGTTTCACCGTATTGGCCAGGCTGGTCTCGATCTCCTGACCTCATGATCCGCCCGCCTCGGCCTCCCAAAGTGCTGGGATTACAGGCATGAGCCACTGTGCCAGGCTAAACAAAATTCTGAAATAGGAGATCTTACCCAGTAATGTTAACTTCTTGCTTATAAAAACAATTAATTTGTTTTTAAATACTTTCAATGAATTTAGTAATTTTTGAATAAACAAAATTTTTTACCATTATTAACTATTATTAAAAAGAACTTAAGATGAGCCCTTCAGTTTGGAATGGCAGCCCCAGCATAGACCCTCCAAGTTTTTCAACAAAATATCATTGTAAGTGGAAAAGATAAAAACATAATCTATTTCTAAAATCAAAGGCAGCTATAACACACTGCCAAGCCTGGACCATATTTGCTTTATCATTATAATTAATAAGAGAGATTAAAAATCATATTGATACCCAGAAACAGAGAAAATCTTGGAGGCCAAGAAGCTAGAAACAAACACCTCAACTTGCCCCCCAGCAGTGACACTAAAAGGGACATAAATGGCACTTAAGTGGACAGAACGGAGGCAAGGCCATCTGCATTTTCTCTTTCTTCAAGTATAACTAAGTAAGGACAGACACTAGGAGGTCTGGTCCTTTTGAAATATATTTTTTCTTCATGCAATCCTTTGAGAATAACATTTTTTCTCTGGATGATACTGTGGATTATTTTTCAAAGTTCTGCTCTTCCTCTGAGTCTGCCAGATATACTTGCCTCTCCCTTGTACTACAGGCTTCTTCCTTAACCTTAGATAGGCTAATTGTCATTACTCACCCTCAATCCAGGGATGATTTGCCTGGGCTCAGCAGCGCTTGCCAATGGACAAGCTGTGTAAATGACTGGTGGTCCTGCTCTCCATCCACTCATGCCCGGCCCCAGTCCAGATGCCGCGCTCATCCTGGCAAGTAGAAGGGAGCAACATTTTCACACTTACTGTTCTGGGCTTTTTAGCAAATTATTTATTTTTATTGTGTTCTATGTATTTAAGGTATACAACATGTTTTGATATACATATACATAGTGGAATCATTACTACAGCTAGCAAATTTATATCCATCTCCTCACAGAGTTACCTTTTTGTTTCCTTTTTCTTTGTGAGTAGGGGTGTGTGCGTGTGTGTGTGAGCGTGCACATACTGAGAACACCTAAAATCTACTCTAACTGCAAACCTCTGCCTCCCAGGTTCAAGTGATTCTCCTGCCTCAGCCCCTGGAGTAGCTGGGACTATAGGTGCCTGCTACCACACCTGGCTAATTTTTGTATTTTTAGTAGAGATGGGGTTTCACTATGTTGGCCAGGCTGGTCTGGAACACCTGACCTCAGGTGATCCACCCTCCTCGGCCTTCCAAAGTGCTGGGATTACAGGTGTGAGCCACCACACCTGGTCAGGGCCTAGTCCCTTTTAAGGACTCATCTGAGTAGGTCATATGCACCTAGAATATATTTCCCTTTCTTGAAGTCAACTGTGCCATACAAGATAACCTTGTCATGGAATGATATCTCATCATATTCATCTACTCACAGAGAGAGGAGATTATACAAGCACAAGGGTCACTGGGGTCATCTTAGAATTCTGCCTACCATACCTCCTTTCCCCAAGTGTATCAAAAGTCACAAAGAGATGCCTGATGAGGGCAAGGCCCCAACACCTCACCAGACATATCCAGACAGTCTCACTCGAGGTTCTTCAGTATTAATCAATATCTTTGATATGTTCATGCATTCCTCCTCATGGAAAAAATATTCATAGAAGTTGTATTGCAAGCCTGGCACTGTGTTAAGTGCTGGAGACACACAATGACAAGAGGTATGACCCTTGCCCTTGTTCAGTGGTGCAAAGTTAATCAAATAAACATATTATGTAAAATTGTATCTTCGATTAGTACAAGGGATATGAGGTATATGGTGCTATAAGATCCTATAAGGGGAAGATTTGACCTCATCAGAATAAAAGAACAGGAGCAGAGGCTGCTGGCTGCCCACCAAAACCCACTCTCAACTTCCATTAGAGAAGAAGGCACAGGGCTGCCCATCTGCACTGCACTTCCCAGCTTCTTTTGACTTTGGGAGTGGCTATGTAAAGAAATCCTCTCCAATGAATAGAAGTCAATAGTGCCACTTCCAGGCCTGGGCCATTAAACTCACTGTCACTCCTGTGAGTGACAAAGGCATTGCCCACAGCAACCATGAGTCACAAGTTAAGGATGGCAGAGCTTCAGTCAACTTAAGTCCTTCAACGACTCTATGGAGCAGAATCCTCAGCCACCACCAGACTACCAGTGCTCTCACCACCAAAACCAGTCTGGACTGTGATGTGAATAGGAATGAAACTCCTCTTTCATTGAAGACATTACTTTTTAGGTCCGTTTCAGCAATGTAGGCTTCCCCAAGTAACACAGAACTACATGCTGGCAAGCAAAAAAAAAAAAAAATGCTTTCTTATATTATGTTTATGTAATGTGTCTCTGAAAGGCTTTCACATCTACCAGGAGATGGAATTCTCTCAATAACCCTGTGAGACAGATAGTAGGCCATCTATTATAGGACCCATGCACCCATGCAGACGAGGCTCAGAGGAATTCAGTGACTCGGGGAGGGCCTCACAGCTCAGTAGTCATTCTGGAGTCTCCATCACTGATTCATCATTTGAATTTACACGGGTCACCTCTCTCTTTCATCACTGATAGGATATGGTCATCCCTGTCTTTCCACCTAAGAGAGAAAAATGCTACGGGGGCTGTTCTGTGAATCCCTTAGTAAAAAATGACACAAATGTGATATTCAGTTCCATAAGTTACACATGTAGGACAGATTAGCTATATTATTTGGCAATGCCTTCTTAATTCTTTACTCTTCAGTATCTTAGCTCCATTGGAAACAGACTGATAGGCAAAACCAAATATAGGCTGCTAAGCTACTATTGGTCTTAGATCTCTTAAATTGTAACATCTGAGGTAATGTCATTCTTGATCTCATTCTTGATGGAGATCTTTTGACTGTGTTTACTTACCTGTGTATGTTATCAGAAAATGTACCATTTCAAAATTTTTTATTCACTCATGTGTTCACCAAAAGTTATGAGCATTTTACTCTATTTAAAGTCATTATGTTAGGCCCTGGGTATCCAGTAGTAAACAATGTGGGCATAGTCCCTGCCCTCAAGAAGATTATAGTCTGATCAGAAAAGAGGACAACAAACAAGAAAATATGCAATCTTATTTAATTACAAATAGTGATTGATGGAAAGAAGGAATGAAGAAATGAAGATGATGAGAACTAAGACACACTTTTTATCTCTCTCTCTTTAAATCTTCTAAAATACATTCTGCAGGATTAGAATTACTGACAAATGTATTATTTCCAGCTTGCTAAGATAGTCCATTTTCTACAGTTGGACTGCTTAAGTAGTTTTGCTTCACTTCTAAGAAATGAAGAGGTACATTTGGCACTTAGCAATAGAAATGGCTGAACTTATGTTCCTAACTCAGCTATCTTTCTACTTCTTCCAAATTGTTTCTGCTTTATATTCTTTTTCAGGTGAGAAAAATACATATTTTGATCTCACTCTTTCATTTCAATCCCCTACTCATGCAGCGTTCCCATTTTTAAGCCTAGAAGATATCGTTCTGATGTTCCTTCCTTTATTTTGTTTTTCAGGTGAGAAAGGAAGGGAGGGAAGGAAGGAGGGCGGGGAACAAACACTGTAATAAATGAGGGCCTTGCTCTTTTGCACACAACATCCCAATGATCTGTCCTTGGGCCTTGACGGGGTGGCCTGATGTGACATGTGTGAGGAAACCCAGGCACTTCCGGTGGCTGAGGAAAAGAGAAATCCCAACTTAACACTCACAGACGACGGCTGAAGCAGACACAACCACAAGGGCAGAAATCTGACTGCGAGGAACCTGACTCTGACTCAAACACCTGCGAAGGACAGGGTTTGGGACCCTTACTTACATTACTGTATACCCAGGAGTTACAAACATTGCTCTTCCCGCCATCTTGGCTCCTGTAGAGGCCTGCAGGGAACAGGACTTCTAAAAGGAACTATGTCTGGAAGGCTGTGGTCCAAGGTCATTTTTGCCAGCTATAAGCGGAGTCTCCGGAACCAAAGGGAGAACACAGCTCTTCTAAAAATTGAAGGTGTTTATGCCCGAGATGAAACAGAATTCTATTTGGGCAAGAGATGCGCTTATGTATACAAAGCAAAGAACAACACAGTGACTCCTGGCAGCAAACCAAACAAAACCAGAGTCATCTGGGGAAAGGTAACTCGGGTCCACGGAAACAGTGGCCTGGTTCGTGCCAAATTCCGAAGCAATCTTCCTGCTAATGCTATTGGACACAGAATCCGAGTGATGCTGGACCCCTCAAGGATTTAAACTAATGAAAAGTCAATAAATAAACGTGGATTTGTGCTCTTGGGAAAAAAAAAAAAATCACTGACACTCTGAGTTGTGACTTTTCTGGCACCCCATTCAGATGTTCTATATGATGGATATAGTTTTTATTTGCTCTGTGGCCTTGGATGAGCCACTGAAAGGCCTTCATGGTTAAATTTCTATCCTGTCTCACAATGGCATCTTAACCCCTCAATAAAGTATTATATTTTTAAAATTAAAAAAAAAAAAATCTGAGAGATACTTCTGTTCAGGTTTAAAATACTCTAGAACCATCATTTAGTTTGAGAAAACTATGTCCTTGCCCTGAAGCCGGAGTAGAAACTGTGGCCCTGTTATCATAGTCCTGTTTCCACAAAGCCTGTTCTATATCCCCAAACAGGTTGGCAGAAGAGTTGGAAGGATCTGAGGGCCAGGGTGATGAGGGAAAAGATTTTAGGAAACAGAAAAAGAAAAACATTTATTGAGCGTTTATTATATATTCTAAGTGCTCTCATAGCATTCTCTCGTTAAATGCTCACAACTCTACAGTTCTAGCCTTCTCAGAGATTCCCCTAGCCTATACCACGTGGCCCGGAGAGGTAAGGTCTTATGTCATGTTCTCCCTTAAACTTCTCTGCATCTCTAAGCCCACGGGACAGAGGTGAGCCCTTCATGTAGGTAGCCTGGTGTCATTTTACATGTACTAATTTCCACATTTAACTAATAAAAAACTTGCCAGAAATTGGATTGGGATGTTTTTCTTCTTCTTCTTTTGACACAGAGTTTCACTCTGTTGCCTGGGCTGGAGTGCAATGGCACAATCTTGACTCACTGCAACCTCCGCCTCCCACATTCAAGCAATTCTCCTGCCTCAGCCTCCAAAGTAGCTGGGATTACAGGCAAGGACCACCACGCCCAGCTAATTTTTTGTATTTAATAGAGACATGGTTTCACCATGTTGGTCCGGCTGGTCTCAAACTCCTGACCTCAGGTGATCTACCCGCCTGGGTTTCCCAAAGTGCTGGGATTACAGGCATGAGCCACTCGGATTTTCAGCAGATTATAGGCTCAGGGCCATATGACAATGAGAATAAAACTTTAGGGTTATCTATTTTAAACTCAGTCTTTTGTTTCAATCCCTTGCTCATGCAATGTTCCCCATTTTTAAGCCAAGGAAATATCACTCTGATGTCCCTGGCTCCCTACACAACAATGAGACGTACCACCTCAGAGCTGAAACCTTGGGGGAACTCAGGCCCCAAACATTCAAGAATAGAATGTATGGCTTCGCTGAAGCGGAGTGGTACAATGACATGTGTCTTTACAAATTTAACAGGCTATAATCAGCTACAGCTGCCATGCGATGGTCTGTCTTGGCATCCACCAGCCTCTGTCCATAACAGAGCTTCTCATATGGTTTACGTATGGGAACCACACAGCTTCTAAAGTGAAGGAGGTTTCTCCTGCAGAATTGAATGGCATATTCAGATGTTGGGTGAGGATTCATAATATTTAGCTATTTTTTTGATTAATATAACAGTAATTTCTTTATTCAGTCACAGAAACATCAATGTATCTATGCTGAGGCATCATAACTTTATAAGCACAGTTATTGGGGGGGAAATGTTACCTTTTTGTCCTAAGAAGACTCTCCAGGTACATAGCTAGGGAAAGGTAAGGTCAGCGGCAGAGTTATATGCACACCTCCACCACCACCATCACCACTACCTCCTCCTTCATCTCTCATCCAGGTCTGTCTTAGGTCCTTTTTTTCCTTTCCTTTTTTTTTTTCCTTTTTCCAAGACAGGGTCTCACTCTGTCACCCAGGCTGGAGTGTGGTCGCACAATCTTGACTCACTGCAACCTCTGCCGCCCCGCCTCAAGTGATCCTCCCACCACCTCAGCCTCCCAAGTAGCTAGGACTACAGGCATGTACCACCAAACCTGGCCACTTTTCATATTTCTTTTTGTAGAAATGGGGCTTTACTATGTTGTCCAGTCTGGTCTCAAGCAATCCACCTGTCTCAGCCTCCCAAAGTGCTGGGATTACAGGAGTAAGCCACCACACCCGGCCTGTCTGAGACCCTTTAACCCATTTATGCCTGAGGTTGCACTTTTTTTAATTTTCGCAATCAGACCTTGGCAATAATCTTGAGCAGTAGGATATAAATAACTCCCACATATGGGAGGTCGAGGTGGGCAGATGAGGTCAGGAGTTGGAGACCAGCCTGGCCAACGTGGTAAAACTCCATCTCTATTAAAAATACAAAAATTAGCCAGGTGTGGTGGTGCGCATCTGTAATCCCAGCTACTCAAGAAGCTGAGGCGGGAGAATTGCTGGAACGTGGGAGGCAGAGGGAGGTTGCAGTGAGCTGAGATCATGCCATTGCACTCCAGCCTGGGCAACAAAGCAAGACTCCATCTAAAAAAAAAAAAAAAAAAAACACAACTCCCACATACTTAGAGTTCCAATAATGGAACACTAGGCATAAATGGGTTTAACCTTGGGGGTTTTAAGTGCTCCCATGGCAATGATCCATCAGAGCATTTATCATTCTGTTGTGACTCTATTTTCACTTGCCCATATCCTCCCTAATACAGAAGGTTGTTGAGGACAGAAACCACATTAATATTGTTGACCATTGCATTCCCAATACCTCACTTAGAACCTGACACATAACAGGCACTTATTAAGTATTTGCTGAATGAACAAATACATTTCTTCTGCTGTTAGTCCCTCCAGGTTTCATCTCCCCTTTGCCCCTACCTCCTTGAGGTATGCTTCCTGACCTCAGACTTTACTTTCCGCCAGATGGCTTCTCACGTGGATCGATAGCTTGATCTGTGATTCCTCACTTCGTGAATTTTTTCGGAATCCATATTTGCTACATACATGTGTTGATTGCCAAAGAAGTGCAATTAATGTACATGCAGTTGAGGAGTGGGTTTATTCATCACAACCTGGGTTGGAAGGGAGATTTACCTTTCCTTAAGGTCATAGGGAGATAGCAATATTTTAGGATCACCTAACATCTTAAACAATTATTCCAAAGGGTTTTTCCTCTGCCTGATTCATGCTGCTCAGCTCTTTTTCCATCTGACTTTTTCCTAAGTCCCTTTTTATTATTATGAAATTATTATTGCTCCTTGTTAAAATGATTTTTTTAAGTATAAAAAGTGAAAACAAGAGGAGTAATAAATCTCCCATGGTGTCCATGTCTACAGTCCCTATGAGCATGTTTCCATCAGACTTTCTACCCTAACTCTTCTTTCACAGTGGAGTCCTATGATCCAGTGCCTACTCCTTGAATGTGGGTTTTTTTTCTGAGGATTCTGTCATCTTTTTTTCATCTTTTCTCATTTTCTGTGGTCTCCCTGGGTATCATATTTACTTCCAAGGCTTTAGGTAACCTATGTGTTATTTTAGTGGCAGTAGAGGTTTGAACTGCCACTCTCCTCTCTCCAATTTCAAGGCCATGGCCAATGGAGTATGCCTACGAGGATCACTAGCCAAATAAAACACACTGTTTATTAATGGCATTAACAGAGCAGAGCTCTGGTAGAAGCTGGATTGAAAAAAAGAGCTTAGGCTCAGGATCATGGTGACACCTCCTGCTTCTCAGCCCTGAGACTCAGCTATGCCTGGAGTAGTTGAGCAACCAAGGCCAGCACTGCATGGCAACCCCGGTCCACTTACACAGCTACCCAAGTGGATGAGAATCAGAGGTCTACCCCCAGGTGCACTTACACAGCTACCCATGTGGATGAGAATCAGAGGTCTACCTTGCCAGCCCAGACACAGGAACAGAGAGACCACCCCAGAAAGAACATGCTTCCCTCCAAAGCTTTACTCTGAGCTGATGTTGCTTTGCAGTTTACAACTGGCCCAGCCAATCTGTTCGATGGGGGAAGACAGAGCAGAGAAAGGGAAGGACCACCCTTCACACAGGTAAAAGTCCTTGACACTCTAACCTGCCAGCAGCATAGGTCCAGAAAGTGGGAGGAAGAAGAGGGCATGCCACTAATGACACTCACCATTAATACAGTGGCCCTACCCACAGTAAAATGCTGCCCATTAATTTCAAATTTAGATTAACCTTTTCTCTGTCTTTTAGTAAGGAGTGAATGAGCGGTTGGTGAGAAGAGACAAAGCACCCTCCCTAGCACTCCCCCAGTAAGTCCAATTATCTATGGGCTAAAGCTGCAGTGAAAGGAGAACACTGCTCCCCTAAAATGTGCTGAGCACATAGAAAGAACTCCGTAGGCATTTGTTGAGTAAATCAATACATAAATACATAAATTCTGACTCTTGAATCTGTTTCTCTAGCTCAGCCCCCGTCACAAACTTCAGATGTATATATTTCTACTTCTCCCATGCTTGCTTTCTATAAACAAAAAATAAAATTCTAAGCCCCCTAACTGACCAATAGATCCCCCTTCTCAGCCAAGGGCATTCCAAAATAAACCTGAAAATCTAGTTCAGGTCATGATAGGAAGGTGGGGTCAGACATGCCTCATCATTCTACCCTCTCCTCTTGGGAATGTAGGCCCAACTGACCAGCATTAACATTAAAACAGAAATCTTAGAAATGAAAAACAAAAAGAGACTTTTTGTAGCAATAAAACACCAAATTCCAGCCTGACTGCATTATAGCATCAAATGACAAATAGCAGGCCCTGGAAGAAATTGAAGTATTTTACCTCAAAATATATTTCTTTGACATACTTTAAAATGGCACTATAAAGCTGCCTCTTATGGGGATAATCTCGATTCTGCAGAGAATCCCCTTTCCTTTCCAGGTCTTTCCTCAAATCAGTGAGAGAATTAACCAAGAGTCTGGCACCTTTTTAGGTCTAATAAGAGCTCTGAAGCCTGCTACTTGGGGGTTTCATCTGCATGATAAAACCTTGGTCTCCACCACCCCTTATCTTAACCCAGACATTCCATTCTATTGATTCCAGGTCTCTTTAGATGGTAACTCTTTCAACCAACTGCCAATCAGAAAATCTTTGAATCTGCCTGTGACTTAGAAACCCTCCCCCTAGGTTGTCTTGCCTTTCCAAACTGAACCAATATACATCTTAAATGTATTGACTGATGTCTTATGTCTCCCTAAAATGTATAAAACCAAGCAGTAGTCCGACCACTTGAAACTATGTTCTCAGGATCTTCTGAGGCTGTGTCACAGGCCACTGGTAACTCATACTTGCTTCAGAATAAATATCTTAAAATATTTTACAGAGTTCCACTGTTTTCATCAACATTTCTATTTCCCATCTTAGTAAATGGAACCATTATCCATGTAGTTATTCATATCATAATATTCATCCAGCTCTATATAACTCTCTACTAAATGCAGACCCCTCCAAAAAGAACTGGTTTATTACCCAGTAGTCAGAGTCTTTCTTTCTTTCTCTCTCTCTCTCTGCACTCTCCTTCTCTCTCACTCTCTCTTTTCCAAAGAAATGCAGGAGGAATGCACCACAGGCCATACATTTCAATCCCTGTATCTTTAACTTCCTTGTTAAGTTTGTCTCTTCCAGAATTGAAGCTGTAAAACTACAAATGGTTCTTCAAATGGAGCCCCAGATGCCGTCCATGACTAAGATCTACTGTGGACCTCTGAACCAGCCTGCTAGCCCATGCTCCGATGTTAATGACATCTAAGGCACCCCTTCTGAGGAAATCTCAACTGCACAACCTCTACTACACCCCAATTCAGCAGGAAGCAGTTACAGCGGTCATCAGCCAACCTCCCCAACAGCACTTGGGTTTTCCTGTTGAGAGTGGTGACTGAGAGACAGGACTAGCTGGATTTCCTAGGCCGACTAAAGATCCCTAAGCCTAGCTGGGAAGGTGACCACGTCCACCTTTAAACACATGGCTTGCAACTTAGCTCACACCCGACCAATCAGATAGTAAAGAGAGCTCACTAAAATGCTAATTAGGCAAAAACAGGAGGTAAAGAAATAGTCAATTACCTATCGCGTGAGAGCACAGTGGGAGGGACAATGATCAGGATACAAACCCAGGCATTCAAGCCAGCAGTGGTTACCCCCTTTGGGTCCCCTCCCTTTGTATGGGAGCTCTGTCTTCACTCTATTAAATCTTGCAACTGCATTTAAAAAAAAAAAAAAAAAAAGGATATGCAGGAGGAAAAAATTGTCTTATTCAAAGCAATTTATCTAGCCTCTTGATATCCAAGAAACATTCCTGGAAGACAACAAAGGTTGGACTTATTTCTTATATATTACCTCACTGTATTCCCTTACTTGATGGATAATTGACTGTAAACTTTCTTTCTTATATCTTAGAAATTATCTCTTTCAGAAAATATGTAAGGGCGGTTCCATCATGGCCGAATAGGAACAGTTCCAGTCTACAGCTCCCAGCATGAGTGACGCAGAAGGCGGGTGATTTATGCATTTCCAACTGAGGTACTGGGTTCATCTCACTGGGGCTTGTTAGACAGTGGGTGCAGCCCACAGAGTGTGAGCTGAAGCAGGGCAGGGCATTGCTTCACCTGGGAAGCACAAGGGGTCCAGGGATTCCCTTTGCTAGCCAAGGGAAGCTGTGACAGACAGTAACTGGAAAATCAGCACACTCCCACCCTAATACTGCATTTTTCCAATGGTCTTAGCAAACAGTACACCAGGAGATTATATCTCACGCATGGCTCAGAGGGTCCCATGCCCACGTAGCCTCGCTCACTGCTAGCATGCTAGCACAGCAGTCTAAGATCGAACTGCAAGGTGGCAGCGAGGCTAGGGGAGGGGCATCCACCATTGCTGAGGCTTGAGTAAGTAAACAAAGTGGCCGGGAAGCTCAAACTGGGTGGAGTCCACCGCAACTCAAGGAAGCCTGCTTGCCTCTGTAGACTTCACCTCTAGGAGCAGGGCATAGCTGCACAAAAGGCAAAAGAAACTTCTGCAGACTTAAATATCCCTGTCTGACAGCGCTGAAGAGAGTAGTGGTTCTCCCAGCATGGAGTTTGAGATCTGAGAATGGACAGACTGCCTCCTCAAGTGGGTCCCTGACCTCCGAGTAGCCTAACTGGGAGACACCTCCCAGTAGGGACCAACTGACACCTCATACAGCCAGGTGCCCCTCTGAGATGAAGCTTCCAGAGGGAGGATCAGGCAGCAACATCTACCATTCTGCAATATTTGCTGTTCTGCAGGCTCCGCTGATGATACCCAGGCAAAAAGGGTCTGGAGTGGACCTCCAGCAAACTCCAACAGACCTGCAACTGAGGGTCCTGACTGTTAGAAGGAAAACTAACAAACAGAAAGGACATCCACACCAAAACCCCATCTGTACATCACCATCATCAAAGACCAAAGGTGGATAAAAACCACAAAGATGGGGAGAAACCAGAGCAGAAAAGCTGAAAATTCTAAAAATCAGAGCACCTCTTCTCCTCCAAAGGATTGCAGCTCATCACCAGCAATGGAACAAAGCTGGATGGAGAATGATTTTGACAAGTTGACAGAAGAAGGCTTCAGATGATCAGTAATAACAAACTACTCCAAGCTAAAGGAGGATGTTCAAACCCATCGCAAAGAAGCTAAAACCCTTGGAAAAAGATTAGATGAATGACAAACTAGAATAAACAGTGTAAAGAAGACCTTAAATGACCTAATGGAGCTGAAAACCTTGGCACGAGAACTACGTGATGCATGCACAAGCTTCAGTGGCCAATTTAATCAAGTGGAAGAAAGGGTATCAGTGATTGAAGATCAAATGAATGAAATGAAGCGAGAAGAGAAGTTTAGAGAAAAAAGAGTAAAAAGAAATGAACAAAGCCTCCAAGAAATATGGGACCATGTGAAAAGACCAAATCTACGTCTGATTGGTGTACCTGAGAGTGACGGAGAGAATGGAACCAAGTTGGAAAACACTCTTCAGGATATCATCCAGGAGAACTTCCCCAACCTAGCAAGGCAGGCCAACTTTCAAATTCAGGAAATACAGAGAATGCCACAAAGATACTCCTCGAGAAGATCAACTCCAAGACACATAATTGTCAGATTCACCAAAGTTGAAATGAAGGAAAAAATGTTAAGAGCAGCCAGAGGGAAAGGCTGGATTACCCTTAAAGGAAAGCCCGTCAGACTAACAGCAGATCTCTCAGCAGAAACTCTACAAGCCAGAAGAGAGTGGGGGCCAATATTCAACATTCTTAAAGAAAGTAATTTTCAACCCAGAATTTCATATCCAGCCAAACTAAGCTTCATAACTGAAGGAGATATAAAATCCTTTACAGACAAGCAAATGCTGAGAGATTTTGTCACCACCAGGCCTGCCTTACAAGAACTCCTAAAGGAAGCACTAAACTTGGAAAGGAACAACTGGTACCAGCCACTGCAAAAACATGCCAAATTGTAAAGACCGTCGATGCTAGGAAGAAACTGCATCAACTAATGAGCAAAATAACCAGCTAACATCATAATAACAGGATCAAATTCACACATAACAATATTAACCTTAAATGTAAATGGGCTAAATGTTCCAATTAAAAGACTCAGACTGGCAAATTGGATAAAGAGTCAAGACTCATCAGTGTGCTATATTCAGGAGACCCATTTCACATGCAGACACACATAGGCTCAAAATAAAGGGATGGAGGAAGATCTACCAAGCAAATGGAAAACAAAAAAAGCAGGGGTTGCAATCCTAGTCTCTGATAAAACAGACTTTAAACCAACAAAGATCAAAAGAGACAAAGAAGGGCATTACATAATGGTAAAGGGATCAATTCAACAAGAAGAGCTAACTATCCTAAATATATATGCACCCAATACAGGAGCACCCAGATTCAAAAAGCAAGTCTTTAGAGACATACAAAGAGAACTAGACTCCCATACAATAATAATGGGAGACTTTAACACCCCACTGTCAACATTAGACAGATCAACCAGCCAGAAAGTTAACAATGATATCCAGCAATTGAACTCAGCTCTGCACCAAGCAGACCTAATAGACGTCTACAGAACTCTCCACCCCAAATCAACAGAATGTGCATTCTTCTCAGCACCACATCGCACTTATTCCAAAACTGACCACATAGTTCGAAGTAAAGCACTCTTCAGCAAATGTAAAAGAACAGAAATTATAACAAACTGTCTCTCAGACCACAATGCAATCAAATTAAAACTCAGGATTAAGAAACTCACTCAAAACCACTCAACTACATGGAAACTGAACAACTTGCTCCTGAATGACTACTGGCTACATAACGAAATGAAGACAGAAATAAAACAAAGACACAACATAACAGAATCTCTGGGACACATTTAAAGCAGTGTGTAGAGGGAAATTCATAGCACTAAATGCCCACAAGAGAAAGCAGGAAAGATCTAAAATTGACACCCTAACATCACAATTAAAAGAACTAGAGAAGCAAGAGCAAACATGAAAGGGTGGCCTGCCCCTCCACACCTGTGGGCATTTCTCGTTAGGTGGAACGAGAGACTTGAGAAAAGAAATGAGACACAGAGACAAAGTATAGAGAAAGAAAAAGTGGGCCCAGGGGACCAGCGCTCAGCATACAGAGGGCCTGCCAGCACTGGTCTCTGAGTTCCCTCAGTATTTATTGATCGTTATCTTTACCATCTTAGAGAAACGGAAGTGACAGGATAATAGGATCATCGTAGGGAGAAGATCAGCAGTAAAACATGTGAGTAAAGATCTCTGTGACATAAGTTTAAGGAAAAGTGCTGTGCCTTGATATGCATATGCAAACATCTCCATAAACCTTTTTAGTGCATAAAGAGCAGCATTGCACTAGGAAGTCCCACCTTTCGCCCTAAGGCGGTTTTCTCCTTTCTCAGTAAACAGAACATACAATCGGGTTTTACACCGAGATGTTCCATTGCCCAGGGATGGGCAGGAGACAGATGCTTTTCTCTATCTCAACTGCCAAGAGGCCTTCTTTCCTCTTGTATTAGTCCTCCTCAGCACAGCCCCTTCACGGGTGTCAGGCTGGGGGACGATCAGGTCTTTCCCTTCCCATGAGGCCATATTTCAGACTATCACATGGGGAGAAACCTTGGACAATACCTAGCTTTCCCAGGCAGAGGTCCCTGCGACCTTTGGCAGTGTGCTATCCCTGGGTACTTGAGATTAAGAGAATGGTGATGACTTTTAACCAGCAAGCTGCCTTCAGGCACTTGTTTAACAAAGCACACCCTGCACAGCCCAAAATCCTTTAAACCTTGAGTCACCATAGCACATGTCTCTTGCAAGGACAAGGTTGGGAGTAGGGTCACAGATTAACAGCATCTCAAATACAGAACAAAATGGAGTCTCTTATGTCTACTTCTTTCTATATAGACACAGTAACAGTCTGATCTTTCTTCAGTTCTTCTTTTTTTTTTTTTTTTTTTTTTTTTGACAGGGTCTTACTCTGTTTCCCAGGCTGGAGCACAGTGGCACCATCACTGCTCACTGCAGCCTCAGACTCCTGGACTCAAGGGATCCTCCCACCTCAGTCTCCTGAGTAGCTGGGACTAAAGTCATGTAACATGCAGCCCGCTAATTTTTGTATTTTGTAGAGATAGGGTTTCACCATGTTGGCCCAGGCTAGTCTTGAACTCCCGGGCTCATGTGATCTGCTCACCTCTATCTCCCAAAGTGCTGGGATTACAGGCATGAGCCACTGTGCCCAGCAGCAGTTTTGTATTGTGGGCTTCTACAAAAGATTTCTTGTAAAGCTCCCTTAAGCTAAACAAGAACCAAATACCAGGAAACAGGAAAAAGAAAAGCTGTATTTGGGGTAGAGTTAGGGAATAGGAAGTTAATTCTTTGCTTTCTTACTTCTATGATTATTTCTCAGTAACCTGTCTGAACTAAGTGAGTGAGTCAGCCCTGAAGTCATAGACACTCAGCTTTCTCTAATATAGAACCTGAGGAGGACCATAAGAGAAGGAGGAGTTTATCCTTTAACTATTTCTGAAAATAACCTTTAAAGGTAATACTATGTTAGGAAATGTTCATTCTAATCATTTTATATTTCAATATTAGAGAATTTGAATCAAATGCAAGTCTTGTTAACATATGCAAAATCTTTCCTGAAAAATACTTACTTTTAGAGATCAAATTGGCATCGTTAGCAGGGAAGCTATTAGAAAAACAATAGTACCCAAGATTTAAACAATAAAAAATTGTTTGGCTTCTTACCAGTTGTCCACTGTTGACTGTTAAAATGAACAGCTGTGAGCTCTGTGCTCACAGTTTTCACATGGCCTACATGTCCTTGGGGGAATCCTACAGTTGTCATTTAAACAAACATATCTTTGTCATGTTTGGAGAGGCATCTAATTTAATTCTGTTGGGGTAGTGTGAGCCTGGGTTTGAACTAGGTAATTGGAAGCATTCAGTAAAGCTCAGAGCACTGTAGGAATTGAGGTACTCCTTGTCCTCGACATCTACTACCTGAACTCCCTGAACATACTAAGTGCTAAGTACCATCATGGGGGAGAGGGGTGATTTTAAAGAAATATGAGGTGTGTTCCTGTTGCCTTCTTCCTACAGTCAAACTTGCTATAAGAGAAGTTTATTTTTTGGACTACTTTGATAAACACTGGCTCCTCAACTCCAACCCTGCCTCAATAGTGTTTATGTTCTTCAGGAGCTGCCCTATTGTTTTCAGGATCTACTCATTTTTCTGTATTCTGTACAAACCTTCAACATATCACTAGAAATAAATTTGAAGAAAATTGGATTTGGAGTCAGAAGACCTGGACTCTGGCTGGGCACAGTGGCTTATGCCTGCAATTCCAGCACTTTGGGAGGCTGAGGCAGGCGGATCACTCAAGGTCAGGAGTACAAGACCAGCCTGGCCAACATGGTGAAACCCTGTCTCTACTCAAAAACAAAGGGTGTGGGCCTGTGCCTTTAGTCCCAGCTACTGGGGAGGCTGAGGTAGGACAATCGCTTGAACCTGGGAGGCAGAGTTTGCAGCGAGCTGAGGATGCGCCACTGCACTTCAGCCTGGGCGACAGAGCGAGACTCTACCTCAAAAAAAAAAAGAAGACCTGGACTCTAGGTCTGACTTAAGGCTTATTCTATTGACAAATACAGATGTTCCTGGACTTACAGTGGGGTTATGTCCTGATAAACCAATCGTAAGTTGAAAATAGTGTGTATCAAAAATGCATTTGAGCCGGGCACGGTGGCTCAAGCCTGTAATCCCAGCACTTTGGGAGGCCGAGGCGGGTGGATCACGAGGTCAGGAGATCGAGACCATCCTGGCTAACATGGTGAAACCCCGTCTCTACTAAAAATACAAAAAAAACTAGCCGGGCGTGGTGGCGGGCGCCTGTAGTCCCAGCTACTCGGAGGCTGAGGCAGGAGAATGGCGTGAACCTGGGAGGCGGAGCTTGCAGTGAGCCAAGATCGGCCACTGCACTCCAGCCTGGGTGACACAGCGCGAGATTCCGTCTCAAAAAAAAAAAAAAAAATGCATTTGATATTGTCTAAGTCAATCATAATGACATAAAAAAAATAAGAAAAATACATTTAATAGACCTAACTAGGTATGGTTACTAAACACCATTGCTTAACCTAGCCTATCTTAAGTGTGTTCAGAACTCTTAAATTAGTCTACGGTTAGACAAAATAATCTGGCAACACAGTACACTGTAGAGTTGATTGTTTACTCTTGTGATTATGTGGCAGACTGGGAGTTGTGGCTCTCTGGCACTGCCTGGTATTGCATAACTTAGCATACTGCTTTCTGTTGAACGTGTATTGCTTTTGCACCATCATAAAGCCCAAAAACCCTAAGTAGAACCATTGTTAGTCAGGGACCATCTGTAGTAATAACACAACCACCATAGAATTGTGTTGGGGACCAAGTGAGATCACACCCTCCCAAGACTAAACCAGGAAGAAGGTTGAATCCCTGAATAGACCAATAACAGACTCTGAAATTGAGGCAATAATTAATAGCCTACCAACTGAAAAAAGTCCAGGACCAGACGGACTCACAGCTGAATTCTACCAGAGGTACAAAGAGGAGCTGGTACCATTCCTTCTGAAACTATTCCACTCAATAGAAAAAGAGGGAATCCTCCCTAACTCATTTTATGAGGCCAGCATCACCCTGATACCAAAGCCTGGCAGAGACACAACAAAAAAAGATAATTTTAGACCAATATCCCTGATGAACATTAATGCAAAAATCCTCAATAAAATACTGGCAAACCAAATCCAGCAGCACATCAAAAAGCGTATCCACCGTGATCAAGTTGGCTTCATCCCTGGGATGCAAGGCTGGTTCAACACATGCAAATCAATAAACGTAATCCATCATATAAACAGAACCAAAGACAAAACCACATGATTATCTCAACAGATGCAGAAAAGGCCTTCGACAAAATTCAACAGCTTCATGCTAAAAACTCTTAATAAACTAGGTATTGACGGGATATATCTCAAAATAATAAGAACTATATAAGACAAACCCACAGCCAGTATCATACTGAATGGGTCAAAACTGGAAGCATTCCCTTTGAAAACTGGCAGAAGACAGGGATGTCCTCTCTCACCACTCCTGTTCAACATAGTGTTGGAAGTTCTGGCCAGGGCAATCAGGCAGGAGAAAGAAATAAAGGGTATTCAATTAGGAAAAGAGGAAGTCAAATTGTCCCTGTTTGCAGATGACATCCTTGTATATTTAGAAAACCCCATCAGCTCAGCCCAAAATCTCCTTCAGCTGATAAGCAACTTCAGCAAAGTCTCAGGATACAAAATCAGTGTGCAAAAATCACAAGCATTACTATACAGCAAGAATAGACAGAGAGCCAAATCATGAGTGAACTCCCATTCACAATTGCTTCACAGAGAATAAAATACCTAGGAATCCAACTTACAAGGGATGTGAAGGACCTCTTCAAGGAGAACTACAAACCACTGCTCAACAAAATAAAAGAGGACACAAACAAATGGAAGAACATACCATGCTCATGGATAGGAAGAATCAATATCATGAAAATGGCCATACTGCCCAGGGTAATTTATAGATTCATTGCCATCCCCATTAAGCTACCAACGACTTTCTTCACAGAATTGGAAAAAAACTACTTTAAATTTCATATGGAACCAAAAAAGAGCCTGCATTGCCAAGACAATCCTAAGTCAAAAGAACAAAGCTGGAGTCATCAGGCTACTTGACTTCAAACTGTACTACAAGGCTACAGTAACCAAAGCAGCATGGTACTGTACCAAAACAGAGATATAGACCAATGGAACAGAATAGAGCCCTCAAAAATAATACCACACATCTACAACCATCTGATCTTTGACAAACCTGACAAAAACAAGACATGGGAAAAGGATGCCCTATTTAATAAATGGTGCTGGGAAAACAGGCTAGCCATAAGTAGAAAGCTGAAACTGGATCCCTTCCTTACACCTTATACAAACATTAATTCAAGATGGATTAAAGGCTTAAATGTTAGACCTAAAACCATAAAAACCCTAGAAGAAAACCTAGGCAATACCATTCAGGACATAGGCATGGGCAAGGACTTCATGACTAAAACACCAACAGCAATGGCAACAAAAGCCAAAATTGACAAACGGGATCTAATTAAACTAAAAAGCTTCTGCACAGCAAAAGAAACTACCATCAGAGTGAACAGGCAACCTACAGAATGGGAGAACATTTTGACAATCTACCCATCTGACAAAAGGCTAACACCCAGAATCTACAAAGAACTTAAACAAATTTACAAGAAAAAAATCAAACAACCCCATCAAAAAGTGGGTGAAGGATATGAATAGATACTTCTCAAAAGAAGACATTTATGCAGCCAACAGACACATGAAAAAATGCTCATCATCACTCGCCATCAGAGAAATGCAAATCAAAACCACAATGAGATACCATCTCACACCAGTTAGAATGACAATCATTAAAAAGTCAGGAAACAACAGGTGCTAGAGAGGATGTGGAGAAATAGGAACACTCTCACACTGTTGGTGGGACTGTAAACTAGTTCAACCATTGTGGAAAACAGTGTGGCGATTCCTCAAGGATCTAGAACTAGAAATACCATTTGACCCAGCCATCCCATTACTGGGTATATACCCAAAGGATTATAAATCATGATGCTATAAAGACACATGCACACGTATGTTAATTGCGGCACTATTCACAATAGCAAAGACTTGGAACCAACCCAAATGTCCATCAATGGTAGACTGGATTAAGAAAATGTGGCACATATACACCATGGAATACTATGCAGCCATAAAAAAGGATAAGTTCATGTCCTTTGTAGGGACATGGATGAATCTGGAAACCATCATTCTGAGCAAACTATCGCAAAGACAGAAAACCAAACACCACATGTTCTCACTCATAGGTGGGAATTGATCAAAGAGAACACCTGGACACAGGGTGGGGATCATCACACACCGAGGTCTGTCATTGGGCCGGGGGAGGAGGGAGGGGGGAGGGATAGCATTAGGAGATATACCTCACGTAAATGACGAGTTAATGGGTGCGGCACACCAATATGGCACATGTATACATATGCAGCAAACCTGCACGTTTTGCACATGTACCCTAGAACTGAGAGTATAATTTTAAAAAAGAAATTATCTCTTTTAGAAGACTAACCCAAGTTTACAAAATTTTCTCTTTTTTAACCACAATCTCAGCCAAAAAAAAAAAACCCCACAACACAGCCCTCTTTGGATATTGTTACATATACTACATTTCCTAAGCAAATTAAAATTATTTCTGCAAACTTTTTCAATATTTCACTGATTAAAAATATCGCCCATTGTCTTTTCATGCTATGTAGTTTTTCCCTTGGCTTTAAAATATTGGGAGTTATTTTCAACTACTGAATGATTGATCAAGAAAAAGCACTGTTTTGTCTGTAATACGAAGTTTTCAAGTCAATGTTAATAACTTCTTTTCCATGTAATCTTAAGACATCTAATTTCCTCCACAAATCTCTGAAAATAGCCAAAACTCAAAGTATCAGGAGGAAAAATCCGCATCAATAGCAGTATCTTTGTTTTGTTTAATTTAATTTAATTTAGGAGAGCTAAATAATTAAACATGAGGCCAAAGTACGTAAGAAAGTGGCAGTCTTTTATTGCAAATATGCACACACTCTTGGGCAAGGTTCTCTGGTCCTCAGGTGTGGGGGGGCCAGGGAAGTCGCGCCGGCACTCTTGGGTGAGGTTCCCCGGTCCATGAATGCGGGGGCCGAAGAAGTCACGCGGGCTCCTGCCAGTGGCAGACTTTTATGCATTGGTACTGGAAGGGGGAGGGCAGTGGGCGGGATAAGGGTGTGATAGGGGCGTCTCCATAGGCATGGCCAGGTAAGTTTTGATCTCTTCGGATTGACATCACCTGGCGAATGCTCGGTTGATCTGCATCTTCCCGGGGCGGGCTGCATTTTCCCGCGCACGGGAAAGTTGGTGAGGAAGAACCCGGAAGCAACATGGATTATGCCTTCTTGTTCACCTTCCTTCATCTTGTCCTTTCTCCTTCACCCAAACAATCTTCATTATACTTCATGGTTTTTAAAATATACCAAACAGTTCTCATCTTAGCAAGAGCCTGGCTAGCTTGTTTACAGAACATTTTGTAGTTTACTGGTTTGATTTTGCTAGAAGAGATTCAGAAATCTGTGACATTGAAACTGCCTTTGCACAAATTATAACAGAAAATGATGGTGGCAAAAGAGATCTGATCTAACCCACTGCCCTCCCCATCTTGCCTTTCCTTTAAGAATTCCTGGGCTTAGGCTAAGCTAACTTTGGTAGACATTTAATTTATAGTTCAAATGATAATAGGCCTTTCACAAAAACTCAACCACCTTTGTAAAGATAACGAAAGGCCCTCAGGCTAGTGGGAGGAGAGGAACCTGAATGCCTAAGGTGTAGACCGGTCACAACATATGCAAATTTACTGTTGTAGATTGACCTTTTGAAATATGTTTTCAGGTTTTATGCATGTGTGACACCCATGGCTCCACCTGGACTCACTGACGGATGATTCCACACTTCCATGCCCCACCCAGAAGCACCTCAGCTCCAGAAGACAGCTTCAATAACCCTATGGTTTCATCTTGGACCCAACAAGTCAGCAGTAAAGCCTAGCCACCCCCATCACTTCCCCCAAACTGCCTTTTAAAAAAAAACCTAACCTACGAGCCTTCAATGTGATTGATTTGAGTAATAACTCCGTTCTTCTCCCACATGGGGTGGCTGGCCTTACGTCAATTAAAATCTTTCTTTACTGCAAAAACCCAAATAGTCTATTCATCTACATTATGGAAATTAATATAGTTTGCTCTATAAACTGGTTCTTGGCATTCTCAGCCATATCCACTACTTTTTTTAATTATCTAGCACACATGAAGCTTAATAGCTTAATAGTAATTTTTTCAAGATTGGGCATTAAAGTATTTGTAATAGATTCTAATTTATGAATTTATTCAAATTTAATATCTGTAGGCAGGGTCATCTCTGGATATTAAATACTTGAAAAGTTCATATTCCATGAAGTCAGAGGTCTGACATCTAAGCACGGGCCTACCACTTCTCGGCCTAATAATCATGTGTAAATCAGTTTTCCAACCCAGAATTTTTAATTTGCAAAATGGAAATGATGGTAATACCTACCTCATAAGACTCTGGTGAAAATTTAATAAACTTATAGATGTAATAATCCAAACATAGCTCCTGGCATATGTAGACATTCAATAAATGCTACTTTCAAAGAAACTAGGGGTGAATAATTTTACATCTTTAAATAAGGGAAATTTTTATATGCAATGGTGCTAAAGCCAGAAACCATAAATGAAAATATTACTGTATTTAACTGCATAAAACAAAGGTTTTACATAACAAACATATTGCAATCAAGGACAAAAGATAACACCTGGAGAAAAAGATTTGCAACATATTTGCCAGGAAAAGGGTAAATACCCATAGTGCCTCAAGTTCTTATAAATCAGCACAAAAGAGAAAGAAAAAAGGGTAAAAAAAAAAAAAAAAAGAATAAACAATTCAAAAAGAAATAGGTCTAGTAAATATATGAACAGATGTTCAGCCTCACTAGTAATCAAAGAAATGCAAAAAAACAACAACCAATTGGTTATGATTAAAAAGATGGGCAAAGCCCAGGATTTGCAAGTGTGCAAGCAATAGGCTGCTCTCACACATTTCTGGCAAGTATATTTATCGATCTAGTCTTTTTGGAGGGTTAGTGATACATTCCAAAGTTTAAAAGAAGTAGTCTCTTTTCTTTGTTATGTTAACGTTTGAATATTCTACACGTTAATATATTTCTAAAATATTCTATATAAACATATTCTATATTTTATGTATTCTATCAGACAAAATAAAGCTAGTTTCATTTTGGAAAATTAAAGTAGTTTCCTTCCCTTCTTCTTAGGGTTTTTATGAGAATAAAATTATATTCTCTTCCAAATGAGATCTCAGGCAGCCTTATAGGGAATGAGTGGTCATTGCGATAATGATTGCTAATATCCATGTGGCAACCTGTGAATTGCAAAGTATCCCACTTACCTTAATCCTACAACTACTGAACATAAACAGAGCTGGAATTATTATTGATCCTTTATGAATGATTATGAGCCTCAAGCCTCTTTTAATTCCCAAGTCGAATCAGGCACTGCCCCACAGACTGTTCAAGAAAAAAATAGGCAATATTCAGGGACCTGGACTATCTTCTCCACTGGCTATCCCCCAGGGGGCGCTCAACTGTCAGTAAATTAGACCCGCAAAGCATCTTCAGGCTCTCTTGCCTGTGGTTCCCTTACCATCTGTTGAGTGGTAAAGAAAATCTCTCCTCATTTCAAGTTTGTGAAACAAATCTTTTTTGTTGAAGCTCCTTATCAGATCTGTCCATGGGGCATGAGAATTTCCCCTTCACCCCCCATAAGGCTTGAAATGTTCTTTGTCATCTATGCTCCCATCGAAAATTATGCTGGGAAAAACTATGACTAGGCAAATGACCCTGTAGTGATTCCAGATATCAAGTTCATGGAACCTTCACCCTTGCCCTACCTCCACCCCACCACACCCATCAGGCCACCTTCCTGCATTAGATATTCAATATGATTATCCGCTTTTCTTCTCACAACAGTTTTTCAAGAAGGGATGTGAGAATACACACATACACACATACACACACACACACACCACGCAGCTTCTGAAGCTCATTTATACCATAGCATAAATGATGCCAACAGCAACAGCATTTCATAACCATGGAACCAAAAATGCAAGGTAAAATAATGAAGTTATTGTAGGTGAGATTTCAGGGTATTCAAATATTGACAAATCATTTTGAGGTGGGTTATTTCTGACATCACATGAATAATGATGGTGCCACATAACATATGTCCAGAGAACCTAGGCCCAGCTTTGGCTAGACATAGGTATCTAAATTCTGTAAATCAGGGCATTCTTAAAGTTAGGGAATTTTTCTAAAATTCATTCTAATCTTCTCTATGGGACTTTGTAATCTCACTGGCAATTGTTTGACTGTTAATGGCTGATGTGAGCTTCAAGTTTACTTAGGGTGTTCTAAAAAGCCTTAAAGGACTTGAATAGTTTCTTCTTTTTTTTTTTTGAGATGGAGTCTCACTCTGTCGCCCAGGCTGGAGTGCAGTGGTGCAATCTCCTCTCACTGCAACCTCCAGCTCCCGGGTTCAAGTGATTCTCCTGCTTCAGCCTCCCAAGTAGCTGGGACTACAGGCGTGTGCCACCATGCCCAGTTAATTTTTTGTATTTTTAGTAGAGACGGGGTTTCACCGTGTTAGCCAGGATAGTTTCGATCTCCTGACCACATGATCCACCTACCTCGGCCTCCCAAAGTGCTGGGATTACAGGCTTGAGCCACCACGCCCGGCGGGACTTGAACAGTTTATAACAGCTAGAGAAAACTATGCCAAAGTACAGAAGTAGCAACTTTCTGGCCTGAAAAAAATCATAGCAATTACTACAAAAGAGCTCTATTAATGAAATCCTTCATTTTTAAAGTCAGCAAATAAAAGTCAGGTAAACTATGGTGTAATCGCATGGAGTTAATGAAAATAACAATGCAGACCTACGCTTCAGGGCATAGAAAGCTGTCCATGATATTTTTAAGTAGGTTACAAAAATGTGACTACTACTGCCCCATTTTTGTAATGTAATAAAATAGGTGGCAAGTGCGGTGGCTGATGCCTATAATCCCAGCACTTTGGGAGGCCAAGGCGGGTGGATCACCTGAGGCCAGGAGTTCAAGACGAGCTTGGCCAACATGGTGAAACCCCGTCTGTACTAAAAATACAAAAATTAGCTGGGTGTGGTGGTGGGCACCTGTAATCCCAGCTACTCAGGAGGCTGAGGCAGGAGAATCACTTGAACCCGGGAGGCGGAGGTTGCAGTGAGCCAAGACCATGCCATTGCACTCCAGCCTGGGTGACGAGCAAAACTCCATCTCAATAATAATACTATTAATAATAATAGGGTTTTATTTTGGAGAAGGACAAATTAAACTGCTATCTTTTCATTCTCAATAATCCATAGTTCCAAGTCATCCTATAGCTTCAGCATCAAGATCCATGTTGTATGACCTTAGGGACGCTCTGACGGAATGTAGAATGGACACTGCTTCCAATAGTAGGAAGCTGCCTGAGGCTGCTCCTTCTAGAATAATGGTTAAAGAAAGAATAAGGTAACAAGATAGAGGACACAGATTCCCAGGCCTCCTCTATTGGGCTGGTGCCTCAGAGAGGAAGAGGTGAGAGCCCACCTGGCAGATAGTTTGAAGAGAATGCAGAAGACAGAAGGACTTTTTCTCTGCTTCCTTTAAAAAACACTGAACTGCTGCAATGTTTTTCTCTGTACTTTTAAAAGAAAACCTTCAGCCCAATTAAATTTAAAGTTTAATTGAGCAATGAACAATTCACGAATCAGGCAGCCCCCAGAATCACAACAGATTCAGAGAGACTCTATGGATGCATCAGGGTCAGAACAAATTTATAGACAAACAAGCGACGCGAAGTACAGAATTTGGAAGTGAGGTACAGAAACAGCTGGCTTGGTTACAGATTGGGGTTTGCCTTATTTGAACACAGTTTGAACACTCAGCAGTGTGAGTAGTTGAAGTATGGCTGCTGGGATTGGCCAAGACTCAGCTATTGTTAACGGCACATACTCCTAAGTCAGGTTTTCTATCATGTCTACCTATTTATTTAGGTTACGGTTAGTCCACAAGAATCAAATATAGAAGTACGGAGTCCTTCTCAGGCCATACTTAATTCACTTTAACAATTCTTAATAGGCAACATATAAGAAGTGAACATACCATTGGAAAATAAAAAAGACAGGTGGCATCCATTGTATCCAACATACCATAAAGGCAAAAATGAACACACACAATTTTGTACATAAGAATGGGGGTAAATAGCACTTGCCCAGTAGAAATGAGAAAAGTAGAGCTAGATAAATCATGTGGCATATGACTTAGAGGAGACGATCTTCCAACTTGATCTGGCAGCAAACTTTTCTCCCCTATAGTAGATAGAGGCTCCATCTCAATTCAATGCCCTAGCCACTTTTTGCCAAGAGAAATTGATTGAGTTCTCTAAACTAGACAATAGGTTTCAATTACTCACAATGAGTCATCTGATGAGTAGAAAAAAAAATGTATTCAGTGACCAACTCAAAGAAGAATCTTCCCTAAAGAAATTTTGATTAGGATTCTCTAATAGCACAGCCAAAGAGAAGATCTAGAAAAAGCAGGCTATGATTAGCAAATAGGGGAGAAAAAAAGGATGAAAATCTCATGGTTTGGATTTGAAAACTGCTTATGTGCCATTTAACACAATAATATGTTGCCAAAAGCAGTCAGGCTGTGGAAATCATGACCTGTAATCATCAAAAATAGAGCTTACGTTGTCTTCAGCACCAACAAATTTAAATTTAGGACAGATGATATTTCTAGCCTCATCCCAGCCAAGTCAAAGAGATTATTTTCCTCATTGTTCCTCGAGTATGCTTTTCTAAGAACTAAAACCTTTACAAATGTAATTGACTCTTCTAACCAATTGGAGCTGCCAGTTGGTTCTGAGCCGAAGGCCACGTCCAGGGAGTTCCGTAAACTTTGTGCCGTGCCAAGTATATAATTCTGGTCTCTAAACTTTCACAACATGCTTTGAGAAAGTGGCAAAACAAAGTGAAAATTGTTATTCTGGTTAAAGCAATTGCTCAATGGAGCCCAAAACTTGTGGAAGAAAATCTTAGATTGAAAACCTTAAATTCCGACTTCTTGGATATGACATGGACCATGGTACTATAGTGGGTACAACAGCCTCCAAGGCCTGCTAAGCTAATGGAACAAAGTTATCCAATCATGAGACTGGGAGTCAAGACTCCTGACTTTAATTCTGACGTATATGATGTATTTGACACACTCTTGCTTTAGTGTTTTTAGACATCACCATCCAGTACCATTTTACTCGTTTGGAAATCCTCCAGTTAAGGCACTCTGTGATTCTATTTTCCCTTTTTGGAAATTCAAAAAGGGCTTAGTCACCTATGTTATTGGAGAGGACCAAAAGTTGGAAAGCTACAATGGAAAATACTTCAAATATAATTGTGTGATTGCTTAAGCCAGGCTTAGTCTTCTGTTTTGTCCAATATTAAAAGCAGTTTCTTTTTTCTGATCACATGGTCTAACACAGAGTGGTAATTTCAAATAAGAAGTATTGTCGGGCATGGTAACTCACGTCTGTAATCCCAGAACTTTAAGAGGCCAAAGCAGGCAGATTGCTTGAGTCCAGGAGTTTGAGACCAGCCTGGCCATCATGGTGAAACCCTAGCTATACTAAAAATACAAAAATTAGCCAGGCACATAGTGGCACACACCTATAATCCCCACTACTTGGGAGGCTGAGGCATAAGGATCACTTGAACCCGGGAGGCGAAGGTTGCAGTGAGCCAAGATCGTGCCATTGCACTCCAGCCTGGTCAACAGGTGAGACTCTGTTTCATAAAAGGAGGAAAATAATAAGTATTATTGAAAACTGTGTAACAATGTAGTACTATGTCCATATTGCAAAATAAAACAGGCAGATGAGATTTAGCACCTTCCTACGGGAATCTATAGTTCATATATTTGAGTTAAATGCGTTTCGCACCTACTACATGACAACATAGGCATAATCCCTGCCTTAACGGAGCACACAAAATGGTGAACATGATCAATAATTAAATAAGCAATTACAATGCATCATATACGTGGTGTGTTAGAGGAAGCCCAGGATGGTGTGACAGCACAAATGGGCACCTCAGATGAACTTGGAAACTCAGGCAAAGTTTTCTGGCCAGTCACAGTAATCCCAGCACTGTGGGAGGCTGAGGTGGGTGGATTACTGGAGATCAGGAGTTCAACACCAGCCTGGCCAACATAGTGAAACTTTGTCTCTACTAAAAATACAAAAACTAGCTGAGCAAGGTGGTGGGCACCTGTAATCCCAGCTACTCAGGAGGCTGAGGCAGGAGAATTGTTTCAACCCAGGACGAGGAGGTTGCAGTGAGCCAAGATTACACCATTGCACTCCAGACTGGGTGACAAAGTGAAGCTCTGTCTCAAAAAAAAAAAAAAAAAAAAAAAAGCTTTCTGGAGGAGGCTGAAGTCAGAACAATAGATAGACTTTTCAAGATAAAACAGAGGAATGTTCCCATTTTTAAAGATTATGCTGGTGAGAGTAGGTACTTAGTTGGAGATTATTATTATTCATTCACCAATTCCATAAATATTCACTCAATTTATACTATGTTTCAGATATATAGTAAAAGAAATCCCTTTTGGTTTTATTGTATTAATACTAAAAGTAATAGTATCAAAAATAACATTAATAAGGTAAACACCATATGTTTATTAATTTTGTCTTTCATTCAACAAACACTGGACTGGAATGCCTAAGAAAATAACTGACATTGATCAAATTATTACTCAAGTTGCAGACATAAAAGAAGTCAAAATCAGGCAAAGCCTGTGCCCATAACTCATGTCAATTCCACTGGTTAGGTAATTATTCATTTGTATTTCAATCTTTTGTGCTATGGAAAACATTCTAATTTGAAAAAACATAGAAAGTCGTCGGGAGTCTGTGATTCGATTCATTCATTTCATTCATATATAAATAACAACTATACAAAATAATGTTAATGTTTTGTGGGGTCTAAAATATATATAACATTAAAATGCATGCAAACAGTAACATAAATGGAGATGGAGGCAATAATGTGTTAATAAACATTTAAAAACATGTTTTCAAAAAATTATATTTGATAAATTTATGTTTCTGTGGTATAAACACTCACACTATGGCCAATTTCAAACTACCAGTGTTCTAACAACTGGCTTGCAAAATTCCCAAATATTTATCAATCTTCAGGAACTGGTATAAGCCATTAGCACACTACTGGGTGGAGCTAAAGAGAGAAAAGCTCTTCTAAGTTTGTTGCATTGTCCTGGATATATTTAAAATAATAGTTTATGTTAGGCTCTAATAAATAATAATATATATTGTCATTTCTAAGTAACTATTAAAAGAAAAAGTGGAGATATGTATGACTAAGGAGGAAATAGAAAGAAAATGGAATAATATGAAATATTTAATTGGCTGGGTGTGATGGCTCACATCTTTAATCCCAGCACTTTGGGAGGCAGAGGAAGGAGGATCATTTGAGCCCAGAAGTTCAAGATGAGACTGGGCAACATAATGAGACTCTGTTTCTCTAAAACAAAAAATTAGCTGAGTGTGGTGACATATGCCTGTAGTCCCAGCTACTTGAAAAACTGAGGTGGGAGGATTGCTTGAGCTCAGAAGGTTGAGGTTTGAGCAATAACTGAGCCACTGAACTCCAGTCTGGGTAACAGAGTGAGATCCTGTCTCAAAAAAAAGAAAAGAAATATTTAATTAATCAAAGAGAATGTAAGAAAGGAGAGGGAAATGGTGGGACAAATAAAAAGCTAATAAGATTGTAGACTTAAACCAAAATATATCAGTAATTATATTAAGTATAAATGGACTATATACCCTAATTAAATGTCAAAGTCATGAGGCCTAAAGAAGAAATATTACATGACCATACAAATGTGCAGAAAAAACATTTGATAAAATCAAACATCATTTATGATAAAAACTCTCAGCAGACTAGGAAGAGAGGGGAATTTCTTTAACTTGATTAATAACATCTGCAAAAATCCAACAGCCGACATTATGCTAAAGTTAGCGTTCCCGCTAAAATCAGGAACAAGACAAGGATGTCCTTTCTCACTATTCCTTTTCAACATTCACTGGAAGTCCTAGCTAATGCAGTAAGATAAGAAAAGGAAATAAAATCTGTATTGACTAGGAAGAAAGGAATAAAACTACTTATGTTCACAGAAGACATGATCATCTATGTAGAAAATCTGAAAGAATCTACAAAGAAATTCCTAGAACTAGCAAGCAATTATAGCAAGGTTGCAGGATACAAGATTAGTATGCAAAAGTCAACTGCTTTTCTATATACCAGCAATTAACAAGTGGAATTTAAAATTAACACATTATCACTTACACTAGCACTCACAAAAATGAATACTTAAGTGTAAATCTAATAAACTACGTATAAAATCTGTATGAGGAAAACTACAAGTCTGATGAAAGAAATCTAAGTAGAACTAAATAAAGAAGAGCTATTTCATGTTCATGGATGGAAAGACTCAATATTGTCAAGAAGTCAGTTCTTCCCAATTTGATCTATAGATTTACATCAATCCCAATCAAAATCCCAGCAAGTTCTTTTGTGGATACTGACAAACTAATTCTAAAGTTTATACGAGAGGCAAAAGCCACAATAGCCAACACAATAATGAATGAATGTTAGCCAGATTACTGACACTACCTAACTTCTGGACCTACTATAAAGCTAGTTATCAAGACAAACTACTGGCAAAAGTGATACTGGCAAAAGACTAGATGAACAGAACCCAATAGAGAGCTCAGAAATAGACCCATATACATATACAGTCAGTTGATCTTTGACAAAGGAGAAAAAGCAATACAATGGAGCAACAAATGGTGCTGAACAACTGGACATCTTTTTGAACATCACACCTTACATTCTTCACAAGATTTAACTCAAAATGGATCATAGAGTAAAACACAAAACTATAAAGCTTTAAAAAAAATGATACTAAAGAAAATCTAAGGGTCCTTGGATATGGCCATAACTTTTTAGATACAACATCAAAGAAAGGCAGAACCCATAAAAGAAATAATTGACGAGCTAAAAGCTTCTTCTCGTTGAATGACAATGTCAAGAAAATTATAAGACAAATCACAAGTTGGGAAATAAAATTTGCAAAAGATACATTTGATAAAGGGCTGTTATCCAAAATATACGAAGAATTCCTATGACTCAACAATAAGAAAATGAACAATTTAAAAAGTGAGCAAAAGATCTGAACAGACACCTCACCAGACAAGACATACAGATGGCAAGTAAGCATATGATGCTCATTATGATATGCATCATATATCATTAGGCAATTGCAAGCTAAAACAATAATGAGATACCACTATACACTATTAAAATGACCAAAATTCAGAACATTGACACCAAAGCTGTTGAGATGTGCAGCAACAGAAATTTTCATTCACTGCTGGTGGGAATGCAAAATGGTACTTTGGAAGACAGTTTGGCAGTTTCTCACAAAACCAAACATACTCTTACCATGTGATTTTGAAATCATGCTCCTCAGTATTTACCCAAATGAATTGAAAACTTATGTCCACACAAAAACCTGTATAGGATGTTTATAGCAGCTTTATTGGAAGCAATGAAGATGTCCTTCAATAGGTGAATGGCTAAATAAACTAGTACATTCGGAAAATGGAATATTATTCAGTGCTAAAGAAAAAAATGAGCTATCAAGCAATGAAAGACATGGAGGAAACTGAAATGCATACCACTAAGTGAACTAAGCCAACCTGAAAAGGCTATAAACTGTATATAACTATATGACATCTCAGAAAAAGAAAAACTATGGAGACAACAAAAAGATCAATGGTTGCTAGGGGTTGAGGGGATGGAGGGATGAATAGGTAGAGCACAGAGGAATTTTGGGGTAGTAAAACTATTCTATGTACTACAATAGTGGATACATGTTGCTATACATTTGTTAAAACACAAAGAATGTTCCAGCATGGGCAAAATAGCAAGGCCTCATCTCTACAATTTTTCTTTTTAATTAGCTGCTCATGGTGGTGGAAGCCTGTAGTCCCAGCTACTCAGAAAGGTGAGGCAGGTGGATTGCTTAAGTCCAGGAGGTCAAGGTTGCAGTGAGCTACGACCACGCCACTGCACTCTACACCAAGAGTGAATCTTAATGTAAACTATGGACTTTGGGTCATAATGATATGCCAGTGCTAATTCATGGACTGTAACAAATCCCTCACTCTGCTCTGGATGTCGATAGCAGGAGAGACTGTGCACATGTAGTGATAGGAGGTATACGGGAACACTGTACTTCTGCTCAATTTTGCTGTGAACCTGAAACTACCCTAAAAAATTATGCTTATTAATTTAAAAAAAAACATACTCAATAGGAAGGTCAAATGCAGCAACTCCACAGTCCACAGAGTCATCAATTATCCCAAGTTACTTCTTTCTCTCTGCTCTGCCAGCCTCAGTGTGTGGCCCTCACCCTCACAGTCTCTTTATGGCCTCAAGATGGGAATTTTACTTCCATCCTCATCTCAACCCTCCAATCAAGAAGAAGAACAAGGAAATGACAAGAGGAAAGGCAGGCACCACTATTAGGAAAGGAAAACTTTTCCAGAAATACTGCAGGCTTTTGCTTTCTATCGGAACTCTGTCACGTAACCAATTCTGGCTGCAAAAAATGCTACTTTTTAAGCTGGGCACATTAGGGCTTTCTTAATTAGAAATATGGAAAAAAACAGATCGTGTAGAAAATTAGCAATATCTGCCACATAAAGATTAAATAAATGTGAATGACTTTTATTTACAAACAAAACTAAGAGATCAGATATACATACCTAAAAATATATGTGTGTATATGTATATATTTAGTCCTGAAGCTCCCCAGTTCAGTGTTCCCATGCAGTCTTTGTTTGGGATACCTGTAAAATCACTAGCAATAATAATAACTACTAAGAATGTCCAGGCCCTAAAATATGTGTATAACTAATATTCCTATAGGCAGCTACTATTATTATACCCATTATACTGATGTGGAAACTTAAGTTTCAAAGAAATAATAACTTGCCTAAACTCATATAGGTAGTAAGTGGAATAGTTAGCATTTGGATTAAAGTCTGACTCACTTAAAAAACACTTTTTCTAAAATTTTTCCAGAGCCACCTTTTTCCTTCCAAGAAGAATACATTTACCACTCATTAACAAAGTAAGCCTGACCATCCTTGCTCGCTTAGCAGATTTTGCCCAAATATTTCACACTCTGACAGAATACATTTCTCATTAAAATATGGTCCATAGTCTTAACAAGGTTCTTGAGTGGTTTTTAAAGAATATTTCCTTTTCATATCCCAAAAATAAGGTCTTTTAGGAATAGAAAAAGCTAGTTTCCTTTTAGTTCTCACCCTTAACCAATGGTCATATTGTTCCTATTAGAGACACTGTTCTCAGGGATACATTTTAGTAGTATCCTTATAGAAATAGTATAGGTATTTTTTTCCAACACTTAGACCTTAGAAGACTGTGAGGAAATGGCAGGTGGGAGGATAGAGTCCCTGCAGTTTATTATTTGAGAAGACAAATTGCTTTTTCATAGAGGATGAACGATGACCAGAAAACAGCAGTCACTGCTAAAGATGCTGCATTGTTAGGATGGTTTAAAAGGAACTGGTGTGCCAATGGAAGAGCAAAGTCCGGGAAGACCCCAGGGGGAGACAGTGGGCCACAGCCTGCCAACCTGTGTTATGACTATATCCTTGCTGTGAAAGCAACAACAAAGCCCTGAGTTGCTCAGATAGATCATAGAAAACTGAGAATGCACACACTGGACTCTCAATGGTTAAGTAATGCTTGAAGAAGGAAAAAGAGCTTGAGTTCTGATGTGTTTTTCCTTCCCCATGGCCAGTTTTCCCTAAAGCATCCTTATAAAGGATGGTGTATACTTACAGTCAGGAAATGAGGCAACCAGGCCCAATAACATGGTTCTAATGGGAAGCTCATTAAAATAGAAGGATAATACTTTTTTGCACCATGTCTCCCACAGAACAGAATTAAAATAATGGGGTTGTTTTCCAACAGAGACTCAGTTAATAACTGTGGATTACCTTCCTAAAATAGAAGGTCTTATTGAATACTGCAAGTAGCTAACAAAAGACCAGACTGAGAATTATCTGCAGTGACGGCTTTACAGATATTTCTCATCAGAGTCCATGGAAGTTGTGGTAGATACTACATATTGATTCACTCAGCACACACTCAGGCCCTCACTAGTGTGTGCCCTCATGTACTAAAAACCTAATATTCACATCCTTCAGATTATCTTGTAGACATACCTGTGAGAGACCGGTATTGCATAACACAATGGGAGGTGGCACCTACCTGGGAAGATCGGATCTTCTTACAAGAAGAGGCATTAGGATCTCCTGTGTGGCAACTGTGGCTGAGGTTCTTCTCTCATGCCACTAATGTCATGTATGCCATGCAACAGGCAACAGCAATGGGAAAGTTTCCATTAAAACAATTTAGAGTTTAGAGTGTCTCTATACTATATTGTTCCTGATTGTATAGTATCCAAATTTAGCTCCTTGGTCCTCTTAGAAATTTCTCATACTACTCAATGCTCCAAAATTAATTGCTTTATGATTAAACTACCTAGAATAGATTCTGTCATCCGCAGTTACTAATCCTGGCCCATATAGAAATTCGTACCAGAAATGTTTGCCAAAAAAATGGATTCTTCAAGGAAATGAGAATTTAATGCTGGTTGTTGTATTCATCCCATCAGGCTGCCGTAACAAAATGCCATAGGCTGAGTGCTTAAACAACAGAATTTTACTTTCTTAGTTCTGGAAGCTGGGAAGTACAAAATGAAGGTGTCAGCCAATTTGGTGGCTTGTGATGGCTCTTTTTCTTCCTGGTTTGTAGATCTCAGGTTTTTTACTGAGTCTTCCCATGGGAGAGAGAGGAAGTTCTCATGTCTCTTCATCTTTTCATAAAGACACAAATCTCATCATGGAGGCCCCACTATCATGACCTCATTTAAACCTAACTAATTATCACCCAAAAACTTTACCTCCAAATACCATCACATTAGGAATTAGGGCTTCAGCATGTGAATTTAGGGGGAGACGACATTCAGTTCATAACAGTTATATATTCTGGCTGGATGAGAAGACAGTCAGAGATGGCTAGTATTAGAGGTTGGGGCACTAATAGTATAATGTATTTCCACGGAATTCAGTGTCAAACTGTCCCTTTCGTCACCTTGAATGAAGGAGCTAGTGAAGGCTTTGGTGGGCCAAGTTACTGCTGCAAAAAGCTCTTTTGAAGAAATGGGGCATACAGTGGTTATATGGAAAGTAGGCTAGTGATTTCTAACTGTGGTGGAGTACTTTAATAAAGAAAATGACCAAACTTGAGGTTTTAAATCCAAAGGCACAGTCAGAGAACCATTACTTCCCTGATGTGGACATTATCACTTGTAGCTGCTGGCAGATGTAACCAAACAGAACTTGCAAGGTCTGATCTTTTCGGTTGCTAAATTACAATATGAGTCGAATTCCAGCCTCACCCAAGAGTCTTATATGAGAGGGCACTAATTTGGAAAGTGGGACCTCAAGAATGGAAATAGAGAAGTTTGTGGAATTTGGACAACTTCAACTTATCCATTCTCTCAAATACCACTGACCCTTCCTTTTAGCAAAGGTAGCATTTGCCACCCTCTTTCTCTCTTTTTTACATTATTTTAAAATAAAGATGGAGTCTTACTTTGTTTCCCAGGCTGATCTTGAACTCCTGGGCTCAAGCAATCCTCCTGCCTCAGTCTCCCAAAGTGCTGGGATTACAGTCATGAGCCACCACACCCAGCTCACCTCCCTCTTTGATAAGACTTTTGCTGCCCCACTTGAAGACTTTGTAATGTTTCATTAAAAGGAGCTGTCCTATTCATATGGAATCAAGAAAGAGCCCAAATTGCCAAAGCAATCCTAAGCAGAAGCAAAGCTGGAGGAATCACATTACTCAACTTCAAACTATACTACAGAGCTACAGTAACCAAAACAGCATGGTATTGGTACAAAAGCAGACACATAGACCAATGAAACACAATAGCAAGGCCATAAATAAACCTACACACCTACAACCATCTGATCTCCATGAAAGTCAACAAAACAAGCAATAGAGAAAGGAGTTGCCTATTCAATAAATGGTGCTGGGATAACTGGCTAGCCATATGCAGAAGATTGAAACTGGACCACTTCCTTATGCCATATACAAAAATCAACTCAAGGTTAATTAAAGACTCACATGTAAAACCTAAAACAACCCTTGAAGAAAACCTAGGAAATACCATTCTAGACATAGTCCGTGGAGAAGATTTTATGACAAATATGCTAAAAGCAATTGCAACAAAAACAAAAGTTAACAAATGAGACCTAAATAAACAAAAGAGCTTCTGCATGGCAAAAGAAACTATCAATACAGTAAATAGACAACCAACAGAATAGGAGGAAACATTTGCAAACTATGTATCTGACAAAGGTCTAATATCCAGCATCTGTAAGAAATTTAAACAAATTACCAAGCAAAAAACAAACAACCCCATCAAAAAGTGGGCAAATTACATGAATCACCACTTTTCAAAAGAGGACATATATAGGGCCAACAAGCATATGAAAAAAAACCTCAACATCACTGATCGTTAGAGAAATGCAGTCAAAACTACTATGAGATACTAGCTCACACCAGTCAGAACGGCTATTATTAAAAAGTCAAAAAATAACAGAAGTTGGCAAAGTTGTGGTGAAAAGACAAGGTCTACACACTGCTGGTGGCATGTAAATTAGTTCAGTCACTGTGGAAAGCAGTTGACAATTTTTCAAAGAATTGAGATAGCTACCATTCCACCCAGCAATCACATTATTGGGTATATATCGAAAGGAATATAAATTGCTCTACCATAAAGACACAGGCATGTGTATGTTCATAGTAGCACTATTAACAATAGCAAAGACATGGATTCAACTTAAATGCCCATCAAAGGTAGACTGGATAAAGAAAATGTGGTACATATACATCATGGAATACTACACAGCCATAAAAAAGAGTAAGATGACATCCTTTGCAGCAACATGGATGAAGCTGGAGGCCATTATCTTAAGTGAACTAACACAGGAACAGAAAACCAAACACTGCATGGTCTCACTTGTGAGAGCTAAACATTTAGTACACATGGACACAAAGAAGGAAGCAATAGACACCAGGGCCTACTTGAGGGTGGGAGGAGGGTGAGAATCAAAAACTACCTATTAGGTACTGTGTTTATCACCTAGGTGACAAAATAATATCTACATCAAACCTCTACAACCTGTAATTTACCTGTAGAACAAAACTACACCTGTATCCCTGAAACTAAAATAAAGTAAAAAAATAAAAAGAGTTGTCAATTTTCTTTATTCCCGTCATTTTCTTACTACTTCTAAATCTGTTTAATTTTTATTTTTTATTTATCTATTTATTTTTTGAGACAGAGTCTCTCTCTGTCACCCAGGCTGGAGTGCAGTGGAGCAATCTCAGCTCACTGCAACCTCTGCCTCCCAGGTTCAAGCAATTCTCCTGCCTCAGCCTCCCGAGTAGCTGTGACTAGAGGTTCCTGCCACTACACCCGGCTCTTTTTTTTTTTTTTTTTTTTGTATTTTGTTGTAAAGATGAGGTTTCACTGTGTTAGCCACGATGGTTTCAATCTCCTGACTTCGTGATCCACCTGCCTCAGCCTCCCAAAGTGCTGGGATTACAGGCATGAGCCACCATGCCCGGCAGTACCTCCAAATCTGTAACAAAAGTCAGATGCCAGGATTTGTCAGGAGATCTGTCACCCAGAAAAAAAAAAACAAAGTCTTATGCACCAATAGAAGTGTGAGATTGTATACATTTATACTACCATAATCATCAGGGATATGTGCAGAAATAGATTCTGAGGGTGATAAACAGAGTTGAGGGGGAAAGGTAGTTTAAGTTCAGGCTGATATTTTTATATGGGTGCACTTAACAGATTCTAGATTCACTGAGCTTGTTGGAATAATTGGCAATGGTTCTGATTCCTCAACTAATTGATAAAAGTCAGCCTTAATGGGACTAAACTAAAGTTGAGATCCCAGAAATCCTTGGTAAAATGTAGACGAAGGGAGCTAAAGATTGAGGATAAAGGAATATTAAAAGGGATGTATTAGGTGTGGCCTATTTAGCCACCAGTGAAGACAATACCAGGATTTCTTAAAGTTCCCTAGTGCCTATCTTCTAGAAATGAACATGGGAAAAGCTGCTGTTGAAATACATTGTGTAATTTCAAGGAAAATAATGAGATCCTGGAGCTACAGTGGCCAAGTGACATCGGGTAACTATAAGAAACAGTGAGAGTGCTTACTGTAATAGACACCAAGCCTTAATGGTAATAAGAATGATTTGATCTGCAAGGGTGTTTGACAGTGACTTACAAATCTTGCAGTCCTTCAGATAATAACAGGATTGGCAGTGCACAATTTTTGATTAATGGATCAATTTTGATCTATTTTAATGTAACAGAGAAAACCCTAGGTTTGGCAATGGAGCTTTATTGTGGTCCATCAACCAATTCCACACCTGAGTTGGTTCATGGCCCCAGGGATCTTTGAATCAGGAGGGAAATGGTACTATTGAAGGACCCTCAAAGATGCCTTCACTGTGGCCATTTATCAGAGCAACCAGGCACTGAGGAAAGAAAAATCCTCAACACTTTGGGGATTGAATAATGCTAATGCTAATCTCTGGGAGTCCGGGACACCATTGCCATCCACTCGCCTTAGTGGGAGATTATGTGGATCAGATGATAAACTCATTTTTTATTGAATCATATCACAGTTTCTTTAATTCACTTTGTGGTCATTTCCATGATCCTTGAGTTTACAACTGAAATAAATACATCTGGAAACTGATCTAAACTGCACCCCAACTGACTTCCTTACCCATTGAGTAAAGGCTTTCAAGACCAGGAATGGCAATTCACGCCTGTAGTCTCAGCACTTTGGGAGATGGAGTTGGGAGGACTCCTTGAGGTCAGGAATTCGAGATCAGGCTGGGAAACATAGTAAGACACCATCTTTACAAAAAAAAAAAAAAAGAAAAAAAATTAGCCAGGCATGGTGGTATGGCCCTGTAGTCCAAGCTACTTAGGAGGCTGAGGCAGGAGGATCACTTGAGCTCAGGAGGCTGAGGCTGCAGTGAACATGACTGAGCCACTACATCCTATCCTGGGTGATCCAGCAAGACTCTGTCTCAAAAAATAATGTTTAAAAAGACTTTCAACTTAATAAACTTAAAAATGTCACATCTATAAGAGAATTGGTAAGCAAGATGGTAATACCATTATATCTCCATTTAGCTTGCCTGTTTAACTCTTGTAGAAAACAGCTGTTTCCTGGTGAATAACAGATTATAAACTTAATCTGATGTTAATTCCAATTGCTGCTGCTTTTTTCATTTTAGACTATTTACTGGAACATTCACACAGCACTTAGCATATAATAAATATGCAGTCTGGGAAATGCTTTTTCTCTTTTCCATTACGAAACTCCAGAAGTTGTTTTCCCCTAGTAGGGTTGGCAGGTTCCCTATATCCTTTTGCCACAGGGCTCTATCTAATCTATGGTTTTTTGCCACAATTTACTCCACAGAGACGTCACTATTTCACTACTCCATAAGACATCATGCTGGTCCACTACTTGAATGAAATGATGGTGACAGGACCTTGTAAATGGAAAGGAGCAGGTACTTTAGATATCATGATAAGACACATGCATGCTGGACTGTAGGAGATGAATTCCATGGATATTCAGAAGTTTCTGAAAATCTCACACACATACTTCTTCCTTGGCACTTTGTCATCAATCCAAGTTCATGACTATCCAGACCAACCATTAGCCCACTCAGTGAAGTTTCTGGCAGGCTTGATGGTTTGGGACAACTGGTGGGTTAACATACACTACCTGTTGGCTTGTTGCTTCCAATCACTTACTGAGTAGTTTGTAAGGCTGCCAGCTTTGAATAGGGGCCCAGCAGCATGAAAAGGCTCCCAGCTCTCTAGCTGCAGGGCAAACAATTCTGCCAAATGGCCTTTATAATCTAGCAAATTCAATGGTGTTTAAGGTACCTGTCACAAATCAGATGTTATTTGATCACTGTGACAAGACTAGACAGGAGGATCCCAGCAAAAGTCCCTTGGAATTTAGAAAATAACCATTATCTCTTTAACAAATCACGGTTCTAAAAAATAGTTTCTGACTTGCTCCTAAGCCCTGAAAAGATGGACAAAGGGACACAAAGTGACCATGAGATCTGAGATGCACATGATAAACTGGGATTGATCCACCAACCCATAAACTGCTGCCCAGCAGCACCTCATAACCAATGAAGTTTTATATTTAATACTAGGCTCAAGTTAAGTCCTGAAAGCACAAACAGTTTGCATGAGCATGTACTGTTAGATACATACTCCTGGTAGGTCTACTTCTGCTGTACTGCCACATGTAAGACCTGATGGGAGGTTACCTTTTAGAAGTTGATTAAAGAAGGGGAAAGATATTTGGCTTACAGAGTGTCTTGTTCAATATCCTGGCACAGGCCATAAACAGACTACTGCATAATGACAGCGAGAGACATGACAGCCTTAAGCAGGAGCGACCTTAATTGGGAATGACCATAAAGGACAGCAGGAGTAATGGTGGAAGACTCAGCTCTACAATCACTCCCAGAAGAGAGTGGCTAATGGTTGGTCTGGATAGTCATGGACTTGGATTTATGACAAAGTGCCAGGGATGAAATATGTGTGTGAGATTTTCAGAATAAATCAAGTATTAATATGTTTGTATACGAAGGCTCATCTAACGTCCCCCCTTCAGAGAGTTTATCAATAACCATGTTGAGAAGATGACTTTAACTGTGTATGTCAATTGGCATCTTTATCCAGTTGCTTAAGGATTTCTCAATAGACTCATTTATCGAGTAATGATACTGGCAGGACTGAAAAAAATGCACTGGCAGAATGGGACCAAAGCTTATCTGGCTAATACCACTGACGACTGCCCGAACTTCCAATCATAAAAGCCACCACTAGGGAATAGACATTTATCCTGGATATGAATTGCCTTTCCTGCCAGCCCAGTTTATGCCAACATCCCCATCCTTGGACTCTCCATTCAAGTAGACCACAAAATATTACTTCTGACCAATGAGCTCATTTTTACAGCAAAGAAACTAAAGCCAGTGTTACAAAAGACACTGATCTTAATGATGTTCTCCATCTCTCAAAAGCAGTTGACTCTGTTGAATACTGGAGTTGCTACCAAAAACTCATAACCACAGCCAGGAGTTTGGATTGCTACTCTTTTTTTTTTTTTTTTTTTTTAATGTCACTAGACTATTAAACTTTTATCGAAGTGTAAATTGTGGTACAGAAATACACTTCAACAGATTCAAGTCCAACACCAGTGAAAGGAGAAATTATGGCACCAAAACTTTCCTTCCTCTATCATACCATGATTTAGATTATAATTCAATCTACATTTCTGCTTTCTAGGCTTTGTCCCACACAAATCTATGCAGTTTTTCAACATCAGAATTCTTAAATCTATTAGGACAAAAAAAAAAAAAAAGACCTCAAGTCAACAAATCTATTGGGATATTGTTTCTGAACCAAGTCCACCTTGAGCATTGGTCTTCAAAACAGAGCACCTCAAAATATTAGGTGCTGTGCTCATTACAGAAGCAAACTGATCACACTGATTGAAAAGTTCCTCAGTGAAACTTTCAATCAACAACATGCTTCAGATAAAAGTCAAACAGTGTTCCAACCACTCGATTTCAAACCAAGTAGACTTTAGGTTTAGAAACACTTTGAAAAGGTGTTTCATTTATAAATATGGAAGGAACAAAAACATCACCACATCAATCCAGAAATTATCAAAATATTTAGAAGACAAGAAATATAAAATTTAGTCAACTTTGCTGTTTTCTCAGTTCCTTAAAATCCCAGAATATCTGCAAATATAGCTAAAAGATACCAACTCTTGAAAGCCTATATTTCTAGTCATTTCTCCTTGAGTATTTTGGAATTTTATGTTTTACTTAGTTACTCATGTATTCTGCTCCATGATGTTTATCTGAATCATTTGGACAATTCTCATTAAGGACAGTCATTCATTTCATCCTATGAATGCCATGGTGAGGGAAACACCCGGATTGCTATTCTATAGATAGTTCTAAACCATATATGAGTGCTGTGTCTCCATAGCCAAAACATATGGGTCCAAGACAGGACTAGTTTACTAGGGCTGTCATAAGTTCCACAGACTGAGTGGTTTAAACAATAGAAATCTATTTTCTCATAGTGCTGGAGCTAGAAGTCCAAGATGGAGGTGTTGGCAGGGTTGGTTTCTTCTGAGGGCCATGAGGGAAGGACCTGTTTCAGGCCTCTCTCTTTGGCTTATAGAGCAACTTCCCTCTGTCCCTGTCTGTGTCCAAATTTCCTCCTCTAACAAAGAGAGAATTAGATTAGGGCCCACCTTAATGACTTTATTTTAACCTGATTATCTCTGCAAAGGTCCTGTTTCTAAATAAAGTCACATTCTAGGGTTTTGGGGGTTAGGACTTCAACATACGAATTTGGAGAGGACCACAATCTAGCCCACAACAAAGATCAACGGAGTGAAATTTGGAATAGCATTTCTCAATGTTACCACTCATAAACTCTTGAGAAAATTTATGTTTTCCATTATTTGGGGGCTCTGCTTGTTTAGAGGTCTTAACATCTAAGGGAAGGACAACTGTAGCTGACAGAACAATAGTTTTATTGATCTAGAAGGTAAGAATGCCACCTGGCATTTTGAGCTCCTCAATCTCCTAAATGTTTTCCTGTAAAGGGCTGGGGTAATACTTCGTTGGTTGAGGTGACTGATCATAGTAATCAAGAGGAAAGGAGGCCTGAGCTCTACGGTTTAAGCAGAAAAGCATATATCTGAATGCCAGTGATTGCTCTGGATCCTCTCCTAGTACTGCTGTATTCAATGGCAATAGTCAAGGAGCAACCTCAGCAGCTGTACAAGGGCAGGACCTCTGAAGTCACATGCATGGGAATAAAACTATGAGTTGTCTCACCAGGGTCTTATACCCTAACTGGGGCTAAAGGGAGCATGGAATGAGGAGTGAGAAAAGTGTAGAAATGATGAGTATAATACATACTCATATTTCTTCCTTGCTCACAGATATTAACTAATCTTTTCTTTTGTTAATTCCTTGTTCTCTATTATTTCATATATGGTGTGTTCATGATGAAACAATCTAGTTGTCATATAATAAGACAGAATTATGATTCGCTAGAAAAGGAGTCAATGAGGCCGGGCACAGTGGCTCACGTCTGTAATCCCAGCACTTTGGGAGGCTGAGGCGGGTGGATCACGAGGTCAGGCGTTCGAGACCAGCCTGGCCAACATGGTGAAACCCCGTCTCCATTAAAAATACAAAAAATTAGCGGGGTGTGGTGGCAGGCACCTGTAATCTCAGCTACTTGGGAGCCTGAGGCGGGAGAATCGCTTGAACCCGGGAAGCAGAGGCTGAAGTGAGCCAAGATCACGCCACCGCACTCCAGCCCAGGCAACAGTGTGAGACTCCGTCAAAGAAAGAGAAAGAGAGAGAGAAGAAAGAAAGAGAAGAAAGGAAGAAAAGAAGGAAGGAAGGAAGGAAGGAAGGAAGGAAGGAAGGAAGGAAGGAAGGAAGGAAGGAGGGAGGGAGGGAGGGAGGGAGGGAGGGAGGGAGGGAGGGAGGGAGGGAAAGAAAGAGGAGGAAAGAAAAAAAGAAAGAAAAAATAAAAAGAGAGAGGAAGAAAGAAAGAGAAAGAAAGAAAGAAAAGAAAGAAAGAAAGAAAAGAAAGAAAGAAAGAAAGAAAGAAAGAAAGAAAGAAAGAAAGAAAGAAAGAAAGAAAGAAAGAAAGAAAGAGAAAAGAAAAGAAAAGAAAAGAAAGGAAAGAAGAAAGAAGGGAGGGAGGGAAAGAAAGAGAGGGGGAAAGAAAGAGAGAAAGAAAGAAAGAGAGAAAGAGAGAAGGAGTCAGTGAACATTTTAATTTTAGGCTTTTTTAGGCTTTGTGTGTCACAAGGTAACTGCAGCAATTACTTAGCTCTGCCACTGGGGTACAAAAGCAGCCAAAGACAACATGTGTAAACAAATAAACAATTTCAATATACATTCATTTTTCAAGAATGAGTACTAGGCTGGATTTGGCCTAAAAGCTGTAGTTTGCCAACTCCTAAACTAGAGGATGAAGGTACATCCGGATGTTTACGGTGATTGGTGAGATTTTGATTCTCCCCTTTAGAAAGAAAGTGAAGGATAGTTGTATTCATTTTTTCAAGAAAATGGGGGTGTTGATGTTTTGAAGTTTAATTACAGGTCTTTGCGGACCCAGCGAAGGAGATGGACTGTCAACAGTATTGCAAACTGGCTCACTTAACTCCTAACCCAAACCTCTTTTATCATGCTTTCCTGTACAATAGAGGCTGAAAAGCTAAAACTTCATTTCTAAGAACCCCTTTCCACTGAGGTTTTACATGTGACCTAAGTTCCACCAAGAAGATGCATTCTACAAGCCCTGAGGGGAGAAGTGAACAAAGTGGGCACAGCAGTGCTCAAGCCCATTAGCTGCTGAGGCAAGCGCAGTGGCAGGAGCACTTCATTCCCTTCAGACTAAACTGGTGGAGCTTTTACTGTGTGGCACCAAATATCATCAGAGTTGAGCAGAAAGCAGCAGTGGAGGAAAACCACGCTAGAACCATTTTTGGCAGCACTGGCGTGGTGGGGCCCTCCAGGCTGTCTTGTTTTCTACTATTAGCATCCAAGCTTTGTTTACTGCCCTCCAGGAGAGCAGAATACTAACAATTTATAATTTCATCATACAAAATCCTCCCTTTCTGAATATAAACTCAGTTTTAATAATTTTTGATTACCCAGCAACTAGTTTAATGCCTAGCACAGAGTCAACATGTTAAATTGTAATGAGTTGAAATTAGTGCCTTGTTATTATCCAAAATAGAAGAGATTGTTGCCTAAAATATATATGGCTAGAGAATGCTGTAATGGTCATACCAGTTGTCTTTTCCCTATACCAACCAACTTCTGAAAGCTTGGCAAGGGAAACTAACAGCACAAACACTTTTGAAATGAGGTTCAGAAGTGGAAGGCCCAGATTGCATTGGGGTAAAACTTCACTTTTCACAAACAAAGTCAGATCTCCAAAAGCAATGCTTGATATCCACACAATGGCTGGTGTAGACATACATACATATATAAATCTGAAATCATTCATATGCATTCATCACAAATAATTAAGTCATTTAGTTTACTTTCAATATCTCAATGGCAGAGCCTAGATATTGGAGGAGAGAACACTCATAGTCTAGCTATTATGTACTATATGCTTTAAATACATTTTCTTATTTGATTCACACAACACTCACAAAGTAGACACAGTTTAATCTTCCCAGCCCCCATAAAATAAATATCATGAGAAACCAGGGTGGGTGGGGTTGGTTGAGCAACTAGCAATAGATATTTATTGAAATGCCACTCCTAGAATGCATCATTCTCCCTATTGCCTCAGGCTTTGGACAGGTCTTTCCTCTGCCTAGAATGTTCTGTGTGCTCTGTATCGGTGAATTACTATCTATTCACCTTTCGGATCTCAGCCTACACAATGCTTACTCAGAAAAACCTTTCCTGACTCCAACCAGATCAAGTTCTTTTGTTACTCCCTATATGTTTTCTTCTCAGCACATATTGCAGTTTTCAACTACTTGTTGTGTGACCATTAGATTTTTCTGTGTCCTTTACTAACTTGTAGATTCACGGAGGCTTCATAGATTTGTCTCTCTGTGTCCTCAATGCCCAGCACAGAGCCTGGCACATAGTAGGCACTCGAGAAGTATTTCTTGAAAGAATAAATGCATGAATGAGTGAATATGATGTGCCAGGAGTTGTGCTAAGCACTTTGCCCTATCTCATTCAATCCTCACAGCAAACCCATGAGCTATGTCCTAGTGTTATCCCCGTCTGGCAGATGAGAAAACTGAGGAGCAGAAATATAACAACTTCCCAATCACATACTTTATGAGTGGCAGAGCGGAGATCCAAGTCCAGGATCCTTCCACTATATTGTATTACTATAATATATTTCAATTTGTATTTTCAGGTAGATTCTTATTGCCCTTCATGTAAAAGTGGAGAATAAAATGAAGTCACTATAAGAAAAGATGGCCAGGCACAGTGGCTCACATCTGTAATCCCAACACTTTGGGAAGCCAAGGTGGGTGATCAAGTTAGAGGATGATCGAGTTCGAGTTGACCCAGGAGTTCAAGACCAGCCTGGGCAACATGATGAAACCCCGTACTACAAAAAATACAAAAATTAGCCAGGCCTGGTGGCATGTACCTGTAGTCCCAGCTACTCAGGAGTCTGAGGCAGGAGGATTGCTTGAGCCTGGGCAACAGAGCGAGACCTTGAAAAAAAAAAAAAAGAAAGGAAGGAAGGAAGGAAGGAAAAAGAAAACAAAAGAAAAGAAAAGAAAAGAGAAAAGAAAAGACAACATTCATGATTTAATCACTTGTAAAGGCTGCTACAAATGGAAGAAAGCACAATGTCAACTCAGTTTTGAGATTCTTTTCACATTGTGGTGGCACGAAGCAAAAGCCGGGGATTTCATAAAGCAGACTTTGCACTGGAAGAGCTTTAAAAATAGTTCAGCAAATCCTGCTACACATGCTGAACTTTTATAACACCATCATTTAAAAGGGTGGTCATTCTGGGTTTTTGCAAAGTCACTAGACCAAAAAAAAAGGCACTAAAGTCATTTTTAAAAGACACTAAAAAATTCTCTATAAATAGATAAGTAGGTAATATTCCATGCAATTTCACATTTTGGGGGAACTTTTCAAAAATGTCATCATCTGGATTATTTTACTTGTAAATAGACCTTTATTTTTGAATATATATGTATATTCAGATTTAATTTTATATCTGGAGCTTTTTTTCTCTTTTTGACTTTTGGCATCTCTTATGTTCCTGCTACATACATTAGTTATTACTCCCACTCTAGGGGAGTCCATTTTAATAACCTAATCTATATCTTTTCATTTATTACTTATGCTCACATAATTCTATTTAATCATATACTTATATATACACATCTATACATTGTCAGAACAACTTTTTTTAGTTCTAGTTTAGCAAGAAGGGGTTCACATTATTTATGCTTTTCTGTGCCCTGCTTTTCTCAACCCCTCATGGAAATCCCTCCAAGTTGACTGGGATCGCTGTAACTCATTCTTATAAAACAGCTGCATAATATTCCATGTTCCTCCTGTTGATAGAAAATGCCGTCTTTCTACGGGCCACCAGAGAGCACCATTGAAGCAGTGTCAAGTTAAGCAGAGTCTAGTTTGGGGTAGAAATCTGGAGACATATTTGTTATTAAATTTACCCCTTCATCCTCACTGTTCTGATCAAGATTTTGTTCATTCTCAGCTGAAGATGCAAAACTGTTCCTGACTTCTCCACAAGCCTATGCTCCAGGAGGGAACTCAGAACTTTAGCTTTCTCCAAGTGTATCTTACCTACTATCTCAGCCCCAGTGAGATGATAACAGGCTTCCCAGGGTTGCCTGTTCAGATTCTCCACAGTTGTTCACAGACTCAGAGGGAAAAGTCTCTGCAGAAATATTATGATTGGCATGACAGACAAGAACAGCCCCTACCAAAGCTGTAACTTCTACTGTAATTCATAGAGAACAAAAAAATGCCAGTAAACAGGCTGAGAACTTGACACATATTACCTCCCTTGATATTCACAGCAACCTTTGAAGTAAGCACAGTTGTTATCCTATCATAAAGATGAAGTGTGTGGTATCTCTATACACACATGATAAGACACATATCCAGATGCAGACCCTTACAAGACCCTTATAAGACACCTTACAAGATACCCTTACAAGATAAAAAACCATGGGTTTTTCCTCATGCCCATCTAGTAAGTCCATCACTATGTGGCCCTTCCTGCATCTCCATCTTCAACCCTTGGCACCGTCTGTCTCCATCCAAATTCGATCCAAATTCCCTACAGTTTTTCCAAAGCTACAGAGTTCTTAGAGCTTTGCATTTGCTATTCCCCTGTCCTGTGTGCTCGGCTCCCTGCCTCAGAGTATCACCCTGACCCCAACCAACCCTTTATCCGCAAGCAAATTCCTCTTTGTTAAAGAAGTCAGCTTACATTTTGCCATCTGTGGAGCTTCCCCGAGTAAACTAAATATTCCTCGTGCTTTAACGTAATGGAAAAAGTTGCTTACTTATCTAACTTCTCTACTAGAAAAACGTTCTAAAGCTGAGACTTAGTGGTATTAGTCTCTCTGCACCTGGCACAGTGGTTGGTACATGGCAGATGTTTGATGTACGTTCATAAATGAAAAAATGACTGAGTGAATGAGCTGTGAGGGCTCTCTCTGAAAGAACCAGAGACAACTTCGATTCTTAGCAGCATTAAATAAATAAATAAAAGCCAACAGACTTGGGTCCCTTTTTTTCAGAGAAGATTTCTGTGACAAATTCATTTACCAAGTCAATCTGTAGCAAATAAAGAGCCCCTGGCTTTTGTTCTGCAGCTGAGCCTGCAGCGCTACTTTGCCCTTGGATCCGGACAGCTAAAATTGAAGAAAGAGCAAGGGTGTCAGGCCATTCATACATGCCCAGGATCTGCTATTAGTTGCTGCTGAGAGATAAGGTTCAATTTTTTTATTAGCGTGGAAGTACCTCAGGCTCCAGAATGATACAGCAGCCATTGGGGTGACAAAGAGAGAAAACTCACCTTTTATCCGAAAAATGTGTGGTAAAAGTATACATGAGTTTTCTCATTAAAAACACACACAGGGACTGTTTGGCTTGGTTGGGCTTCCTTATCATTTCCTCTTGCTAAAGGCAGATCAATGCTCCTGGGGAAAGAATTGAAGGCCCAGTGCAAAAGTCACTGGGCCCACAATTACTAACGTTACTACTTATGTAGTGTTTTCTTTCCAGCAAACTCTAGATGCTGCTGAGGAGAATGTCCCATCATTACATCTATTGACCGGAGCAGGGCTCTTTGCTGCCCAACAACACGACATTCTCTGGAAGCTCATTCTTCTGAGCTTCCTGGGTTATTGTGGGCTTCTTCACCAAGGAACAGAGTCGAGGCACGATAGCCCAAGTAGAACTTGCAGCTACAAATGCATATATTCAGGGTTACTGTGGGATCTTCGGAGTTTTCCTCTTTCTCACAGAAGTTGGCTTTCTTCTTTATATATTGGATGTTTCCAATCTAATCAAACACAAATATATGTAAAGTATTTTTCTTCTTCATGCCCCCAAATTTTAAACACATTTTTAATATAACAGGATCAGAGACCTGGATGGGGGCCCTAAACTTTCTCTGCTCCTTGCAGGGAGAACTGTACTTAACTCACCCTGGAAGCAAACTGCCCGCCCTGTTCTCAGAAATACCTCAAGGAGACACGGGACCGCCTGTGCATCCTGCTATCTCTTAGCACAGTTGGCTTCCTTGTGGCTCAACTACCATTGTCTTCATTTCCCCTGCTTCTCAAGCAGAAGCTTCGCTTTTCCATTACTTCCATTTCCTCTGCCGCCCAAGTAAGAGCTCAGTTTTTTTCCATTGTCTCCAGAGTCTATAGACTTTCAGGCTGTACATATGTTGCTGTTTTGTGCCTCTATATCTTTGCACATACAATTCCATCTGCCTGGAAATCTCCTTACCCTTTCTCACAGTAAGAAATTCTGTTTATTCTCCAACACTCAGCTCCTTGGCAAATAGCCTTCTCATCTCCATATTCTGCTGCTCTTTAATCTAAGATTTTAATTACCAGCTCCTGAGTACTAGCAACAGCTTTTCTGAAACTGCGTTGTTGAAACTGTGGTCCTTGGACCAGCAGCAGCAGGAGATTAAAAATGAGAATTCATAGGCCACACTCCTGAACTACTGAATTATTATATCCTAAAGTGGGGTCTGGGAATATGGGTTTTAACAGGCTTACCAATCTTTGAGAAGCCCTACTATGCAATAATTTAATCTCAGATAACCTTTGGCATTGGTGGATTTAACACTCTTAACAGATGAGGAGGATCATGATAAGTAGTTATGATTTTACTGAACAAAATTGGAACAGAATTCTGAGAGAGTCATTAGTGAAAAAGAATTTATGTAACAGCCCAGAATCTACATCTCACTGAGATTATTGCTCCTCATTTTTGATTACAGACATATTTTGGAAGAAAATTATTTGGCAAACTTGAAAAGCCACAGATATCTCCCTTGAGAATGTCAAGGGTCAACACTTTTGCCTTTTGCACATTATTTCAGAATCATTCCTTTGCACGTCTGTTTCATAATAGTCATAAAGACTAGGCCCATCTCTTTTGCATCTTGGAATCCCAGGACCGAGCACAGGCCCTGACATACAGTGATAATTTAGTATGTTAACATGAAAAAAAATTCAGGAATGAATGTCCACAACAGAACATTTCTTTCTGAAAACTCACTGCCTATTTTAGGCAATACAGCCATCAGACTTAGTTTTGGTTTAGTTGCTGCAAATAGTTTTGGCATCTGCTAATGTTTCTCAAAGTGTGTTCTCTGGACCAAACGACCATGAGCATCATCCTGGGTATATATCCTGTGCAGATTCATTGACCTACCCTATAATATTGAATCTGAATCTCCAGTTTTGGGTATACAGAAATCTCAGTGATTTTTATGTAAACAATGTTAAAGAACCACTGGATTATATGATTACTCCAATTTGAGGCACTCTAAAATTGGTCACTAACCAAAAAATAAGAAAAACTGTCCCTAACTAGATGGCTTACCATCTAAATTCAGTAAGGGGGGAGTCCTAATGAGGTAGAGAAGAAAGCAAAGATCCCATGGAGAAATTTCATTATGCAAAGATTCCAGACAATCCCATGAGTTTCACTGCACGTTTAGATTGAGATCCATATCTTTGTGAATAGCTGCTTTGGGAAGTGGGAAAAGAGTTTAAGAAGTTTATTTTGCTAAGCTACTCCTTACATAAGAAGCCTGTGAAATATACTCCCAGGAATTCAAATCAAGGGAAGGAAAGCAAGTGGAGGAAGTAGAGGAGTTGTTTCTGGGTTTTGTTGTTGCTTTTACAGGATAAAGAACTAAACATAGAGCCATATATTCTTCCTAAGACCACTTCTCTCCAAAAAGCATGATGCAAATGCCCAGTAGACACCAATTTACTATGGTGTGCCTTCAAGGGGTTGAAAATGAGGTATCCGTTTCACGAGAGTTCTTTAACTGAAGATGCCTTCTCCTGTTCCACAATTTAAGATAATATCTACAGTAGAAATACCCTAGGAAGAAAAAAAAATAGTTTATTTTCAAAATATAATATGGGGAGTTGGTGGTGGAGGTGTGCAATTTTTAATCTTAAATCACCTCATGAGAAAGCAATCAGAACCAAACCAAATAACCACAGACAATAGTATCTATAACCTAGTTAGGTAATAAGTTGTCCTCATGAACCCAAGTAGAGGTGGGTGGGAACAAATCATCAATCCCCAGGTAGTGTCAACATGTACACAGAGGGGAAGCCATGGGAAGCAAGGGGACATTTAATGGATGCTGAAAAAAGATAACTCCAAAAAATATTGGCTGGAAAGCATGGTCAGCCAATTTGAAGATGGCGGCTGAATTGGAAGGGCTTTTTGGAGATGAGACCAATAGGATGGCAGTGAGATTTTAAGAGGCTGATTTAATCTGGGATTTATGAACTGTGGAAACATATTTGCCCTAGTACACTCCCAGGAAAAAGCGCCATGCCAGAAACAACTTCTGGAAATAGAACCCAAATTGACCAACAGGGGTGAAAACGAGAGAGAGAGAGAGGAGAGAGAGAAGGTTCAGATAAAGTTGAGATGAGTAATAAAACCAAAGAGCTCCAAAAGTATGAGGCCATGGTTTTGAACAAAAGTTATTAATCATCAAAAAGACAGAATTCGACAGCAATGAAGCTAGAAATGCTATCCTAACTCAATCCTTCCTCCTGAAAGTTGAGGAAAACTTATTTCATATAAAAACAAGCAGCAGAAAAAGATTATGGTTGAATCTTGGACAACGATTTTACAAGTAAATAGAAAATGAGTCACGGGAAAACATCCCTGCAGATAATGAAAGCACGTTAATGCCCACAAAACAGATGAAAACTATAACCTAATTTTTAATGAACTAATTAAAATTGTAAAATGATAAACCTATATGAAAGAACAACACAAATTAAAATTTATTTAACGAGGTGTTAGAACTCAGAAACGAGGTGTTAAAACTAAGGACAAAATTAAGCCTGTCACAGTGGCTCACGCCTGTAATCCCAGCACTTTGGGTGGCCAAGGCGGGAGGATCACTGGAAGTCAGGAGTTTGAGACCAACCTGGCCAACATGGGGAAACCGCGTCGCCACTGAAAATACAAAAATTATCTGGGCGTGGTGGCGCATGCCTGTAGTCCCAGCTACTGGGGAAGCTGAGGCAGGAGAATCGCTTGAACCCGGGAGGCAGAGGCTGCACTGAGCCGAAATTGCACCACTGTACTCCAGATTCAAGGATGGAGAACTGAGCATTTTAGGAGAAAGGAAAACGATACACAACTTAGCAAGCTGGATTTGTCTCGGGCTTTTACCAGCCCAAATTTTGCTCAGAGAAGTAGCATGTATGTTACTTGGCATGACATGACCAGGCCATTTTGCGTATCAACCATCACGCCATGCTAAAAGTGATAATGCAGTGGGCTCTCCCATTCTGGACCTAAGGCAGATGCCATTTTTACCTCTCGACATAAAGTAATATAGTGCATGGGTATGACCTCAACTAGGAACACTATGGAATCCTCAAGGCAAAATGATGGCGTTTGAAGAAACATAAACACGTACACAATTTTCCCTTTGTTAGAGTCAGTTCAGATTCTACCTTTTATTTTTCATTCATCTCAATAGATATTATATAGCTATGGTTGGAATCATACAGTATATAGCCTTTTCAGATTGCCTTTCACTTAGTAATATGCATTTTGGATTCCTCCATGTCTTTTCTTTTTCTTTTTCTTTTTTTCTTTTCTTTTTTTTTTTTTTTTTTTTGACGGAGTCTCGCTCTGTCGCCCAGGCTGGAGTGTAGTGGCGGGATCTCGGCTCACTGCAAGCTCCACCTGCCGGGTTCACGCCATTCTTCTGCCTCAGCCTCCCAAATAGCTGGGACTACAGGTGCCTGCCACCACGCCCAGCTAATTTTTTTGTATTTTTAGTAGAGACGAGGTTTCACTGTGTTAGCCAGGATGGTCTCGATCTCCTGAACTCGTAATCCACCCGCCTCGGCCTCCCCAAGTACTGGGATTATAGGCGTGAGCCCCTCCACGTCTTTTAATGGCTGAATTTCTTTTTATACACGTAAACTGTGGGTGTGGGGAGGGTAAAAGCACATAGCACATCAAGAGTTGAGAATCCAGTGTTGTTTTCCTTCTACAATAAAGCCCCAGGCTCACACACCTTAGATTAGGATAGCCCACTGGTCAACCTGGAAAGTGTTTGTATGCTAATTATCCTAAACCTGTTTGCTACAATGTGTAGTCTGTGTCAGGCATTGTGCTACAGCCTAAGGATGAAATATAGGGGTCCCAAGCCCAGAGTTCACAGACTGGTCAGAAAGACTACACATAAATGCATGAATTGCAATAGAGAATAGTAGGGGATTTAGGGGAGGAATAACAAAGGGCTTCAGGATCATAGAGGATAGGACTGAGCCTTGGTCTAGTCTGTCTGGTTTCTATGTCGACTGTGTGCTCACTGCTGACTATTAAACTGAAGGACTGATAGGATAAATAAGCTACTTTCCAAAACTGGTCAAATGAAAAAACACTGGGCTCTAGGTAAGGTCGGAGTGCCCTCTACTGAAACAGGAAGATGGAATTAGAAGACAAACTAGTCTGAGTAGAAAAACGTTAATATATTCTTTCTATCCTTTCATTTTTAGAAATGAATAAAGATCTACCTCTCATAACAACATCCATCTTAAGTCTAGCAGACTGTGTTTTCTGGGATGGAAAACAATAGGAGGGCAGGCGAATAGCAAGCAGATGTGAGTTTAAGATAATTAGCATATAAACACTTTCCAGGTTGATTTGGGGGCTATCAAAATCAAAGGTCTGGGACCTTATTGTAGAAGGAACTGGAGCCTCAACTCCTGACGAGCAATCATGTGCTTTCACTCTCCCTGTTCCCACATGTTGTTTAAATAAAAAGAAATTCAGCCCTAAAAGACATGGAAGAAACCTAAATGCATATCTAAGTGAAAAAATCCAGTCTGAAAAGACTACATACTTTTCAATTCCAACTATATAATGCTCGGGAAAAGTCAAAACTATGGAGATAGTAAAAAGACTGATAGTTGCTAGGAGTTAGAGGGGCTGGAAGCATGAATAGGCAGAGCACAGAGGATTTTTAGGGCAGTGAATCTACTCTGTATGGTACTATGATGGTGAATACACGTCATTACACTTTTGTCCAAATCCATGGAATGTATAACATCAAGAGTGAATCCTAATGCAAACTATGGACTTTGGGTGATGATACGTCAAAGGATTGAATTTGATTTTTTTTTTTTAAAGAAATTCAGGCTAATTCCATCATCAGGGCAAATCTCAGAAGGTAAAAGAAGATCATAAAAAGGCAATATGTAAATTGAATGTTTTATCTGTAAGCACATGGCCCACCAGCGGGGCAGGGCACTCCCAGGCTGGTGGGGGTGGGCCCTTAAGCAAGCCACTTCTCTCTTTGGTGTTTTACTTCAGTCTGAATGTCAGTTTGAGTTCTACAGTTTAAGATCTATGTTAAAAATAAGTTAGTTATGATTACAATCATTGCTACTTTTGAGCGAATGCTGAAATTTCCACTAAATCAATCAGAATTTAACCAGTTTCTGGAAAATGTAATGATAGGTAGGTTCATCGATGGTAACAAATGCACCACTCTGGTGCAGAATGTTGATAGTAGGGGAGGCTGTGCATGTGTGAAGGTGAACTTTCTGCTCGATTTTATTGTGAACCTAAAGCAGCTCTGAAAAAAAATAAGATCTTTTAAAAATTTTTTAAAGAAATTCAAGCTAATTCCATCATAAGGGCAAGTCTCAGAAGGCAAAAGAAGATCATAGAAAGGTAATTTGTCTTGCCATCTAAAGGGACTGTAGATAAGAAGAGAGAATGTGTGAAGGACAGATGACATGGTAGTATGAGCCTCAAAGAAAGCCGCCTTACTTACTTCCTCTTGCTCAACCTCCCTATCAAACAGCAAGCTACAGAGACAGTATCATTACATATACCAGAAACTGGCTAAATTCTGATTGATTTAGTAGAAATTTCAGCATTCACTCAAAAGTAACAATGATTGTAATTATAACTAACTTATTTTTAACATAGATCTTAAACTGTAGAATTCAAATTGACATTCAGATTGAAGTATGACACCAAAGAGAGAAGTGACTTGCCTAAGAGTCCACCTCCAACAGCCTGGGAGTGCCCACGGCACTGACTGGCAATGTGCGCACTGACTGGCAATGAGCTTACAGACGCAATGTTCATTTACGCTACGCAACAGAAAAGACAGAGGCTTCTAAAACTGGAGGTTCTGCCATAAGTGACTCTTGAGCAAATGAGATACTTTATAGCAGCGATTGGGGCTGCTTTTGTTTTTCAAACAAGGACATATGCTAAATGTCGATAACTGTCCTTTAGTCTGGATTATTTGGTCTGAAGTCCTGTTTCCACCTTGAATTAGCTTCCAAAAACGGAATCCCAGATTTTGAAACAGCATGGTTGATAAATCTTCAGAACTATCCCAAGAAGAGCACTGTAGTCATTTACTTAAATGGCATTTAGAGTAATTAACAGTTTTAGAATTTTTCCTAGCCTCTTTAATTATCTAGTGAGGCCTAAATATTTCATTGCTCTGGCATGATTAACGTGCTAGTACAGATGAAAAGGTAAGGGGAGGTCTCTGTAGAACAGGTGCTGAATGCCTTACTTGCAATAAACATCCCAGCCACCATGAGTTTGGACATCTGGTAGAGATTTTGTAGTGATATAACATCTGGAATTTAATTTTCTACATGTAGTAGAAAGAAACTCCTTCTATTAAAAAAAACACAAAAAACCCTTAACTTTATTCAAAGCAATTTGCAGTCTTATAATCCATTCATACCCCCACCCAGCTCTTTAGAAAAAAAATCTCCACAAAGTCTATTGTGAAAATCCTTGGAATTTCTTGGCTTTGCAAAATGATAACAATGCATTTTAAGCAAGGTTATTCCAGTTCCTGCTTCCCTGTTTCCATCCATTAATGAGCTCTGGCTTTATAATTAAAGTGACCTAGTGTGATATTTCAGCTTAATTACTCAATGTTGTCATCTATTTCAGGGCCTGTGAATTTAATAGTATGTATGGAGGCCCAGTAAGAAGTGAGGGAGAGCAAGCAGAGAGTTCATTTGCATTTATTGAGTTCATTCGTGTTTATGTGCACAGTGTTCTTTTCCTGTGGAAATGGGCTTTTGTGACTGCTCTTTTCATAGTTCAGTAGATTGCTTGCTCCACTGCAAATGGCTGCTATCAATAAACACCCTTACTTTTCATCTGTGAGACCCAATCATTTCCTGGAGATAAAGATGGCTTAGATTCATGTAAAATACATTCCAAGACATTTCTTGGATGGAGTCAGGACATTTAAAGAAAACCTAACAGGCAGACCTTAGATAAGATGGCTCTTTTTCGCTCGCTCGCTCTTTTTTTTTTTTTTTGCCATCCTCAAACTTGGGGCCAACTGACCTTTGGAAAGCAAGAAGGGGCTATTAAATAATATCAACCCCTTCTTCAGTCTCAGGGTGGCAGAGCTCCCTCTCTAAGAAAGCAGGTTGCCCATCAGATGAAAGGCTGGAAGTTCACGTTCAGACCCCGGGTGTGCCTTTCACAGTCCTTTCTAAACTTGACCTATGGGCGGTTTCGTGTGTGATATCAAGCTGATAAGCACTTCTCGGAATGATTTCCTCCTCCACTGAACCAGATCCTGAAAGGAAACGTTGATTATGGCTCTTCCCTAAATTACTCATCCTCAGCATTTCCTACATTAAACAAAAACTGTCCTCAAATAGTTATCACTATTACAAACATCTTATGTTCCTTTCTTTCAGCGATTTCTCCTTATAACGAATTCTGCTTTTGGATCCAATATATCAAATTCAGCCTGCTAAAGCACTTACTATTTTTCTAATAATTGAAACATGAATTTATTGCCTGTGAAAAACATGTTCAGCCCAGAAAAACACATCCTCATAGTCGGGACCTTTTGAAATGTAAATATTACATACGGGAAACATACAATATGGGAACAGTTTAAGTGGGTTTCTCTAAGTCATTACCAGATGATCTTCCAGTAGGCTTTAGCCTCAAGACAAAATGAAACCTAAAGTTGCCTGAGTAGATTTGTGGTGATCAGCTTTAAATATATTAGACTGGGAACATATGTTTTTAAGCAAAGGAATCCTGACACAGCAAAACCTTTTGACATGACAGAGGAAAGAAACTGATCTGAGTAGCTGTCTGTAACATGCCATTTGCTGTGATCAGTCTCTCCTCTAGCCTGATCTCTGGTGTCCCTGTTTGTATTGGAGCCATTTCCTGCCTGATAGTATGTTCCTGTTTGACACACCATGCCTGGGAAAAGGCAGTATCATTTACCCCCACCCAGGCAGGCACAAGCTGTAAGACGTCATCAGAACCCTCTGTTTCCGTTACTGGGTGTTGGTCATTCTGCAGGGTTTGCATCTTTCTCTATTTACTTCCTGCCCAGTTAAGGGAAATCAAAAGAAGTGTCCAAAGATTTGGTTTCAAGATGAATTGACAAAGCTCAAAAAAAAAGAAGACAAGGAGGAGGTGAAAATATAGTTCAAGGTCCAAGATTTCTAATCAGAATTTTGAAGCCTATAGAATTTATCTGTTCCTTGCTACTCAAAGTATGGTCCACGGACCAGCAGCACAGGAATCACATGGAAGCTTATTATAAACACAAAACCCCAGATTCCACGCAAGACCTACTGCATCAAAATCTGCATTTTAACAAGATACTCAATTAATTTGCATGTGCCCTGAAATTTGAGATATACTGATCCAAGTCAAGCCTTTTATTTACAGTTAAGGAAACTGAGTCCCAAGTGAAAGGCTTATGCCAAGCCACAAAGCGATTCATCACAGAGGAGCTGGGACTAGAACTTTGATATGAATACTCTGGCTAGTCGTCTTTCTCTGTATTTGAATGGAAGACATACAGCTCATGCCCTGGGGACAAAATTTCTTCAAATTTGTCATCCTCTTCAACTCACAGATTGCACCTCTTCAACTCACAGATTTCTCATTCATCAGAGCTTCTTCACTTCTCTCCTCATCCATATTAGATTCCATTACAATTCTCATCCTGCAAATTCCTGAACTCCCCTTGCACCCTTTTCTCATTGTTTCACACACTCTGAGCAAAGCACCTCCCATGAGTGAGCTCAACCAACCACTTTCTCCACACCTGCACCCAAACAGCTGAGCAAGGCTGGAGAAATATCATTGAACCATATAGATTGCTGTCACTTTATATTTACAATCAGCAATCTCAGCTAAGCCCTCAACAGTGTCCACTAATCTTACTATATGTCTGCAGTAGTATAGTACATTTCCTACCCTTTCATACTTTTTGCAATTTCCTCAAAATTCCCACTACCTATTCTCTCTCTCTCTCTCTCTCTCTCTCTCTCTCTCTCTCAGACAAAGTCTCGTGTTATTACCAAAGCCGGAGTGCAGTGATGCTATCATGGCTCACTGCAGCCTTGACCTCCCAGGCTCAAGTGATCCTCCCATCTTAGCCTCCTGATTAGCTGAGACTACAGGCACACACCATCACTCCTGGCTAATTTTTTTTTTTATATAATTTTTTTTAGAGACAGGGCCTCTCTATGTTGCCTGGGCTGGTCTCAAACTCATGAGCTCAAGTGATCCTCTCGCCTTGGCCTACGTAAGTGCTGGGTTTACAGGCTTGAGCCACCACACCCAGCCCACCATCCATTCTCAAGTAATGATTTGTCTTCAACTTCGCTAAGATAATATAAGTAATTAGCTATTAAACCTTTCAACTTTCTACTGCCGGTTCTAAATCTACATACCCGTCTGCCCCTGCCCACATCCATATTCTCCTTTCCCCTCCTCTCCCACCTCTTAACACACTAGTTTGCAATGGGCCCTGTGAAACCACCCACTCTCCCCTTCTCAGGAAGGATTATTGCACTATAGATCATTTTTCTTTTCTGAATATACCATATGCACACATCCTTGCTTCTGAATCAATCTCATCAGCATTCAATTATATCCCAGTGCCTCCCTTCTTCAACAAGAAGCAAGGAGGCAAAGCTTTGGAGAGAATTTCTTTGAGTTCTCTCGATTCTCTTCCTCACAGAAGCTTCTTGAAGGGTGTATTCTCTACACAAATACTGTTCACTTTTCATCTTTCATTCACTATTTCTTTACTTCGTTGATTTTATAAAAGTGGCACATGCTCCTTTTTAAAAAATTTAAGCAATAAAATATTTTTTAATTATGAAAAACAGTCCCAGAACTCCCACAACCCAGAGATAATCATCCCTTGTCTCTTTATAATCTTTTATATTAATATATATCAACAGGAAGGGGGATAGAGTAAAAAATATAAAATGAGATACATTCTGTATGCTGTGTTCTAAAATGTAAGATTTAATTGTATTTTTTCAAATGTATTTTTCCCCAAACCTTATTTATTTTTTATTGTACTTGAATTTAACAGAACGAGTTTAGAAAGCAAAATTAAAAGACATTCCTGGCCAAGTACAGTGGCTTATTCCTTTAATCCGAGCGTTTTGGGAGGCCGAGGCAAGCAGATGGCTTGAGCACAGGAGTTTGAGACCAGCCTGGGCAACATGTTGAAACCCTGTCTCTACACACACACACACACACACACACACACACACCAAAAATTAGCTGGGTGTGGTGATGTACACCTGTTGTCCCAGCTACTCAGGAGGCTGAGGTGGGAGGATCACTTGAGCCCAGGAGGTTGAGGCTACAATAAGCTGAGATCACACCACTGTAGTCCATCCTGGGTGAAAGAGTGAGACCTTGTCACCAAAAAAATTAAATTAAAAAAAAAAAAAACTCCTTTGAACAATAAGAAAATTAGTCTTTTAACCTATCAGAAACTCAAAAGAATGCAACCATTTGTCTCTCACCCACCTGTGACCTGGAAGCCCCCAGGATGTCTGGGCAGGGGTTAGGTGGGGGAGGGCTTGTTTTGAGTTGTCTCCACCCTTCTGAATGGAGCTAATGTACTTCTTACATATATTGATTTGTGTCACATGTCTCCCTAAAACGTATGGAATCAAGCTGTGCCCCGACCATCCTGGGCACACATTGTCAGGCCTTCCTGAGGCTGTGTCATGGGCACGTCCTCAACCTTGGCAAAATAAACTTTCTGAATTAGCTGGAAAAAAAAAGGAAAATTAATCTTTTATAATTGCCTTCACATTCTTAGTTTTATAGCTTATCTTGTTATTTTAACTGTGTCAAAGTTTTTAATATAATCTGTTCTGTAATTATCATCCTTCGAGTACTGTGTTCTAGTTCTCTATTTAAATATATCTAATCCTCAACACTGATTATTTTTACTGTAGATTTTCCATTTCTGAGTATATTCAACAAATATATTTGAAGCATCTAAACATTGGAGATGAGAGTAGAAAAATAGGTAAGAGTTTGTTTTTATGGAACATATTCTAGAACAGGAGAGAGAACACAGAAATAAACAAGACAAACCAAAAACCAATATAACTTTCAGATTGTGTGCAGTAAGTACTGTGTACTATATATAAGAGCATATACTGAATAAGTAAGGAAAAAGCTATTCTCATCAAGAAAGGCTTCCCTTTGGATGTGGCATGTGAGCTGAGTCTTGAATGATTCAAAAGAGCCAATCACAGAAAGGGATGGGGGAGCAGGAAGAGGAGGGACATTTTAAATAGAAGGAACAGAAAATGCTTACAGCTACATAGAAGGAACAGAAATAAGCTTGGCATATTTGAGTAACAGAAAGTAGGCCCATGTGGCTAGAGCTTAGTGGGAGAGCAGGAGAGGGGAACATGCGGTTGGAGAGGTACACAGGAGTCAGTTTACAAAGGGGTTTTACGCCAAGACATGAGGTTGCAACTTTATTCAAAATGCAATGCAAAGCCTTTAGTAGGTATAAGCAAGAGAGGGAGAGAGGGATATAAAGTGATTTATGTTTTCAGATGACCAGTTTGACTCCTGTGTAGAGAATAAATTGAAAAAGGAGGTGAAGTGAAAAGGGAGAAGCAGGAAGTTCAGTTAGAAGATGTAGTAATCCAGGCAAGAGATGATGGTGACTTGGATTAGAGAGATACCAGCAAGGATACAGAAGAGTAGCAAATTTGTGATATACATCATAAATAGAGGGGATGGGACTTGCTAGTGGGCTGGAGGTGGAGAAAAATAGAACCAAGGACAAATCCTAGTGTTTGGTTGGTTAGTTTTGTTTTACTGAGCAACTGGGCTAAAATTGACGCCATTTACAGAGAGAAAGAAGGCTGGAGAAAGTATAGGTTGGACTGGGAACAGATGTCCAGGAATTTCACATTTGAGATATCTACTGAAAAATCCATCAGACAGAGGTATCTACGTCTAGTCCAGAGTTGAATGGAGACAAAAATTTAGGAGTGCTCAACATGTGGATGCAATGAACACCGTCGGAAGGACTGAAATCACCTAGGGTGGGTAAATGGTTCACAGTCCTCACTTTGCAACGAAATTACCTGAAATCTCTAAGAAACACTTGTGGCTGGGCACAGTGGCTCAGGCCTGTAATCCTAACACTTTGGGAGCCTAAGATAAGAGGATTGCATGAAGCCAGGAATTTGAGACCAGCCTGGGCAACATAGTGAGACCCTTGTCTCTACTAAAAATAAAAATAAAAAAAATACTTGTGCCAAGTGTCTAACCCCAAAATAAATCAGCATATGTGAGAATGGGGTCAGCATCAGTGTAGATAAAGAAATGGGCCAAGGGCTAAGCCTTTGGGTACACTAACATTTAGGAGAATCCAGTAAAGGAGACTAGGGAGTCACCAGGGAGAAGGGAGGAAAACTAGGAAAGTGTGTTGTCCTAGAGACCAAGAAAAGAAAGTGTTTCATGAAGGACGGAGAGGCTGTTCTGCTGAGACATTGGGAAAGATGAGGACCACGTAATGGCAATGTGGAGGAGAAAGTTGAGTAAGTTGCCACCTGCTTTTGTTTTATCAGCCACGTAAAGGGAAACCATCAGCTGAGAAAGTGTAGGAACAGAATGACACTAAAGGTTGGAGGAGAGAGAGGAAATTGTGTAAATGTTATTTTGAAGAGTAAGAGAGTAAACAGAACATTCAAGGAAAGCCAGGAAGTGTCAAGTGCTGATCTGAAAATTAGGAGAATAGTCAGTTTACTGGTATAAGCGATTCCAACCCCATTCACGTGCTCAAGGTGGGCAAGTAGTTGACTTCATAATGGTAGGGTTTTTGTTTGGCTTTAGTTTTATTTTTGTTTGCTTGTTTGTTTTGCCAAGTAAATACTATGAAGGAAGACAGGGAGGCAAGACAGTTAACTTAAACTCCTAACTTCCCTGGGGTTAATTACAGTGACAGAACATGACATCAACACCTTCAACCAAGTGGGGGGGACTTCGCAAAAAAAACAAAAACGAAATAAAAAGCATTATTCAGATTTTCAAAGGAATGTGCTTTTAAGTAAATCTAAGCTGGATAAAGACAGAATGAGACTAGAAAGCTTGATAATGAAATGCTGAATAATGAAAAGTGGTGGGGTTAGTAGATGGGGATCCCAATGAAATAGAATTGGTAGGGGGCTGGGCACAGAGGCTCACGCCTGTAATCCCAACACTTTGAGAGGCCCAGGTGGAAGGATTGCTTCACCCTGGTAGTTTGAGAGCAGCCTGGGCAACATAGTGAGACCCTATCTCTAAGAAAAATTTGAAAATTAATCATGCAGGCTAATACACACCTATAGCCCCAGCTATTTGTAGACTGAGGCAGGAGGATCATTTGTGCCCAGTTCATTGTTGCAGTGAGCTATGATCATATAACTGCACTCCAGCCTGGGCAACAGAGTAAGATCCTAGCTCTGAAAAAAAGAAAAAAAAAAGAAGAATTGGTAGGCTGTAGACCTAAGAGTGAGCCAGAGGATCAGTGGTGGTGAGACCTTCTTTTTTTTTTTTTTTTTTTTTTTTGAGAGAGAGTCTCGCTGGGTCGCCCAGGCTGGAGTGCTCACTGCAAGCTCCGCCTCCCGGGTTTAGGCCATTCTCCTGCCTCAGCCTCCTGAGTACCTGGGACTACAGGCGCCCGCCACCTCGCCCGTCTAGTTTTTTGTATTTTTTTTAGTAGAGACGGGGTTTCACCGTGTTAGCCAGGATGGTCTCTATCTCCTGACCTCGTGATCCGCCCGTCTCGGCCTCCCAAAGTGCTGGGATTACAGGCTTGAGCCACCGCTCCCAGCCTTGGTGAGACCTTTCTAACTGTGTTCAACTCTTACCTTTGTCTGCCGCATTCACTATGATATTGTCAGTATTTCCTCTATGTAAATCACTTGATTTTCAGCTGTGTGTACTGTGCTATCTGTTGTTTCTAATTTATGTATGTTTTATAATATTGTTTTGTTTCTTAAGTTATTCCCTTGACTCTGAAATCTGTCTCATTTTGTTCTGCTTTTTGTGTTTTTTGTTTTTGAGGTTTTCCTGCCATCATGTCCTTAAATTCTTATTTTATAAATTCCTAACAAGGAATCGTATTTATAATTCTTTTATGGCCCAAAGGACCCATGGAAATGTGGACTATTCAACTGTGTTTTGCCCACTACATTCCTTCTTCCCTCCTTAGTACCTTCTTCTTTTCCCTCCCTTACTTTCTTCTTTTCCTTCTCTTCTCTCTTTCCTCCCTTTCATTCCTTTGTCTGTCTTCTGTCCTTTCTTCTCTTCTTCATTCTTCTCTTTTTCCCTTCCTCTTTCCCCTTACTTCCCTCCATGCTGTCTTCTCCCTTCTAGCCTTCCTTCCTTTTCTCCCTCTTCCCTCCTCTTTCCTTTCCTCCTTCCCTCTTTCCTTTTTCTCCTTCCTTCTTTCCTTTTTTCCTTTCCTCTTCCTTCCTTCATTTTTTTCCTTCCTTTTTTTCCTTTCTTTCTCTTTTTCTTTCTTTTTCCTTCCTTCCTGCTTCTTTCCTTCCTTCCTGCTTCTTTCCTTCCTTATTCTCAATTTATCTGGCACCATGGCTTGGTTTTTTTGTTGTTGTTTTCACACAAGTTTAAGGCTGACAGCTCTAACCAGAACTTCTCTTTAGTAGACTGCAGGTCAGGCCTCATCTGCACCCTTTGCAGTTCATCTAAGACTCTGTTGTTTTCTCCCCTGGGCAGCAGGTGAAGGAGTGAATGTTATCTCAGACCCATCTTCCTGTGGCCTGTGGTGCAAGGGAACAGGAGAACCTTCTGCTGGGGTCTGAGCATCCTCAATCCACAATGTGAAGACATGAGCTCTTCTATTTCTTCAGAGTTTTTGTTTGTTTGTTTGTGTTTTTGAGACAGTCTCGCTCGGTCACCCAGGCTGTAGTGCAGCGGCACAATCTCGGCTCACTGCAACCTCCACCTCCTGGGTCCAAGTGGTTCTTGTGCCTCAACCTACTGAGTAGCTGAGATTACAGGCACGCATCACCACACCTGGCCAATTTTTGTATTTTTAGCACACACGTTTTCGCCATGTTGGCCAGGCTGGTCTCAAACTACCCTCAAGTGATCCTCCCACCTCGACCTCCCAAAGGTCTGGGATTACAGGCCTGAGCCATCACACCCAGCCAATTTCTTCAGAGATTCTTTTTTTTTTTTTTTTTTTTTTTTTTTAGGCCAGTGCTTGCTCTGCAGCCCAGGCTGGAGTACAGTGGCGGATCTCTCAGCTCACTGCAAGCTCCGCCTCCGGGTTCAAGCCATTCTCCTGCCTCCAGCCTCGAGTAGCTGGGACTACAGGCGCCTGCCACCCTCGCCCGGCTAGTTTTTGTATTTTAGTAGAGGCGGGGTTTCACGTGTTCAACCAGGATGGTCTCGATCTCCCTGACCTCGTGATCCGCCCATCTCGGCCTCCCAAAGTGCTGGGATTACAGGCTTGAGCCACCGCGCCCGGCCTGAGATTCTCTTAATACCCTGTGTGACAGCATATCACCTGGCTATTGGCCAGTCCCCCAACACCTTTCGCATGGGGCACGCGTTCTCGGAGCCTTCATGTTACTGTCCAATTTATTGGAAAGCCTTTCTTTTCTCTACTGAGACCCTGTGATGATACTCAAGGGTTTCTCTTAACTTTCCCTAGGCTTCCTACTCAGCCCCTCAGTCTCCACCTCCACAAACTTGGGAATTTTGACAAGAATGTTCAGGACTCTATGGACTTCCCATCTCTCCCGTGCTGCCTCTGGAAGGTGGGTGTGGGTCAGAAGCCATGCTCAGCCCAGCCATGGTAGAGTCTTCTGATTCTTTCTTTAGCTACCAGGTTTCCATAGTTAGCGAAACTGGAACCTTTTCCTCATTTGATTGCGGCTGGTGAGCTTACTGTTGGTTTTCATTATATTTGTTGTTGAGAGACAGATTTTTGTGATCCTCTTTCCCACGACTAACTGGGAAGCACCAAAAATGAAATCTCTCCCTCTGCCTTCTTGTAGAGAGAGACACAGATCTTAAATATGTAAATAAACAAGACAGTTTCAAAGCATTGCGACAGAAATAAAATACAAGGAAAGCAACATTTCTTTAGGTTTGTCTTACTAGCTTTACCTTCATTTTCCCTGGAACTATCATTTACAGGAATCTAGCCCCACAAAAGAACACATGACACGCTGTTACTTTAGGTGGATGCCGTGAAGCTCTAAATAAAACTGCTCCTAAGTGGATTGTGATGTCATATTTAATAAAAACTTTATGTTATGGGATAGCCATAGAAACAATGACAGGTTAGACACACTCATCTGTCTCGAGGTGGCGGGCAGGGGTCAGGGGGATGGGAGTCCTGATTTCTAGCATTTACAAATTTCTGTAGTATAAATACTTATACCATGCTGATTTCAAGCTACTAGCGATTTAATAACTAGCTTGAAAACTCCTAACTATTTACCGGTGGGCTCTTGTAAGTCAATACAAGACAGCAAAAGCCAAGCCCTTCAGCCTGTGCCCCACTGGGGCTGCTACTCTGGGGCCCAAGCTCCAGTTCTCATTTTCAGAGTGGCTGTGAACAAGTTATATAACTGTTCTTCGTCTCCATATTTTCATTTTTATAAAAGGATCAATAATATGATAGAAATGTATGATGGTTACATCCCATAATGTTTAGTTCATAAAATCTTCCTAATTCATCAAGCACATACATGATAGAGTGGGAGAGGTCTATCATAAGCCGAGCTGTGAACTTGAGATTCTGAAGAGCCTCAGAATAAATGAAGACACGTTCCTACGCTCACTCCCTATATAATTCGTTTGAAAAATTGCATCCCCTCTCTTTCCCTCCCTCGTTCTCACACACATACATGTCCAGCTGAAGCCACCTGAATGTCCGATGTTGAAAGCTCAGTCTCCTGCTGTTGTCCTGACTTCCTTAGGGAGTTCTGATGAGTCATTCTGGCTCCAAGCCCCGCCACTTCCTCCTCCTGCAGAGGAAGCTCATTTTTCAGCACTCACACCCACAAACCACACAGGAAAGCGAGAAGTGGGATTAAGTGAGAATGTTGAGCTCCTTCCATCGCCTCTGGTCCACTATTATACACGATCTTGCCAACTGTGCCTTGACTGTAACTGTGGCTCGTCTGAGAACTGGAGTGGCCCCTGGAGCACACATCCCTGCCTGTGCATTGCCTGGAAAGTCGAGCTCTATAGCCCAAGGAAAAACCTCCTGATTGGAAGGCAGAAAGCACTGGGTTTTGATCCAGCTGAACTGGATACAAAGACTTTAGTTTCCTCATCAGCAACCTGGGCATAAATAGTTACGCGTGCTTCATAGTGTTATGTAAAGATTAGTTGAGATAAAGCATGCAAAATGCTCAGGATAATGCCTGGTACATAGAATATTCTCATATATGTTAGCTAAAATAATAATAATAACTTTTTTTTGAGACAGGGTCCAGCTGTGTCGCTCAGGCTGGAATACAGTGGCATTATCAGGGCTCTCTGCAGCCTTGACTTCCCAGGCTCAAGCAATCCACACACTTCAGCCTCACAAATAGCTGGGACCACAGGCATGCACCACCACACCTGGCTTTTTTTTTTTTTTTTCTGGTAGAGATGGGGGTCTCACTGTGTTACCCAGGCTGGTCTTGAACTTCTGGACTCAGTAATCCTCCCACCTCAGCCTCCCAAAGTGCTGGGAGTGCAGGTGTGAGCCACAGCTCCTGGCCAATAATTATTTTTATCATTAAGTAGATCTGCCTAAGGATATCTTTCCAGTCTTTGAGAAGCTTCACCTACGACTATTTTAAAACATGTATCCTTTAATAAATTTCAAACTCACTATTCAGGATTTGTGTCACTGAGTTGCTATTTTTTAATTTATCCAAAAGCTCTTTCATAATGCTTTAGCCATTTTGCCTAGTAGGAATTTTTCTGTATGATTTTGCTCTAGATGTCAGTCTGAACTGTTTTAAAAACCTCATATAAGATTTGCTTGTTCTCCAGACACTGTATGATTTTGCTCTAGATGTCAGTCTGGACTGTTTTAAAAACCTCATACAATATTTGCTTGTTCTCCAGACATTCATTTATCATTTGATTGAGAAATATTTTTATCTTTTTTCTATTATTTCCCTTTTTCTTGATTTTTACAATGCAGATGGAAAAGGAATCAGGGTTGGGCTGATGGCCATGGGTGCTTAGGGAAGCCTGGATTCATTTATTCATTCCACACACCTTTGTTGAATACATTTCTTGTGCCTTTGGGTCAGGCACTACCCTAGGAGATAAGCCCACAGAGAACAAAAACACAGTCCCTAGCTTCGAGGACTCCAGAGACTAAGTAGAAACTACAGACAGGTCAACTGGTGATAAATGCATGGTGTGTTAAGTGCTAGATACAAGAATTCATACCCACTATGGGAACCTGTGGGTCAGAGGGAGCTAAACTGGGAAAGGAGGAGACAGGGAAGTTTTTTTGAAGTTTGCAAGTGACTTTCAAATGAAGAAAGTGGATAAAAAAAGTCCCAGGCAGAAGGAACAATAAACACATAAGCACAAAAACATGAGAGAGCCTGGTCTACCAGCAGCCACACGTAGTTGTATTTGTTGGAAATTAGGAAGAAGGTAGGGAAGTTCCAGCGGTGAAGGCTTACAAGCCAGGTCAACCTGTTTTTACAACATCCTGATATCAATAAGGAGTGATCAAAAGATTTTAATCAGGGGAATAAAGAGACCACACTTGTGCTTTGAGAGGTCACTGCAGGAGCGATATGGAAAGACTTCAAGTAGGGCAAGCCTGACGATGGAAAGACCAGTCAGGAGGTAAACAAAATGGGCAGAGAACGAGGAGGTTTGAACTAAGGAGACAGCAGTGGGAATGCAGAGAAGCAGAGGGCTATGAGAGGGATGTGAAGCAGAAAACTCAATAGCTCTTGGTGATCAAATAGACATGGTAGATAAGGGAAAAAGAAGAGTCAAGGATGACTCTTAAATTCTTGGCTTGGGTATCTAAAGACTATGGTGCCATCCACTGACAGGAAGCACAGGAGGAAGAATAGATTTAAGGAGTTAAATAATTATTCGTTTTGGGTATCTTAGGTTGATTTGCCTGTGATACTTCCAGACCAGGCCAGGTGTGGTGGCTCACGCCTGTAATCCCAGCACTTTGGGAGGCCAAGGCAGGAGGATTGCTTGAGCACAGCTGTTTGAGACCAGCCTGGGAAACATGGCAAAACCTCGTCTTCACAAAAAATATGAAAATTAGCCAGGCATGGTGACGTGCACCTTCAGTCCTAGCTACTGGGTAGGCTAAGACTGGAGGATCATCTGAGCCCAGGGAGGTCAAGGCTACAGTGAGCCAAGATTGCACCATTGCACTTCAGCCTGGGTGACAGAGTAAGACCCTGTCTCAAAAAATAAAAATAAAAGTAAATGTCCAGGCCAGACAAAAGTGTTTCAGAGTGGTGCAATGTATCTAGTTTGGAGTTTGACAGACAGATCTTAGCAGAATACAGGTGGTAGTCAAGGTCACAGACTTTACATGTAGAGAGTCAGCGGAATGAGAAGAGACTAAAGAGTCAAGGAGGAAAGACTGATGCTATGGTTTCCATGTTCGTGTCCCTCCAAAATTTACATGTTGGAACTTAAACCACGAGGTGAAGGTATTAACAGGTGGGGCCACCTGGAGGTGATTAAGCCATCAGGGCTCTGCCCTCATGAATGGGACGAGTGTCTCTATAAAAGGGCTTGAGGGAGTGAGTTCACCTCTTCTGCCCTTCTGCTTCCTCCACCATGTGAGGATACAGTGTTCATCTCTTTGGCCATGTGAAGACACAGCAAGAGGCACTATCTTGGAAGCAGACAGCAAGCGCTCCCCAGACACGGACTCTGCTGACACCTTGATTTTGGACTTCGTAGCCTCCAGCACTGTTGTCTGTAAATTATCCAATACAAGGTAAATTCTGTTATAACAGCAAACAAACTAAGACAACTAGTAAACATAAATAGCAAAAAAGAAGAGAAATAAAAAGGAAAAGTCAAAGAGATAGAAAGGAAATAGGAAGAGTGGGAAACTGTATTAACACTTAAGATTTATGGCCAGGTATGGTGGCTCACACCTGTAATCCCAGCACTTTGGGAGGCCAAAGTGGGAGGATCGCTTGAGCCCAGGAATTCAAGACCAGCCTGGGCAACGTAGCAAAAACCCTGTCTCTATAAAAAAACAAAACAAAACAAAACTACAAAACTTTTCTGGGTGTGGTGGCAGGCACCTGTGGTCCCAGCTACACAGGAGGCTAATGCAGGAGTTTTGAGCCCAGAAGGTTGAGGCTACAGTGAGCCATGATTGTGCCACTGCACTCCAGCCTAGGTGACAGAGTGAGACCTCGTCTAAAAAAAAAAAAAAAAAAAAAAAAGATTTAAGGCTCAGTTCAGGTACCAGATTTTCCAGAAAAGCAATTACCAGTCTCCTCCTGACACCGAAGCCCCATCCTATAAAACCCTCAAGGGTCTGGTCCAGCTTTTACACATCTACACATCTCCAGCACCTAGAATGGTTTTCTGACACATGGTATCTATTTCGTCCCTCAATATGTTTTAAAAAAAAAAAAAATTGAAAACAAGGGAAGCAAGACACTCAAATGAGAGGAAATGATCAGCTCTGCGAAGTACTTCCAAGAAGCCAAGTCAAAACACTGTACTTCTAAACAAGACAGTCAATTTGCAAGGTTCTTGGCAAGAGAACTTAGTAAACTAAAAGAGGCAGAAACCAAATAACCCTGGGAGTGAATTGAGACAGTGGGGAAAGAAAAAGTAGATTTCTCTCCTGAGAACTTCGTCAGTGAAGAGTTACGTCACCTCATATAAAGCTGGTAAGGAAGGGATTTTCACCACAGTGGCTCTTGAAATATTATGCTGCTTTTGAGGCAATTCCTTCTGTTTTATTACAATGACTTTTTCACCTAAAACATATGAGACAAGTCCTCTACAAGAAGTGATATTTTGGTATTCTGGTTCCAGGCAAAGTCACACTCCCCAATTTACTTGACACAATAGTTTCTCATCAGAGAGTATCATGCAAAACAAATTTGAATTGCACTCATGTTTGTATAAACCCAAACAATCTGTTTTGAATATGCGAAAAAGAGGCAAGGGAGATGGCCTCTTCTAGGATTCCTCAGTCTTTTTTCACACGTAACAACTCCATATTTCTAAGCACTCTCTTGTCTGGACTTTATTTTGTGCTGCGGGTGTGTTTCTATGCTATAAGATTACTTTAACTGCACTTTGAGTGAAGATACCTCAAGTCCCCAAAAAGCTGAAAAATTGTTGAAGAAGATGATGCAAAGAGAAATAATTAGCTTAAGAAATTTTCATTGTATCACATTTAATGCACAAATTATTGACTTTCAAAATGTTATCCATTACTTGTAAAAACTTGTTTTTATCATTTGATATATATTTACTAGCTATGAAAATGATTTGGGTATCATGGGTTCTGATGAAATTCATCAAAATTTTTCCATTAAAATTAATGAAAATATTTTCTTTATGTAATGGCTTTTCATTTAGCAACAGACTTTTCAGAAATGAATTTAAATTGTTAAAGGAGGGATAGGTGTTGTGAAAATGGGAGGGTGATAGTCATGGAGATTTTTTTTAAAGATGGAAGATAGTTTAGTGCAATTGTATATCAAAGCAAAACAAAAACATGTTAAGAGAGAATGAAGATACAGAAGTCAGAAGGCATCACTGATAAAGTGATTTCTTGAGAAAGTAAAAAGGAAAGATGATCCAGAACACAGGTGCCTTGAACTAATGTGGAATGAAGGCAACTGTTCTCATAGAAACTCAGAGGAATGGAGGAAATAAAGGTTTCAGATTCAGATCAGTGGGTCAGGAAGAGGAAGGTTGATGCCCAAATTTACATGTTAACTTGACTGGGCTGTGGTGCCTAGCTATTTGGCAAACAATAGTCTAGATATTGCTATGAAGGTATTTTTTAGATGTGCTATGCATTTAAATTAGTAGACTTTTCTGGATAAAGCAGATTACCCTCCATATGTGGGTGGGTCTCATCTAATCAGTTGAAGGCCTTAAAAGAAAAGATGGAGGTCTCTGGAAGAGGAAGGGATTCTGCCTCCAGACTGCCTTCAGGCTCAAGACTGCAACATCAGCTCCTAACCAGAATTTCCAGACTCCCAACCTGCCCTGCACATTTTGTACTTGCCAGTCTCATAATGGTGTGAGTCAATTTTTGAAAATAAATTAATCTCTAGATAGGTAGAGAGATAGACACAAACATCATACAATATACGTAGGGCTAGGCATGGTGGCTCACGCCTGTAATCCCAACACTTTGGGAGGCTGAGGTGGGAGGATCACTTGAGCCTAGGGTTTGAAACCAGCCCGAGCAACATAGTGAGACCTCATCTCTACAAAAAATAAAAACTTAGCTGGGTATGGTGGCACACACCTAGAGTCCTATTTGGGAGGCTGAAGCGAGAAGATGGCTTGAGTCCAGGAGGTCAAGGCTACAATTAAACCATGATCATGCCAGTGCACCCCAGCCTAAGCAACAGAGCGAGACCCTGTCTCAAATATAAATACACACACACACACACACACACACACACGTTGCATATACACATATTTATTGGTTCTGTTTTTCTGGAGAAGAAGGGGAAAAGAAGTTCAGGGAAGTTCAGGGAGAACTGCTTTCTGACCACTATTCCCTGGATGAAATCCTGGATGGCATCATCCACTGAGAGCTGATGGTGCTGCCGAGGGAGCATTAGGAAACTGGCAAACGTTTGCATAGTTATTGTGGACAAGCAGGAGGTTGCTAACTCAAAATGTGCAGAAACATTGTTACAGCAATTTAGAGATACTGACAGCTCAGTGCTGGAACAGCAGGAGACCACCTCTATGAGGCCCCTGTTCCTGGAGTTATGTGTGGTTGCATAGATTCCGTATACAAGACTTGATTTTTGGTGGAGCATGGGGAAGGATCTGCTGTGTAGAACTGTTAATAAGAATTATATATATGAGAAAATAATACATTTTTTCACAAATGTATTTATTCATTTTCTATAACACAAATAAGAATGCATGTGATGGTTTATCCCTTTCAAAATCCAAATATCCAAGTACCCATCTCCATATTCAACAGGTGATATTTTTGCCATATTCTCATCAGATCATTTGTTTTCAGAAGTAGACATAGCAAATATCATTGAAGCCTCAATATTGCTCCGTCTCTCCTCAGAAGTCACTAGCATCCATGTTTTCATAATTTATCGCCCAGGTATTTTATGCATAAGCAATATTTATAATTATTTGACATTGCCATTTCCAATAAAAGAATAGAGAATTGTTTTTGAATGATTTTATTGTTTAAGTAAATGTCATCTTACTGTACAACAATTTGCTTTTCTCTCTACTTTGTTTTTAAGTTTTATCATGTTAATACATGTAACTGGAAAATGAGATTTTTTATTATCGTTTTTAAGAATAATTTATTTTACTTGAAAAATCTTTTTACAGCGAGTTTCTTCTTAAATTTTCATCTTAAATTACACCTTTCTAATTTAAATGAACAGTTTTTATATACTGATTGTATTAATTGAAATAAGAACAAAATGACCAACAAAGTTTTTTTTAACTAAAACACACACACACACACACACATACAATTCTCTATTACAAATATTTTAACAAATGTAGTTTCCTAAAGCAAACATACATTGTCTCAAGTTTACAAGTCAACATTCTTGTAATCTCTACTAAACAAACTTTTATACATGACAGGAAAGTTCTTTGCCCTTTCAAGTAAATAGTCTTAGATAAGAGATCATTTCATGATAACTAAAGACAAAAGAAGCATAGATAAATTTTATAATCATGGCAACTGGAATGTAAATATTCTGTAACCTCCTGCATTATCTTTTTCATCTAAACAAAGAATTGGGATTCTCAAAAACACTATGCTAATAACCTCGTTGAAGTTTTTTGTTAGTATCAGTGAACCATGTGGCTTAGAGTTTCAACTATAATTTTAACTGAAGCTGATTCTAAGTATTTGAGGTAAATAATGTTCTATGATATAGAACATTAAAGAATCTATAGGCAGAATTTATAGCCATATAGCCACCAATTCATGTTAATTGTTCACAGTATTCCATTATATAAAGATCCTACATTCTAATCTACTCTCTGGCAATAAGATCAGTTTATTTCTAGTTTTTAATTATCACAAGGAAACCCCCAAGAGCATTTATTTAAGCACATGCCTCTGAACTCACATGCAAGAGTCTCTCTGTGTTCCACATTAAGTGGAACTGCTGGATCACCAGGGTAAAGAGAATGTGCATCTTTGGTATGATACAAAGATCATATCTTTACTAGAAATTGTCAAAATTGTTTTTGAAGAAGTTGCACCAGCATAGCCTCTCACCGCTCCTGTGTGAGACTTCTGTCTTGTTTTTCCACATGCCACCTCATACTGGGAATTATGGGACTTTTAAGTTTCCACCATTCTGCTGGGTATAAATCCATGCCTTTAATCTGTATTTCCCTGGTTACTGGTGAGACTATGCTTTGCTTTTGGATTTTGGATATACTTTGTTGCCATGTTGGTTTCCTCTTCTGTGAATTGTTTGATCACATCCTTTGCAAATTTTCTCAAGGTCTTGTCTTTTCTTAAAAGGTTTGTAGGAATTCTTGATATATTCTGCATACAATTTCTTTTCAGTTTTATGTGTTGCAAAAATCACCTCCCAGTGTGTGGATTTAGTGCTACCATTTTAATTTGCACTTACCATTCTTCTTCTCCTCCTCCTCCTCCTCCTCACTCTTATGTTTGCTCCATTCTTGCCTTCTGTTGTACTTATAACATTTATAAATATATACATATGTGAAAGGAAAATAAATCTTGGGATAAGCCAAAGGGAAAAGTCAAGCTGGAAACTGCTTAGGGCAAACCTTCCTCCCATTCTACTCCTAAAAAAGACAGCTACTAAAATTTAAAAAGTCACATAACCTCCTTCACAAGTTGTCTACCAGGAAATTCCTTACAGACAAAGGTCAAACAGAACTCAAAGTCATCCCTCTGCTCACTGAGATAAATGCATATCTGATTGCTTCCTTTGGAAAGGCTAATCAGAAACTCAAAAGAATGCAACCACTTGTCACTTATTATTTACCTATGACCTGGAAGCCCCCTCCCCACTTGGAGTTGCCCCACCTTTCTGGACCAAAACAATATATATCTTTACACATATTGATTGATGTCTCAAGTCTCCCTGAAAATGTATAAAACCAAGCTGTGCCCCGACCACCTTGGGCACATGTCATCAGGATGTCCTGAGGTTGTCACAGATGCGTGTCCTTAACCTTGGCAAAATAAACTTTCTAAATTTATTGAGACCTGTCTCAGATATTTGAGGTTCACGTATATATAGTCCATTTTTTTTTCCTTTGGGGTTTTAAAGCTATACATAGTTTCTATTCCTTTAATTGTCACTCAATTTTTTTTTTTTTTTTACCTACATGCTTAGTTTTTCCAATAAAGTCTGGAGGAGTGGTTCTCAAAGCACAGACCCCAGAGCAGCAGCCTTAGCATCACCTGGGAATTATTAGAAATGCAGATCCTCAGGTCCCACCCCAGACCTGATGAATCAGAAACTCTATGGGTGGGCACACAACCTGTGTGTTCTAAGTGATTGTGACGCATGCCAAAGTTGGAGAAACACTGGTCTAGAAATACTTAAATATTTCTATCTACCTTTTCCTACCCAATCTCATAAGAACTCCCATCCCTACTCCACCCTCTTCCTCGGTATTCTTGCCTGGAATTTTGATGTCTGTGCTGTGTTTGTGTGTGGGGGTGTGGAAATAGTGTCAATGGTTAATTAAATAAAACAGCATTTCAAGAAGATCAGTTTCTCTTGGGGTTTTTGTTTTGTTTTGTTTTATCACAATCCTTGGATCTCTGTTAATGGTTCTTTCATTAAAGATCCTAAGTTGTTCAATTTTCCTAATGCATTTTTGAAAGTCTTTATATGGTCTTTATTTTTAAATCCTGGTTCATTCAGGTCTAGAATTCAAAGTTTGCAGTTACTGTCTGTCAGCACCTTAAAAATATTATTCTGTTGTGATGCGGTATCTGTTGCACATGAGAAGTCTGTTGTTCATCTAATCAGATCTGTTAGCAAGAATTCTGTCTTTCTCTTTTGTGTTTTTTTTTGTTCTTTTGTTTTGTTTTGTTTCAGACAGAGTCTCACTCTGTCGCCCAGGCTGGAGTGCAGTGATGCAATCTAGGCTCACTGCAACCTCCACCTCCTGAGTTCAAGCAATTCTGGTGCCTCAGCCTCCCGAATAGGCATGATATGTTTTGGCTATGTGTCCCCAACCAAATCTCACCTTGAATTGTAATAATCCCCATGTGTCAAGGGCAGGGCCAGGTGGAGATAATTGAATCATGAGGGCAGTTTCCCCTGTACTGTTCTCGTGGTAGTGAATAAGTCTCCTGAGATCTGATGGTTTTATAAATGGGAGTTCCCTCGCACCTGCTCTCTTGCCTGCTGCCATGTAAGACGTGACTTTGCTCCTCCTTTGCCTTCCACCATGATTGTGAGGCCTCTCCAGGCATGTGAAACTGTAAGTCCATCAAATCTTTTTTTCTTTATAAACTACCCAGTCTCAGGTATTTCTTTATTTGCGGTATGAGAACAGACTAATGCAAGCTGTGATTACAGGCATGCACCACCACACCCAGCTAATTTTTGTATTTTTAGTAGAGACAGGGTTTTGCCATGTTGGCCAGGCTGGTATCGAACTCCTGGCCTCAAGTGATCTGGCTGCTTCAGCCTCCCAAAGTGCTGGGATTACAGGTGTGAGCCACTGTGCCCAACCTTCTCCTGTGATTTTTAAAACTTTTGTCCTTACTCTTGTTCTGCAATATTACCATCTTGTGTCTACATGTGCATTTATTTCTATTTATCCTTTTCATTATTCTTTGTGCATTTTTAATTATAAGGATTTGTGAATTTCTTTAACTGTGAAAAGACTTCAGTTGTTCTTTCTTTGAATATTGTTTCTCCTTATCCTTTTTTCTCTTTATGTATGTATGTATGTATGTATGTATGTATGTATATTTATAGAGATGAGGGTCTCACTATGTTGCCCAGACTGGTCCTGAACTTCTCAGCTCAAGTGATCCTCCTGACTCAGTCTCCCAAAGTGTTGGGATTACAGGCATAAGCCACTGTGTCTGGCCTGAATTTCTAATACAATTGTTCAGAGCCCTTTTTTCTTCAGCTATGTCATCCTAGAGTTGATCCAATCTATTGTGTTTTGTTTTTCACTTTCCAGATTTTTTTATGTACATGATATCCAGGCAGTTCTAATTTATATGTTACTGTTCTTATGTCCTTTCTGCCTATTTTTGTTTGGTTAATTCTTTTCCTTTTATTTTTTTCCAGTAGAGATGGGGCTCTCACTCAAATGCCCAAGCTGGTCTTGAACTCCTGGGCTCAAGCAACCCTCCATCCTCTCTGCCTCCCAAAATACTGAGATTACAGGAGTGAGCGACTACACCTGGTCCTTTTCCTTTTATTTACCACTCTGATGATCCTAAACTCGTGTGTTTAAAGCCTCTTTTAAATCTTAATCTATTATTTTATTATTTTCTTTTTATTTATTTATTTATTTATTTTTTGAGATGGAGTCTCACTCTGTCGCCCAGGCTGGAGTGCAGTGGTGCAATCTTGGCTCACTGCAACCTCCGCTTCCTGGGTTCAAGCAATTCTCCTGCCTCAGCCTCCAGAGTAGCTGGGATTACAGGCACCCACCAGCACGCCTGGCTAATTTTTATGTTTTTTTATTCGAGATGGGCTTTGCAATGTTGGCCAGGCTGGTCCCGAACTCCTGGCCGCAAGTGATCCATCCACCTCAGCCTCCCAAAGTGTTGGGATTACAGGCATGAGCCACCGCACCCAGCCTTATTCTGTTATTTTAATTATACATAAACTGAATTTGTCACAAATGTTGGCTGTCTCTCTTAGACTAGACTTCTTCACATGCTTTAGACTGTGTACTTCAGCTCATCTTAGGTGACATTTTTTTCTCTTTCATCCTTTCCAGCCAGTCTCCAGGTTTGGGGTTGTTTCTACCTGGCCTTTCAGAGCCCTCAACTTCTACTTCTAGTGGTGGCTCACGACTACCTCTCTCCCCCATACGCTGTGTGGTATTACAGGTATTGATGATCTGCGAATGTGTGGGGCTTGCTTAAGATTTTGGTTGTGTGTTTCTTTCCTGGGCACAAAACTTCACAGAAGTGATAGCCCTAAGGAGCTTTCCAGACTCGTTTTTTAACCAGGGGAGCTTCATTCAATCCCCTAGTTTCAAGAAACTCCTGCTCCCTTTCAGACATAAAGCCCAGCAAGTCCCAGAACCAACCCCCAATGGGTTTGTTGTGTTTCTGATACGTGGAAATATTATTTATTATTGATATACTGAATGCTTTTATTTTCTATTTTTATACTGCTATATGGAGCAAATATGGCATTTTGAAGAATAAATTTGTAATGCTACTGAACTGTATTAGTCAGTTCTTGCTCTACTATAAATAAATACCTGAGACTGGGTAATTTATAAAGACAAGAGGTGTAATTGGCTCACAGTTCCACAGGCTGAGCACAGTGGCATCTGTTCAACTTCTTGGGAGGCCTCAGGAAACTTACAATCATAGCAGAAGGTAAAAGGAGAACATCTCTTCACATGGCTAGAAAAGAAGCAAGAGAGAGAAGGGGCACCTGCCACACACTTGAAAACAACCATATCTCATGAGGACTCACTATGGGATGACAGCACCAAGGGAGATGGTGTAAAACCATGAGAAACCACCCCTGTGATCCAATCACTTCCCAGCAGGCCCTACCTCTGACACAGGGGATTACATTTCCACATGAGATTTGAACAGGGACACAGATCCAAACCATATCATTGACACACAGATTCTGACAAGAAATTTGCTTTGTTAGGCCGGGCGCGGTGGCTCAAGCCTGTAATCCCAGCACTTTGGGAGGCCGAGACGGGTGGATCACGAGGTCAGGAGATCGAGACCATCCTGGCTAACATAGTGAAACCCCGTCTCTACTAAAAAATAACAAAAAAAAACTAGCCGGGCGATGTGGCGGACGCCTGTAGTCCCAGCTACTCGGGAGGCTGAGGCAGGAGAATGGCGTGAACCCGGGAGGCGGAGCTTGCAGTGAGCTGAGATCCGGCCACTGCACTCCAGCCTGGGCGACAGAGCAAGACTCCATCTCAAAAAAAAAAAAAAAAAAAAAAAGAAAGAAATTTGCTTTGTTATGTTTTTAGGGCCCCGGAAGGTAAACAGAATGATGCAGACTTCCCGTTTCTGGTCTGACATGTAAGAAGCTTGGAAGTCATCACTCTGTCCTAACAACAAGTAAAAAGCTGAACAAAATGAAAATCAATAACTTTTCTTAGATCTGTCAAGAGAAGTGAGGTCAGATCAAACTGCTGCCCTCAAAGCTGGAGAGACAGACAGCTGGTTACAGAGAATAATAACTTACCAGAGCAGAACTCCATGAGCAGAAACCTCCACAGGAAAGGTTAGGAAAACCTAAGCTGTAACTAAGAGTTGCTGAAGCCTTGGTGTGGACAGGTCTGAGAGTTAAAAACTCCAGAGGGGCCATTCATAGGGGCAACTTCATGCTTTTGTGAGTTCTCCACGATCTCTAGGTTCTCACAATGAAGGCTGGAGAGAAATCCACTGAAACTTCCTCCAGGGGGAGGGGAAAGGGAGCCATTTTAAAATATGCCAGAGCATTCTGTGCGTCTTAACGAGGTCTGCTCTCAAGAGCAACTATTTTACCATTGCCTACCTTAATGGGTTATTTCAGAGCCTAACCAACCGGGAGTAAGGGAAAAACCCAGCTCCAGCCCCCTCTAGCCATCCTGTCCCACCTAAGGGGAAGGAGAGCACTGAAAAGCACTTAAGAGGTTCACAGCCCAGCCCAGAGGCACAGACTTCTTACACCACATTGCTAAAGGTCTATTTGCTGGAATTACTTTCACCCAGTATGTCATGTCTAGCTTTTAAGAAAAGATTATAAGGTATACTAAAAGGCAAAAGACACAATTTGAAGACACTGAGCAAACCTCAGAACGAGACTCAGATATGGCAGAGATGTTGGAATTACTAGACGGAGGTTTTTTGTATTTTTTTTTTCCCCCGACAAGGTCTCATTCTGTCTCCCAGGCTGGAGTGCAGTGACACAATCACAGCTCACTGCAGCCTCAATTTCCTGGCCTGAAGCAATCCTCCCACCTGAGTTTCCTAAATAGCTGGCGCTACAAGTGTATGCCACATGGCAAGCTAATTTTTTAATATTTTGTACAGACAGGGTCTCACAATGTTGTCCAGACCGGTCTTGAACTCCGGGCCTCAAGCAATCTTCCTGCCTCAGCCTCCCAGAATGCTAGGATTACAGGCATGAGCCACTGTGCCAAGCCCAGATCATGATGTGAAACAACTATGACTATGTTAAGGACTTTAATTTAAAAAGCAGAAAACATGCAAAGACATATGGGTAAAATAAGCAGAAAGATGGTTACTCTAAGAATCAAAAATAAATGCTAGAGATCAAGAGTACTGTAACAGAAACGAAGAATGTCTTTGATGGTCTCAAGAGTAGACTAGACATGGCTAAGGAAAGAATCTCTGAGCTTGAGAATACGATAGTAGAAACTTCCAAATCTGAAGAGGAAAGAAAGAAAACACTGAAAAAACCAGACAGAATATCCAAGAACTATGGAACAACTACAAACGGTATAATATATGCATAATTGGAATACCAGAAGCAGAATGATGTATAATAATCATGTTCACATATATAATCAATTTAATGTTATCTTCTAAGTTCTCCTGGAAGTTAAGACAATTACCCTCACTGTAATTCTATGTGAAATTTCTTCATAACTAGGTTATAAGCTTCACCAGAAAAGCAACTTTGAAGTCCCACTTCATATGCAGCAATGGATAGACCATGTGGACTCACATTTTAAAGTACTTTCAGTAAGGTCTAAACAAGTGGTTGCAAACTCTCAGCACACATGCCATGGTTGATCTATGTAATTGTTTGCTGTATTCTATCCCACCATACTATGACAGTACCTCATGATCCTTCTCAACACAACACACTAGGCAGTCATTTCCAATTTTCTTGAGTTAGCCCACAAAATACATTCGGCTTACCAATATTTCCTATGTGGCAACTTCCTTCTACAAAACATTAATTTGTGAAAAACAAAAAAAGGATTAATAGAGTCACATGAATTTGGAAACACTGAATCAAAATCACACACATTCTTCTTTTAACTTTGAGACTTCATAATACACATGATATGTCTATTTTCTAAACTTTCTAAACCAGGAAGGGGCAGCCTGTAAAACAAGCATGCCCTGGAGCATACTTTGACAAATATTATTCCAGAATATTCATGGAGACATTGTTTACGGTAAAGTAGAGGAGTTTGGGAAGGGTGCCAAATGTTTTTAGGTTAGTGCTATAGTACAGGGGTTTGCAGATTTTCTCCACCAAGGCCAGATGCTAAATATTTTGGACTTTCCGATCCATAAATTCTCTTTCACAGCTACTCATCTCTGCTGTTACAGCACAAAAGCCATAGTCAATCCTGGGCGTGGCTGTATTCCAATAAAATTTTGTTTACAAAAAGAGGAATGTGGGTTGTAGTTTGCCAACCTCTGCTACAAAGAGTAATAATGATGCTTTGTCATAAAACATTTGTATTCAACAAATACTGAGTAGCTACTGTGTGTTTTTTGGTTCCGTAAATATTGTTGGATGCGTGAATACAGTAGTCACCTCTTATACGTGGGTTATATATCCCAAGGCCCCCAGTGGATGCCTGAAACCACGGAGAGGACTGAACCCTGTATATGCTGTTTTTTCCATCTAATAACCAAGATGGTGATTGTGACTAGCAGGTGGGTAGCATAGTAGGTAGTGTATATAGCGTGAATACATTGCACAAAAGGGTAAGTCCTATCCCAGAAGGATAGCATGACATTTCTTCACACTACTCACAATGGCATGCAATTTAAAACTTACAAATTTTTTACTTCTGGAATTTTCCATTTAATATTGTCAGACCAAGGGTGACCATTGGTAACCGAAACCACAGAAAACAAAACAACAGATAGAGGGGGATTACTGTAGATGAAATCAGTGTTTGTGGGAGAGACCAAGGTGTTTAAGGCACAGACACTGTTCAAAGACCTAAACCTTTACAGTTGACATTTACTTACCATTTTTTTGCTTGGCTTTTGGTAAAATTATTATTTTTGCATCACCATTCCACAGAGGAGGGAACTGAGACTCAGACTTCCTTTGGTGGCCATACCAGAGGTGGCATCAAGGAATACAGGATGCATACACACACCACCAGTATAGCTTTTCTAAGTCACTGATGCTTTGTGTGTCAACTTGACATTGCCCCAACTTATGGTGTGAATCCTACAAATATTAAAACCACAATAAAAACATCACAGAAAAACAACTAATTTGCTTTAGATAATCCAACCCTGCAGTGTTTATGTGTTCCAGGATGGGATCCATTCTTGAGTTGTTCAAAGAAATCGATTACATCTTTTTCCCACATCCAGTTTTCTAGTCCTCTGCTGAACTTAAAACCTGGACAGTAGCAAGGAAAGATAAAGGCACCCTTTGTTTTTTTCAATATTTTGTTTTGAAACCCTGATGGAGAAGCTTTATTTAGATCTGGCTAGCCTTTATCCTGCAAAACTTTCCAAACAAAGGCTTCGTGGCTTGGAGTTTTTCCAGGTCCTGTTGATTCCTGTAAATCAAGTTAACCCAAGGCAAGTTTGGGCTTTGTTCAAATCCCTACCACCCTCCACTTCCATGCCTGTTTCCCATGCCAGCTGTTTAGACTACAGCATTCTGATATTCGCAACCCACAGTTAGGTTAGGCTATGTTCTTGTGCAGCAAAAGACAATCCCAAGATGACAAGTATTTAGCATCTGACAACTACAGAATCAGGGAAAGGGAAGCAATTTATAATGAAAAGGAGATGGGTGCCCCCATGTTTACTTTCACAAGCTCTGTTGCACCATCCTTTCTAATTGTAACCTTTTGGAATAGGTGCTAGAAATTAGCCTATTTCTAACAAAAGAAGACATTGAAGCCCCTCTTACCCACCCCCCTGCAACCCTATAGCACAATATACTAAATTGCTGATGTGAAACAATTACCACTGTGGCCAGACATAGGGCTCCAATTCAAAAAAGGGCTGTGTCCCTTGAAATTCCTTAGGCTTGGCTGCCCTGCTGGCCACAGAACCAGCCACCGGAATGTTTAATAGACCAAATGCTCTCTGCCTAAACCATTTGTTTCTCTTCCTAGAATTCCTATGGGAAATTTTCTTATGAAACAGATCTGAGAGTCAGTATGTACAAAGAGCTTCCTTTTGAACAACTGTCTTCCACTCCCCTATGCCCAGCCAAATCGGATGAAAGCAAAAAATGTTCTCAGACTGCACAAGCAAAATTGGGCCTCATAAAGGCTTATAAGAGTTAAAAAAAAAAAAAAAAAAAAAAGTGGGAGCCATTCTTCAATTGGTTCAAATGTCTGATCCAAATGAAAGCAAATTCCTAGCATTCCCCTTCAGCTGGCATCATTCAGTATAGCCAGTTCTCAAAGTATTGCTACAACATCCGCCAACAGGGATTGTCACCACTCATAAACATCTGTGGATTTAACTCACCCCAGAGCTCTGAAGAGTGGGAAATCCAGGCATTTGTTATTTCTGCAGAACAAACTAACCTTGACCCAACAAGGGACAAAAACAAGGCAAAGCAAAATTAAATGACAAGAGCTAGGTGTGACTGATGGAAGGCAGAATATAGAGATGGGGAGAGGATTTGTTTTTGGGAATGTGTAATATCCAGTAAAGAACACCTGACTGGCTTTAACAGCCATGTCTACTAAGCACAATTTTTTACTTACTAAAAACTCTAGTTTGGAGGCTTATCCTGTGTTTGTTTTCTCCTGCCACATCAAAGAATAACACACTCGACCATGGCTTGTCACATGTGACTTGCATTAACTAGTCGTTCAATCTGTAAACATGACACTCTAGAACTAGATGTTTTCTGAGATCCTCTGGCACTACAATTCTAGGAATGATTTTTATCTTTAGCGTTTCAGAAAATGGCATGGCATCTTTTCCCTTCCCTAGGATTAAGAAAAATAATTCACAGATATTAAAGCAGACCCAGTTTTACCTACGAAGGAAAAATACCTACCATTGTCTGATGGAGATACATACACCAGTTTGAGTTATTGGGGGCAAAATCCACAAGACTTCATTTTTCCCCTTCCCACAGCACTGGCTTCTTGGGCATTTCACACCTCCTTCAGGGGATAACAAAGACTATGAGAAAAGTCAAGACTCAAACCAGTTTTCACACAGTATCTGTTAGGAATGCTAAAAATAAGCTAGGTAGCAAAGAGTAGTCATAATTAAGGTTGAAGTTTAACTGTAAATTTCAATTACCGTATTTCTGTAAAATTTAATTTTTATATTTCAGCAATACTAAGACACATTTTTTTTCACATTTAACATCTCTGAAATTGGAATGCAGTGTTACATTCCAGGGAGTTGCATTTTACAATTCCTGTCATCGAGGCACCATCATGATGTAGTTGCCATTGCTGAGGTATGTACAGCATTGGTCACACCTGTTCAAATGAATGTTGTCATCTCTATTGAATGATGTACAACCTGGTTGCTATGGTTTGAATGTCCCCTCCAAAACTCATGTTGAAACTTAATGTGGCATATTGAGAGGTGGGACCTTTAAGAGGTGATTGGACCGTGAGCCAGCATGTTACCACACTCAGTCCCCTCACCAAGTGATGCCCTGCATGACCACACGACTCTTTGGAGTCCTCACCAGCAAGAAGGCCCTCACCAGATACAGCCCCTCACTCTTGGCCTTCCCAGCCTCCATAACCGTAAGAAATAAATTCCTTTTCTTTATAAACTACTCAGTTTCAGATATTCTGTTATAAGCAACAGAAAATGGACTAATATGTCAGTACTACAGCATTGAATTTAACTACGATCTAACATTTAGATAAAAGATTTCAAGAATGTGGAAAGACACAGAAAACAGAGCAAAGGGGTATAAATTTGACATAAGAGAAATAAACAGTGTATTGTGTATGTACAAAGACATAAAAACTGAGCAGAAAATATTCACTGTAGGAGAAGAAGAATGACTATGCTTCCATATTTTCTTATAAAGGAATAACAAGTGCTTTACAGGAGCTAAAAAAGAAGATGTTCACAAGAAGATGATGTCATAGTTTGTTACTGAGGTGTGTGCAAAATGACTGCTTATCACAAGGCAAGGAAGGCAACTGGGGCAGGACAGATTGCCAAATCCTCTGGAAGAGCCGAGAGACATTTCAAAGCAGTCAGAGGTTGCTGTGATCAATTCACATAAAGTTGTTTTTTGTTCTTCTCTTCCTTAGTAATGTATAAAATAATGGTGAGACTTGCAATTGATGGAATCTTGGGGTTGATGGGCTGTATCTTCAGCATCACAACTAACTGAATATGAAGCAGACCTTCATAAGAGATTGAAGTAGTATGTGGTGTTGTACTCATGACTCATATATGGAAACTCAACCTCCTTGTGACCTCCAGCCCCTCAACCCCTCAGAGTCAGCAAGACCACTGACTGCTCTTCCCGGCCAACTTCACATCCATGGCCACTCAGCCCAGGCCCTCTAATTAGTCGTTTCACCATGTCCTTACCAATACCTTAAAGACCAGTTTTTTTCACCATGATTTTCTATCTTGGTTAATGGCTTCTGCATGTACAACAATTTCAACAAGTAAAACCTTCTGGTCCATAGTAGATGTTCAATAAATGCCTGTTTCTTTTATCATATGCCTCCTCCCCAGCTCACAAATCCCCTCTTCTGGGCCTAACCCACACTCCATGATTTCACAGAGCTCATATAACCAGCTTTGTCCAACACCCATTACATTCACACTCAGGGTTCCCTGTTTTCAAAAAACTTTGCTTCTCCCTTGACTTTCTCTCTAGCAACTTGGTAGCAACTAGAAAAGATAATTTTTAGTTTGCTTTTTGCCACTTTATTCAAACTGCCTTTTCTGTAAATAAATCTCAGGAAAAAATATACATAATGGAATTCTACCTCTTTTTGGTTTTAATTCTTTTTTGTTTTTTGTTTTTTGTTTTTTTTTTTTTTTTTGAGACAGAGTCTCGTTCTGTCACCCAGACTCGAGTACAGTGGCCGGATCTCGGCTCACTGCAAGCTCCATCTCCCAGGTTCACACCATTCTCCTGCCTCAGCCTCCCGAGTAGCTGGGACTACAGGCGCCCGCCACCTCGCCTGGCTAGTTTTTTTTGTATTTTTTAGTAGAGACGGGGTTTCACCGTGTTAGCCAGGATGGTCTCGATCTCCTGGCCTTGTGATCCGCCTGCCTCGGCCTCCCAAAGTGCTGGGATTACAGGCGTGAGCCACCGCGCCCAGCTGGTTTTAATTCTTGAATGTCTCAGCAACACTTGATACAATTTAAAACTTCTTCCTACCTGAAATTTTCTACTTTCTGACTTCTGAAACGCCATTTTTTTCTTGGTTTTCTTCCAAAGTTTATGAAAACTTCTTTGGTTACCCTTTCTGAAATATTTGCCTCTATTCAGTCCTCAAAAGTAAAGTGCTCCATTGCATAGACATTTCCGTATTATCTCATTCCAAATCCGTATTTCCAATTCCAGCCTGAGCTCCAAACAGCATTTCAAACCATCTCCTGGAAATCCGCATCTAGGTGACTTACAAAGATCTCTGTCAACCACATCCCAAACTAAAATAAACTCCTCTATATTCTTACTGTTCTTATACACAAATACTCAGTTAAGAAAACAATTATCTTCACACACCAAGTGTGAAACCTCAGCATCATCTTACACTCTGTCTTCTTCAACTCCAACAGTAAGTACCACCCAGTCTTGTTAAGTCAAATTCTGTAAGATCTATTGAATCAAGTCCTTTTTATCTTTATTCATTTGTACAAATGTTTAATGAACAGCTTCTCTTGGAGATGGCTCTGTAAAGTGCCAGTGACAACCCTCTCCTCCTTCTAATTTTGATACTCAGAGATAGATCCATTCTCAGATAGAAATTAGAGTATGTGTAACCCAAATGAGGCTCCCTACCAGCATACACACAAATACACATGTGCACATGCACACGGGCACACACACACACAAACACACACACACACACAAAAGCCCAAATTTGCAATCCATCTAAAAGGAGAGTCTTTACAGGCATATTCGCTTTGCAGCAAATATATCCAGTCAACTATATGGGGAATTGTGTGCTGTCTTGCAACCCTTGAGCCTAGAGAGTTCCTAGAAAACAGGCTTGGGATCATCAATCAGGTTTGCTTACATAATCTGCAATCAGGCTTGCTTACTTCATGGAGGAGATCAGTAGAAGAACATATCCACCCTATAGGCTAGCCTAAAACACAGCCCAGAAGAATAGTAGCTGCTATGAGCGAATTCCACAAATCAGATAAATAATTCTTATTTTGTGAAAAAGGTGGAGTATAAAATGAAGAGAGAGATGTAATTGGAAACATTACTGTAACGCTATCTCACCTTATAAGTGGAGTGAAAGTCCTATATTCATTTTCTGAGGCTGCTATAAAAAATTACAAGTATGCCAGGGCCAGTTGCTGACATTTGTAATCTCAGTACTTTGGGAGGCCAAGGTAAGAGGATCCCTTGAGCACAGGAGTTTGAGATCAGCCTGGGCAACATAGCGAGGCTCCAACTCTAAAAAAAAAAAGAAACCTACCGACTTGGTGGCTTGGTGACTTAAACAATAGAAATGTATCCTCTCACATTCTTGGGGCCAGAAGTTTAAAATCAAGATGTTGAGGGGGTTGGTTTCTTCTGGCGGCTCTAAGGAAGAATCCATTTCTTACCCCTCTCCTGGTTTCTGATGGCTGCTGGCAATTGTTGGTGCCCTTTGGCTTACAGTTGTGTAACTCTATTCTCTGACTCTGTCTTAACATGTCCCTGGCCCCTGTGTCTCCCACTGTGCTCTATGTCAAATCTCCTCCTTTCTGTTAGAAGGACACTAGCCATTGGATTTAGGGTCTATCCTAAGTGTAGGATACTATCATTTCACAATATTTAAATAATTATATCTACAAAGACCTTATTTCCAAATAAAATCACATTTATAGGTACCAGAAGTTAAAACTTGGACATATCTTTATCTTTTGGGGACACTAAACAATCCACTACAAGTCCTTATGAAAGTGTGAGCACAAGGATTCTCCCTCTAACTCTCTTTTATTCCAGGAACTGTAGCAGGCACCAGAAACACAGAAGTGAATACAATCAATGCAGTCTGTGTCCTCATACTCACTGTCCATTCTTCACTTTTCCTACTAACAATGCCTGACCAATGAAAATGGTCTCCTAATTTTTCTTCTGGTTTCCAGTCTAATTAGTGACAGATTTTAAAACATGCACATTAGTCAGAACAGGCAAGGTTATGCTGCAACAACAAATAACCACTGTATTTCAGTGACTTTTTTTTTTTTTTTTTTTTTTTTTTGAGACAGGATCTTGTTCTGTCACCCAGGCTGGAGTGCAGTGGGACGATCATAGCTCACTGTAACCTCAAACTCCTGGGCTCAAGCAATCCTCCCACCTCAGCCTGCCACACTTGGCTCATTTTAAAAAATTTTGATAGAGACATTTGTTGCCCATGCTGGTCTCGAACCCCAGGGTTCAAGCAATCCTCTTGCCTTGGCCTCCCAAAGTGCTGGGATTACAAGCATGAGTCACCACACCCAATATTCTCAGTGTCGTAAAACAAAAAAGCCTTGTGTCTTATTCATGTTCCTGAAAGAATAGCTGAGAGTCTTCTCTATGTTTTTCTCATTCAAGGACCCAGTCTCAGGCTCCCATAAAAGCTAAGGCAGAAAAAGGAAAAATGACAAATCGAACAGTGTCTCTTAAAGTTTCTACCCAGACCTGGCACATGTCACTTGCACTCATTTCTCATTAGCATTGGTCCAAGTCATGTGACCATGACTCAGCTCAAAGGTATACAGAGAAGTATGTAATCCTAATATAGGCTTAGAAGTGTGAGGAACTAGCAATATTCAGTGAACAGCTCTAATAACTACCACGATCATCCTAATGTTTCAATCTGTAATACATGTACCTCACTTGCAGATTAAAGTTCACACTCCTCAGCATGGCATTCCAGGGTTTATGTAAAGATCCCAATCTCTATTTTCTGCTTCATTTCTGCCGCTAATGCTCCAGCATTTTGACTACTCAAATTCCATGCCATGATGTGCCCTCTCTAGCTTCCAGGTGTTTGTTCATACTGCTCCCTCCACCAGGAACAACCTTTGTCCTTTCTCATTTTCCAAGTTTCTTCTTAAAGGTCGTTTCTTCTATGAAGCTTTTTCCTTAGGTAGAATTAATCCCTCCATCTGTTATATTTCATTTTTATATAACTCATTCCTTCACTAATTTATTTCCTCAAGAAGTAAACCACGTGCCAGGCACTGTGCTGCAATGAAGAGAAGGGCATAGCCGTAGTCCTCCAAAGTTTATTGCCTAGTAGGGGAGAAAAAAAATGTAACAGGCAATTAAAACACAGAATTTCACATGCCACTTAAGGAGAAGGATGAGGTGCAATGGGAGCCATTAGCCAAGAAAAGGCTTGGGGAGGAGAAAGATCCAGGTGGAGAAGAGCTTGTATACAGGCCCATAGAGAAGAGAACTCATGATGAGTTTGAAGAACTGAAAATATGTGCTTAAATACAGGGGAAAAGCATGACACACACTGGAAAGTGAATTGAAGATGGCACCATATCTTGAACTGGAGAACAAGACAGTCTCATTTACTACGTTCACAATTCATCAGAGTAATTGGTTCCTTAGTCTGGCCTCTTTGATCTATCAGTTTCTGAGATCTCAGAGGGATATTTCTGTTTGTTGTTGTATTGGTGGGGTTTGTTTTGTTTTGTTTTTTTGAGACATAATCTTGCTCTGTCATCCAGGCTAGAGTACAGTGATGTATGATCACGGCTCACTGTAGCCTCGACCTCCCAGGCTCAAATGATCCTCCCACCTACCTCAGCCTTCTGAGCAGCTGAGACTACAGGCATGTGCCAACGCCCAGCTCGTTTTTTGTGTTTTTTTGTAAAGGAGTTTTGCCATGTTGCCCAGGCTGGTCTTGAACTCCTGGGCTCAAGCAATCCTGCTGCCTTGGCTTCTCAAAGTGCTAGAATTACAGGTGTGAGCAACAGCACCCAGGCTTCCTCTTCATTTTGTAATGCTACCACCTATTATTATGCATTGTCTTTTTTCTTTATACTTTTTTTCTTTTTGCTGAATGTTCTATTCATATTCTACTAATATTAGTATTATTAATTTTGTTATATCAACTTTTAAAAAATTAATATACCATTTTTTCTCTTTTCATTTTTAATCATTCCATATCATTTTAAGGTATGTTTATAAACAACACTTAATTATATTTTACTTTTTAGTCCAAATGGAGATTGTTGAATTCAATATTAGAAAAGTGAGTTTAACCTATATCTATTTTATATAATTATTAACATATTTACGCTGGCCAGGTGCAGTGGTTCACTCCTGTAATACCACAACTTTGGGAGACCAAGATGGGTAGATCACATGAGACCAGCCTGGCCAACATGCCAAAACCCCATCCCTACTAAAAATACAAAAATTAGCTTGGTGTGGTGGTGAGTGTCTGTAACCCCAGCTACTTGGGAGGCTGAGGCTGGAAAATCACTTGAACCTGGAAGGGAAATATTGCAATGAGCTTAGATTGAGCCACTGCACTCCAGCCTGGGTGACAGAGCCAGACTCTGTCTCAAAAAATATGTGTGTATGTGTGGACACTGATTTTTGCCACCTTTACATTTTACTTTTTGCCATTCTTATTTTTTTCTTTTTACTGTTTTATTAAACAGATCAATTTTACAGACTTCTTTCTTTTCACTTTCCAGTGTCGAAGTTATGCTTTTTGTGTTTATTTTAGCATACATTCTTACATTTATACTATGCTGACGAAGTGAAAGGTAATCAGTATTTCTTTTCTCTACGGAAAAAGACAAGGACCTTAGCAAACAGTAACTTCCTCCAAACTTCCTCTGCCTCAAGGTTTCCAAGTTACTGTGGACTATTTTATTTCTAGCTTCTTTTGAAACTCAAAAAACAAAAACAACTGTTCTTGTTATTTTATGGAAAATACTTTTTGAAACTGTGTTCCACATTTTATTGCTTCCTTTGTTCATCGTTGCTTCTTGTACTTTATCACTCCACCTCGCAATCATTTATCTTCTCACTGAACCCCAGGGCTTTAGCCCCAGTCAAATAGATACTTTAACCCCAGGGCTGGTTAAAGAACCACCCTCAGATATGGATATCTGGGGTTCCTGAGTTGTAACCCAGCACTTTAGAGCGTCCCTCTGGCCCTTCATCTACAGTGCCTATCCCCAAGAGCCAAGGAATCCAGGAGCCCAAGAGGACACCCCACCAAAGCAGGTACCTCTGGTCCTCCTCCGAACCATGTTTCAAAGATACAGGACCCAGGAATTTCCTCTGAAGGGCAAATGTTAAGGGCAGGCTTTCAGTGTAGCTTTCTGGTTCACACAAACCTTTATATCCTGCTCACTGATTCCAGTTTCTTCTACAGTTCCAACAAGTGCAAATTTTGCTTTATTTTGAGCCAGATCTGTGTGAGTTAACATAGAATCGAATAATTCTATATGTCTCAAGAGGAACGGTTGTTAGAAGGAGGGGAAAGTAGATTTTATATGTGCAAAATCCACTGCCTTAATCTTAATTTTACATATAACTAAATGTATGATTTAAGTGAAATAAAATTAATTGAATTACATTGGTTATTTTTACAATTAAATTGATTGAATTTAAATTATTAAATTATGCATTAAGAAAATCCTCTAACTGTGGCCCAAATCATACTGTGGACCACATAACTCCATGATCTGGGACAAATCAGTTTATTTTTCTGAGCTCCAATTTCTCCTTTTAAGAAAGATATTGATGTGGATTGCACATAGTGACTTCCTTCCAAAGAATACAGCATGGAAAAGGGAGAGAGGGCAGAAAAGCAACTCTGCAGCTAAGAAACTGTGGCAAATCCTACCTGTACCAGGTGATCAAGGTTAACATCGAAAGGGATAAATCATGATAATAATATGTGCAGTTGATATAATGTGATAGGAATAGTACTTCATAGTCCTCCTCACTGAAACTCAGTCTAAAAATGAGAAAAATATCAGACAGCCTCTAATGAGGAACATTCTACAAAATAGCTGATCAGTACCCTTCAAAACTGTCAAGGTCATCAAAAAAAGGCAAAGTCTGAGAAATGCCTACAATGTAGAGGAGCCTAAGAAGACATGACCAATAAATTCAATGTAATATCCTTCATGGGACCCTAGAACAGATAAAGAACATTTGTTAAAAACAGAAACTCTGAATAAAGTATAAACTTTAATTACTATATCAGCATTAGTTAATTAAGTGTAACAAATGTGCTATACTAATGTAAGATGTTAGGCTGTGCATGGTGGCTCACGCCTGTAATCCTAGCACTTTGGGAGGCCGAGGCGGGTGGATCACAAGGTCAGGAGATCGAGACCATCCTAGCCAAGATGGTAAAACCCCATCTCTACTAAAAATACAAAAAAAAATTAGCCGGGCATGGTGGCAGACACCTGGAGTCCCAGCTTCTCGGGAGGCTGAGGCAGGAGAATGGTGTGAACCTGGGAGGCAGAGCTTGCAGTGAGCCGAGATGGCGCTACGGCACTCCAGTCTGGGCATCAGAGCCAGACTCCGTCTCAAAAGAAAAAAAAAAAAATTAGCCAGGTGTGGTGGTGGGTGCCTGTAATTCCAGCTACTCGGGAGGCTGAGGCAGGAGAATTGCTCGAACCTGGGAGGCGGAGGTTGCAGTGAGTAGCACACCACTGCACTCCAGCCTGGATGACAGAGCAAGACTCTGCCTAAAACAAAAAAACGAATGTAAGATGTTAATAGGAGAAACTAGGTGTAGGTTATATGGAAACTCCCTGTACTATCTTTATAATTTTTCTATTAATCTAAAGCTATCCTAAAATTAAAAGTCCATTTTTAAAACATTTAAAGGGGGAGATTAGATAATTTCTAGGAGAGTTTTTAGCCCCAACATTCTGAGATCTAAATGTAAAATAATGAATCTTCAAGTTTAGCAAGGAAAGAAAGAAAATCTCTCTTAGAGGTAGGAAATTGGATCACGCAACCTCAAAAATAAGTGTATGTCTATAAATATCATATTACCATTTCAAATGAATTCATTTGTAACTTGCCTATCCAGCAATGTGTTTTCTAAATGTATCCACACTGATACAGAGAGAGAATACATTCATAGTTAACTGAAGTAGAGTAGTTCAATGTATTCTGTAACGTGTTTATGCAGTCTCACATGATGAACATTAATGTTCTTTCCATTTTTTCACCAATATAAACACAGCAATGAATTTGTTTAAACATGTTTGCTTGTACACATGAGCAAGAAGTATATATACAATTATATTCACAAGTGTATATATACAATTAGGGTAGCAAATATACAAAGCTTTTAGATACTGCCAATTTGACCTCCAAAAGATTTGTACCAACTTACTTTCTAACCAACAATGTATTCCACAGTTTCATTTTCTCTACATATTCACTAACACTTTGAAGGGTATTTCATTTGTTAATTTCAGTTTCCCTAAATACTAATAGAGTTGACATTCAGATTTCTATTCTATGAGTTGGATATGATTAACATTTGCTCATTTTTTTCCTTGTTTGCTTTTATTTTCCTCAGTGATTTATAGAATATATATATATATATATATATATTCTTGATAGTAATCCTTTACTGATTATACTTGTTACAAATATCTTGTTTAAGTTTTTGGTGAGTCTCCTGACTTTGCTTATGGTATCTTTTGTCATACAAAAATTCCATTGCACTATGGTATGAAAGTTTGTGTTTCCCTAAAATTCCTATGTTGAAATCTAGTCACTAATGCGATGGTGTTAGGAGCTGGGGCCTTTGGAAGGTAAGGACAAAGCAAGAAGGCTCCATCTATGAATCAGGAAATGAGCCCCGCCAGACATCAAGTCTGCCAGTACCCTAATCTCAGACTTCCCAGTCTCCAGAACTGTGAGAAATAAATTTCTGTTGCTTGTTAGCTACCTAGTGTACAGTAATTTTTATAGCAGCCTGAATGTACTACAACAAAATTGGTACCAAGAAGTGGGGTGTTATAACAAATACCTAAAAATGTTGAAGTAGCTCTTGGACCTGGCTAATAGATAGAGGCTGGAAGTGAGATCTATGCTAGAAAAAGCCTACATTGGCATGAATGGAGCATAAAGGATAATTCTGATGAGGGCCCAGAAGAAAAGAGCTGTAGAGAAAGGCTGAATCTTCTTAGAGAATACGTACATGGTTATGAACAGAATGGTAAAGGCTATTCTGATAAGGTCTCAGATGGAGATGAGGAATATGCTATTGGAAACTGGAGGAAAGGTGATCCTTGTCATAAAGTGGCAAATAACTTGTCTGAATTGTGTTATTGGCCTACTGTTTTTGTGGAAGGTAAAACTTATGAGTAATGAAATGGCATATTTGGGCAAATAAACTTCTAAACAAAGTGTTGAAGGTCTGGCTTAGATTTTCTTGAATGCTTATAGTAAAACATGAGAAAGGGGAAATGAATCAAAGATGGATTTTTAATCAATAAGAAAGCAGAACTTAAAGATTTGGAAAATTCTCAGTTTGTGTGTACTGTAAAAAGTGAGAAATGTGTTGGGAGCTAACACCAAGGGTGTGGCCAAATGACCCTTTGATAAGGAAATTAGTATGGATTGGCCAGGTGTTACTCATCAAGACAATAGAAGAATGACCCTGAAGGCATTTCAGATTGGGGCTGCCCCTCACAGCCCCAAGTGTAAGGACCTGGGGGAGAGAACAATTTCAAAGGAGGGGTCATTGGCACCCCTGGGACCTTGGCACCCTCTGCACAGCACTGCCTCAAGGTTCTGCTTCCTGCACTCTGTCACCATGCTCCTCCACTGCCCCAGGTGTGGCTCTCATGGACCTGATTCAATATGCACTATATGCAGCAGAGCTATAAGGGTCTGGCTCCTGCTACCTAAATTTCAAAGGATGGCCTGGAGAGCCTGGAGCCCATGTAGAAAGCAGCCATGAGGTGGGGACACTGCAAGGGGCCCACACTAGGGCAATTCCCAGTGGAGCCATGGGGGGTATGGCCACAATGAGACCAACAGTTAGACCCACTGGCACGTGATTACATCTGGGAAGAGCTGCAGGTTCAAGACCCAGGCAAGAAGCCACCATGGAGATGGGGCCTGCTCAAAGCCCCATTAAGAGAACTGCCATGGGGATGGGGCTCCTCAAAGCCATGAAGGCAAGGCCCTGCCCCAATGGGTTCAGAAAGGGGAACTTCAACCCTGCTAAGACTGGTAGGAAGAGCCTAGAGTCAAAGAAGATTATTTTCAAGCTTTAAGGTTTTGAATTGCTCAGGACCCATTACACTCTTCTGCCCTTAAATAAGCAACCTAACTAGTGGAATGAGTCACAGAACCTGGAAATAGACGTGTGACAAAGATGGCATTAAAAATGGAATGGAAATGTCTATCCTGTTCCTGTCCCACCATTGTGTTTGGAAGCACATAACATGTTTGATTTCACAGGTTCACAGCTGGAGATAATTTGCCCCACAATGAGTCATACCTTCAATCTCACCTATATCTGATTTGAATTATATTTAGATGAGACTTTGGACTTAGATTTTAAAGTTGATGCTGGAATCAGTTAAAACTTTTGGGGCTATTGGGATGAATATACTTTTCGTGTGAGATGGAGTTTATTTTGTTTCATGGTGTGAGGTAGGGATCTAATCACATTTTTTTCATATGAAAAATCAATTTTTCTCATATTATTTAATGAATAATTTATCCTTTACATGCTGATTTGTAATGCCATCTTTGTCACACATCTATTCCCAGGTTCTGTGACTCATTCCACTAGTTAGGTTGAAGGGCAGATTTCTAGGTTTCAATACAAGATTTAAATGCAATCTACATAGAATGGAGTCCATGAACCTGCAATTTCCATAGTTCTGATGGATACAGCCCATAAACTTCACTTTAAGAAACATAGTCCTTGGCTTTGGTAAACAAAAGAGAATGCCAGAGTCCAGGGAAGATGATATTCTTTAATACAGGGTAGCCTCCCCTTTATAACCTGTTCTTTTTCCAAGTGGTACCTGAAACCTTCACATCCACTATTCAACAGCCCATTTCAATGCAACTTGACTCATAGAAGTCTGACCACAGAGAGAAGCTAAGCCCTCATTCCCTCTAAACTTAGAAACTCATACTAAGCAGATGGGTATATCTAAGTAGCTAACTTCCCCACGATAATTAACAGATTTAACTTTTCCCTTGAAGCAGGAGTCCACCTACCACAAGCACCAGTGTAACACTATTTTTATAGCCCTCAACAAAATAATTACATTAATACAACAAATAAACTCTCAGACATGAGAGCAACACACACACGCACACACACACACACACACACACACACACACAAAGTAACAATGAGGGCAGAATTTGTTTAGAAAAATATTCTCTCACTAAGCACACTCAGAAATTCAATGATTAGATAGAGTCCACTGGCTCTGACCTGCTAGTGGAAGAGCAGAGATAGTAGGAAAAGTGAAAGAAAACCAAGGTAGAGCCACTGTTCTTCCTCCTCATTCTTTACTTCCAATGTTACCATTCTTTAAGTCTATAATTGGCTACCTTTATGCTTCATATTAGTTACTTGTCTTCTGTAAACAGGTAAAATAAAGTTAGGACCAAATAAAAAGAGCCTCTTGTGTTAGGTAGCAACAATAAAAATAATAAATTTTTAATTTAGAAGCTGACTCTCCAAAATATCCAACACTTATACTTGTTATCTACTTTAAATCCAATTATTTTAGATAATATTACAGTAAAAAACTATAACTGAAAACAACAAATTGACTCATTTCAAGGAATCTGAAACAAGAGCCAGAAAATTTAGATTATGCATATAATAAAATCACACCTTCCCCTCACAAACATAATTTTGTGTTTATAACTGACCCTCTTCCTGGGGTCAGTTCCTGGATAAAACTGCACAGGAAGCCCCTAATCCTCATGATTCCTAATCTTGTTTATGTATCATCTATCCACTTGCATCTTCCCTTAACTTTTCTGGCATATGTTTTCAATATAGAGCTGCAACAAAGGAAAGCTATAATTAACAAATCTCTTCCTTTTAGCTATTAAAATAGGTGACTTACAGAAATGCAAGACATTACAAAAAGAAAGAATTTTGCAGTGCTCACAGAGCACAGCTTCCAGGAAGATGTTGGGATAAATATGCTTTCTTGTGGCCAAGACCCTGGGCCTGGAATCTGAATAGATTATATGTTTCAGAGCCAGGTACTGTTTCTCATCTAGTATCTGTGTTCTGAGAACATTGCTTAAGCTGGAGGAAAATCACAGTATAATCCATGACTTTCCGGAAGGTAATCAGAAGGGATTCTACTCAAGACCAATACTCATATCCTGTAGATGTACTGACTTCACTACCCAGTGACTAGTTCTCCAGGGTGTGAATTTTCCAGATCTATAATTTCCTCTACACACAGATGAAATTAGTCTCATATGGAGGTCAATATGCTGCTGGAGGGCAAAAATCCTCTAAAAGCCAACAAATCAGATATGTCAACAAAAATTCCAGGTACATACTACTTTTATAACTATAAGGTGCTGTGGGCAGATATTTAAAATCACATTGCCTCCCAAGAAAGAATTTGTTTTAGACATAGGGACTGACCTGATTTTGAATTACTTTAGCAAGGGTTAAGGATCCTGAGGGTTAGAAGAAAACATGTGAGCAGCAGTGGAGCAAGAGTTATGAAACAGTTCTGGAAATGTGGTCTTCCAGTATAACGAGGGCCCCAGGAGTGGAGCTTGGGCAGTTGGGAGGGGGCAGAGGTGTGACTAAGCAGAAATGGGGCACAGAAAAACAGGAAGGTTTGTTGTCAAAGGCACTCATTTTCCAAGTCCTTGAACTCAGCTTAGCTAGTTATATGAACCTTAGCTCTAAACCATTTCACTACATGTCAGCATTTTTTCCTACTTGATAGGAAGGAAAAGTGAAATTCTGTGTGGTTAAAAAAATGAGAGATAGTGGGCCGGGTGCGGTGGCTCAAGCCTGTAATCTCAAAGTGCTCACGCCAGCACTTTGAGAGGCCGAGGTGGGCAGATTGCCTGAGGTCAGGAGTTTGAGATCAGCCTGGCCAACATGGTGAAACCCCATCTCTAGTAAGAATACAAAAATTAGCTGGGTGTGGTGGCACATACCTGTGATCCCAGCTCCTCCTCAGGAGGCTGAGGCAGGAGAATTACTTGAGCCTGAGAGACGGAGGTTGCAGTGAGCAGAGATCGTGCCACTGCACTCCAGCCTAGCCGACAGAGCGAGACTCTGTCTCAAAAAAACAAAAAACCTGATAGTTAGAAATGAGATGTTTCTGGTCCCTGTTAGTTTATGGTACAGAGGGGTTAAAATAGACAAATTATTAACTGAACTAAAGCTCCTTCTCACAAGAATGAAGAGCTGAAAACTATACATACTAGCAGAAGAACAGGCTGAAGCCACATGTTTTCCAGGTTTGTTTGTTTGTTTTTTTTCCACATTTCATAACTCCGGTCTGTACACAGCTGATTTGTTGAGTGATGGTGCTAGGGCAACTAAGGGCATGAATGCAAATCTCATGATGTTCAAACCAAGTCACTAAATGGGTATTGCCTGGCCTGAGGTCCCGTTTTCTAGATATAAGTTAACAGTACCAGAGTGCGTTGAAACTAGGGCAGGGTTGTGCATTGGGTATTCTCAGTGGTTCCCCAAACTGGCATTATGTTAGAAGTCTGTTTTTAAAAAATCCAGATTCCCTAATCCTTAACCCTCAAAAAAACAACAACAAAGCTACTAAATTGGAATTCACAGGGGTCTGGAAATCTAATTTTTTAGAACACAAACCATCGGGCGTTTCTGATGGCCAGCCATGTTCAAGAGTCACAGCTGTTCTCATTTAATCCCCCCTGTAATTTCACAAAAGTTATGAATGGTTCCACTTTATAGATGAGAAACCTGAGGCTCAGGAGGAAGCTGCTCCCAGGACCACCACTAAGTAGAGAGCCTTAGCAGAATCAAACCTAGATTGGTCACGAAAACATCCATACCTGCAGCAAATAACTGTATCAGACACTTTACCCTGACTCCACTCCACCTCCTCTCACTAAGAACTATTTTCCTTAAAAAACAACTGACTGCATACACTCTTGAAGGAGGCAAGTTTGGTCATCTTTCTCTCCCATCAGAACTCTCTCATCCTCCTACCCATAGTGGGAGCTGAGGATGTTTCTTGCCTCCTAAGACTTGCAAATCTTGCATTCTCCCACATCAGAAACCTACCTGACCCAGGCCCTCCTCCATCAGGAACTGGATGTTGACAATCAATATGGGCTGATGGGAGAAGGTGAACCTCCCACACCCACCCTCTTCTCTGGCAAGGGTCAATCTCATTATCCACGAACGATGCTTAGCCACTTCCTGCAGCCCTCCATGAAGTTCGTGCATTAAAAGGTTTTTGCTTACAAAGCAAACTGCCTGTATGAAATAACTCATTCTACCTCACAAAAAATACATCTGAAATTACCAATCAGAGCTTCAATAAATGTAAAATTAGTAAATAGGGTGAATATTTACTAAATAAATATTTAGCAAAGAAAAAGCAAAGAAACCTATGTTTTTGTTAGTCTCTGCAGCCTAACTGTGGCCAAATGTATACTTTCCTTTAAAGTCCTTAAAAATAATAAAACGAACTTGTAGAAAATAAAGAATAGCTGGGATTTCAGAGTAGGAATAACTGTAGCCAAAGGAATCATTGTAGTGGTATTTCGAGCATCATGGCGGGAGGACTTAATCATGGGCTCCAAACCCTTGTCCCACTAATAGCCATATACTTCGCCCAATATCAAATCGGCCCTAGTCAGAAAAAGTTCTAGGGAAAACCGTGTAGATAAAATCATTAAGGTTTAAAAAAAAATTCCATTTTGTTCAGATGTGTTCTCTATTGAAGGGAAAGAGGGAAAGGAAGAACAGGCTCACTACATGCTATGAGATGGTCAAACTTTAGTGTTCACAAGAAACATCTGGAGAGCTTGTTATAACATCATATTCCCAGCTTCACAACTCCTGGAAATGCCACTTCTCCTGTCTGAGCTGAGGCTTGGGATCCTGCATTTTCATCAAGCACCTCAGGCGATTCTGATGCAGGTTTTTTCCTTAAGTTGCTATTTTAAAACTTTTGACAATGTGGGAAGTTTCCAAGAACAGGACAATGAACACCCACTACACTGAGATCAAGGGTTGGTAAATTTTTTCAGTAAAGTAAATCTTTTTGGACTGACAGTCTCTGTAGCAACTACTCCTTTCTACCCTGCAGCAGGAAGTGCCTACAGTTAATAAGTATACGCAAATGAGCTTGGCTATGTTCCAATAAGATTTGATTTATGGGCACTGAAATTTAAATGTCATAGAATTTTCACCTCATAAAATATTACTCTTCTTTCCCTTTGTTATATTTAAAAACATAAAAACTATTCCTAGCTCAGAATTGTAGGCAGAGGTTTGCCAACTAAGCCAGCTTTCCTATGGATGAACTTTAAATTTACCATTTTTCATATTTAGACTAATTATTTTGTCCGTCTTAGGAAAATTACAAAAACACATCTATAAAGATGTTTTCTGGTCCACCCTTTGCTGTATTTTCAGATATAACATGTTCACAGCTTGCTACGGCTGATAATTTTGGATGTCCTGTGGGACACAGTTCCTCATTTAGAAATCACAGTGCAGTCAGTCATTCTCTAAATTTACCACATAAAAATAAAAAGTGTGCGTGCCCTTATCCACAACACCAGGGCCTACTGAAGCATCCTTTTATTAGCTTTTTTCTCAAACCGAAGATAAATAAGGGAAAAACAGAAAAAACACCTTTTCTCTTCCAGATGACTCAAATGGTCTAGCAAGTCGTGAACAGCATTTTGCCATTTGTGAGCAAGGAACCAGGAATGGAGTTCCTTTATTTTTTTCCCTCCCTGACCTTTTGTTGAAAATTAGCTTAAATAGTATCTGCTCACATTTCCAGCTGACTGGGTTATAACCAAGTAACACTAACAGTAATGATACAAATCTGCTGCCCTATTAAAGGTCTTTCCCTCCAGGGCAATTTCTCAGGTTATTAAACATTGTTTAATAAGTATCCGAAAACCAAACAAGAATTCCAGAAGTAAGCTCCAACTCTGCATGAAGAAATTAACAAACATTGTCATCATGGAATCTGTGTATTGTGCTTACCTACTAGGAACAACAGAAAAAAACCACTCGACCTAACTAAAATCATTCCTTCTTACTGAAATGCCCCTCAACCACACACATCCAAACATGACCTCATCTCTTAAGGAACGAAAACCTACCGTAGTTATCTAAAGCACTCAAGCCTCGATCCATCACTTCATTACCCTCCCCTCCTCAAGACAAAGTAACCTGCTTAATGGCATGAGGATGTGTTGTATCTTGATGAAGTTAGAGAGCAGAGGAGTCATAAATCCTCTCTTCCATCCCCGAGTCTAAACATCAGCTTAGAGGCTGCTTTGGAGTCATAGTCCATGAGATGGTATGTCTGCCTTTTATCTTCTTGCCAGCACTCTCTTCCAGCCTCTGAAGATAATATATGGCATGCTGACTCAGGTGGAGAGGCAGGAATCACAGCAAAGACTTAAACCCCAGTCTGTGGATACATGAGAGCCCTCTGTATTTCTCATCAGCTGGCTGATTTGTGGACGACCACATTTTTGGAGCTCAACCAACGGCCTCACCTGATGGAAAATGCTTACGAACTTATAAATCACCTTTGAATATATTTTCTTGGTAGAAATAGAACAGACTGCTAGCTCCCAATTGCCTGAAATGTATATATCAGTGTATAGAACCAATTTAATGATTTGAGAGGACTGAGGACTAAAAACTGTATTAAAAGCTTCTATTACAAAGAGACAATAGAGAAATGCTTTATTTAGGGCTGAGAGTTTTATAAGTAATATAGGAAACCCAAATAAAAATAATAGATAAATGCAATTTTGTTTTAGTCACAAAAAAATTACAGACTGAAGTTAAACAGTGGGCCTATTATATTAGTACAGTGGTTCCGAAACCTGGCTACATATTAGAATCATCCAGGGAGCTTTAAAAAAAATTTCAATGCCCAGGCTGCACCCAACACCAATTAAATCTGAATCTGGGGGAAAGGGAGCGAAGCCCAGGCCTCTATATATTTTTTAAAGCTCCTCAGATAATTCCAGTCCACAGCCAAGGTTGAGAACCTCTGCATTGGAGAATATAGTCCCTGCCCTTCTGAGCTTACTTTTACAATATTTACTTGGTGAATTCTGTTCACCAACTGTCTTCCTCACTTCTGTCAGTAACTTCTTTAGAGCTGGAATCTGGAATTTTAAATTTATAGATAGAGATATAAACTCACGTACAGGCCAGGTGCGGTGGCTCACGCCTGTAATCCCAGCACTCTGGGAGGCCGAAGCAGGAGTATCACTTGAGGTCAGAAGTTCAAGACCAGCCTGGCCAACACAGTGAAATGCCACTTCTACTAAAAATACAAAAATTAGCAATGCATGGTGGTGGGTGCCTGTGATCCCAGCTACTCGGGAGGCTGAAGCAGGAGAATCGCTTGAACCTGGGAGGTGGAGGTTGCAGTGAGCTGAGACTGCATCACTACACTCCAGCCTAGGTGACAGAGTGAGACTCCATCTCAAATAAATATATAAATAAATAAATAAATTCACATACACACATATATAAAATACATGCGCACATATTTTTATTTAACTTAGGCCCTGATTATTAATATATAAAACAGAAAAACTAAGTGCCTTGGTAATTTACATATCTTCTCCAAATCTTTAAAGAACCAAACTCTAAAAACCACACATAAAGATATTTAAGTCATAAAACACACACATACACATACACTCAAACTTTAATGACCTTCAGGAACCATGATCCAATAATATATTTAATAGGTAAGATCTCATTCATCAATATACAAAAAAAAAAAAAAACAACCCAGAAAACAAAAAAACTAACTTTGATTAAGACATGTGCCCTTAGTAAGGGCACTTACAGTTAGAAAGGTTTATCGGTAGCACTTTGAGGTAGCATATTTTGTAAAGTCACAGGGCTGCTCTGCAGTTTCTCCTGGATACAAAGGTAGAAGCCATCAGCCTTTGCCCCTGGAAGAGGAAAGTGAAATTATCTGTATTCATTGCCAGTGTCAGCCTGAACACACTTTATACCACCCACCCTTGGCCATCCCTCCTCTATACTTTATGCATGGGGGTTTAGAACAACAAAGGCATTTTGCTGCTTCTTTCTTCTTGGTATGGCAGCATCCCAGGCTGTGGAGCCAGTTGCCTCTTGCCACATGTGATTCACCAGCAGGAGACACATGCACCCCGTGGAAAGGGAAGCTGGGCATCACGGCATGCTTTTTAATTGGCTTTAACATTTCATTAAGTAAGAGTGACTCATTCCTGTAAGGCTTTAAAGAGGTTCATTTCTGAGTATTCTCTCCACGATTCTGACCCTAGAAAGCGCTCCTTTTTTTCCTCCCTGGGTGTAATCATTTTGGGGTATCATTAAGCTTTCTGGGATTTTCCTGGCAGGAGGGTGAACAGAAAAGCTTTAAAAAATCCACACAAAACAACAACAAAAAACCCAAGTGCAAGAGCGATACCAAGAACAGACTTCCTTTGTGCAAGTTAAAAAGATACAAGTTTACGGTTCAGGAAAACAACCGACTTCTTAAAACAAAACAAACAAACAAAAAAGGAAATATTCAGTTCAGCTCTGCATTTTAAATACAAATATACAGTCAAAACAGGCTAAGGATTAAAGCTGCAAAAACGGTCCCAACAGCCTCAGACTTTTGCTGCAGGAAAATTTTTTGCCCAATGGTCACAGATTAAAGGGATATCTAGTCCCCAAGAGCCCTTTTGTCCCAATATATTTCCTGTTTGAAAGTTGAACCCTTAAAAGTAATTGATATACAAGTGAATAAAAATAGCACATGTCCAGACAAAAAAGGGCATGAGCTGGGCCTGAGTTGCCACTTAAAACTGTCATTCAATATCATAGAAAATCCTCAAAGGCTGCCCAGAAACAGGGCCCCAGGCACTGCTGAACATGCCAGCCACCAAGTCGACTGCCACCTGACACAACTGAGCGTTAGACTTCAAGTATCCAAGGTGCTACAATAGCTGGTCCTCTAAAGACCTCAGGCTGACTCTCAGAAGCCCCCACTCCACCCCACCCCATTATACAAAAAGTAAAAACATTGCTCATGGTCATTACAAAATACTGGGGTGGAAAGTGAGGAATAAGAGATCTGCTCTCTGAATACACCAGCCTTACAAATACAAATAACGTCTTTAACATTTTGTACAACTAGAAGGTGCATGAAGCTGGTATCCAAGCAATGATTTCAAACGCTTTCTTTTCTCCCCATTCTGTATCAAACTGGAAAATGGTTCCGTTGGGTTAACAGTGTCATTTTAGAATGCCATAAATTAAATAAGTTAGTTCACATTTTTTCCCCCAGCACTTAAGTTACAGTTAGTCTCTAATGTGCTTTTGAAGCTTGCTTTAGCAGTTCCAGGTCTCTTCTGCGGACAGTGGTGGCTCTGGGACAACCATATTCGTCCAGCTGCAAAGGTATGAATTGTTCAAGCACCCCAAGGCCCTGTCCAGCAGGACTGGTAAATAGCTTAGTCCATGATGGTTTAAAGTTTCCACTGAATCCCAAAAATATGGTACTCCCTGAAAAAAAAAAAAAAAAAGAAAAAGAAAAAAAATTCAATTTTTATAGCTACATTCCAGCAAGAGAATACAGGAGGTGACTCGGAGGTGAGCAAAACAAAGGCAGCTATTAAAAAACTCTACACTTCCTTACATCAGCAAATGAACTCTCACCACCCACCTCTTGCCCCAGATAACAAACCACATCCGAACACACTTCCTGTCGCACTGTGCCCTTATTTAGAAATCATCTTAATGATACCCACTCCAGCAAACAAGCTCATGAACATGGTCTGCTAGCTGAATTGCACCATAAAATTGCCTATGCTGCTGGCCCTGTAAGAACTTCATAGAATAATACAAATACAAACCTTTGTCATAAAGATGAGCTGGTTTGGCTAATCCCAGAGGTACTAGTAAGTGTGAAATGTTCAACTGCTTTATTTCTCCTCTTGTGCTCAACAGAACAATTGACCTGTATGTAAAATTTAGAAAGTCAGAGAAAATTTCAATCCTTCAGCATGAGTATCTTTCTTTTGAGTATTTTTCTCAACTGAATGCTGAATAGAAATATTAGATAAAAGCAGAACTCCAAAAAGAAAAAAGCCTAGATGCTTTTCCATCCAATTCCCTTCTCTTCCACCCCACCACCATGGGCTTCGCATGTTGCTCTTACAAGGGGTAACACACGGAGAAACCAAATCATTTATGTAAGTTCACCTAGTGCAGGGCTTCCCAACCCCTGGGCCATGGACGGGTACCAGTAGATTAGGAACCAAGTTGCACAGCAGGAGGTGAGCGGGTGAGCAAAGCTTCATCTGTATTTACAGCCACTCCCCACCACTTGCATTATAGCCTGAGCTCCGCCTCCTGTCAGGTCAGCTGTGGCATTCAACTCTCATGGGAGCGGAGCCCTATTGGGAACTGAACATGTGAGGGATCTAGGTTGTGTGTTCCTGAGAATCTAATGCCTGATGATCTGTCACTAATCATCACCCCCAGACAGGACCATCTAGTTGTAGGAAAACAAGCTCAGGGCTCCCACTGACTTTACATTATGGTGAGTTGCATAATTATTTCATTATACAATGTAATAATAATAGAAATAAAGTGCACAGTAAATGTAATGTGCTTCAATCATCCTGGAACCATCCCCCTCCACCTCTGGTCCATGGAAAAATTATCTTCCACAAAACCGGTACCTGATGCCAAAAAGGTTGGGGACTGCTGACCTAGTGGATGGTTTGGGATGCAGTTCTTTTAGGGAATAGTCTATTGTTGTTGTTTATAATTTGTATAAATTTGTGGGACACAAGTGCAATTTCATCACATACATAGGACTGCATAGTGGTGAAGTCAGGGCACTTAGGGTATCCATCACCAAATAATGTATACTGTGCCCATTCAGTAATTTCTCATCATCCACCCCTCACCCTTCCTTCTCCATTGTCTATCAGGGAGTAAGTCTACTGTAACATGGGAGAATGGTTTTGTTTTGTTTCAAATACTCTATTTATTTAAGTTCTATTATCTATTTATTAAATAAATGGATAAACACAATTCTAAAAATAAATAAACAACTAACTGTGTTTTCCATGGTCTGAATGGCCATTTTTGTCCTACAGTAAACCAACACACATACTTGGACCTATCTGTGGATTCTCTGTTCTTCTCCTCTGATCTTGCTCTTCTCAGCCAAAACTATGCTGGCCTATGGCTTCATGGTCTATTTTAATAGTTGATAAAACTAGCCCCTTGTATTACTGTAATTTGTTTATATTTTACTACTTTCTCATTTATTCTTCCAGATGAACTACAGTATCAACTGTCAAGTACAGCAGAAAAGTACCTTTTGGGACACTAATGAAAATATGTCAAATTTATATTTTAACTAAGTAAATGTAATGCACTTGAATCATCCTGAAACCATCCCCCTCCACCGGTCCATGGAAAAATTATCTTCCATGAAACCGGTCCATGAAACTAATAATTATTCATTTTTCCATTCAGAAACAGCGAGAGTTTCTCCTTTTATTCAACTTCTGTTGCATATCTTTTAGCAACATATTTAATAATGTATTTATTTTGTGTGTGTGTGTGTGCACGTGTGTGTGTATACAAACTCACTGTTTCAAAAACTTTAATCAGAAATATTCTTGGCCAACCAGGTGCAGTGGTTCATGCCTTTAATTTCAGCATTTTGGGAGGCTGAGATGAGAGAATCACTTGAGCCCAGGAGTTCAAGACCAGCTAGGGAAACACAGCAAAACTCCATCTCCACAAAAAATAAGAAAAATAATAAAATAAAATAAAATAAAATAAAATAACAGATAGGCTGGTGGTGTGCACTTGTAGTCTCAGCTACTTAGAAGGCTGAAGTAGGAGGGTCACTTGAGCCTGAGAGGTCAAGACTGCACTGAGCTGTCACATCACTGCACTCCAGCCTGAGCAGCTGTGTTTTGTTTCTTTAGAGATAGGGTCCTTGCTCTGTCACCCCGGCTGCAATGCAATGATGCAATTATGGTTTACTGCAGCCTCAAACTCTTGGGCTCAAGGGATCTTCCTGCCCTAGCCTCCTCAGTAGCTGAGACTACAGGTATGTGCCCACATACTCAGATAATTTTTGAATTTTTTGTAGAGACAGGGTCTCATTACATTGCCCAGGCTAGTCTTGAATTTCTGGCCTCAAGCAATTGTCCTGCCACAGCCTCCCAAAGTGCTGGGATTATAGGCAGGAGCCACTGTGCCTGACTTCTTGGTCAGTATTACTGAAAAAAAAAATTTCAAGAACAAATCAGTGTTTAGGGGGCTCTGAGTAGCTCTTATTAATTAAAAGGTAACATTAGATTGATTTATTTTCAGAGTCATCAAGGATGCCTACAGGAAGTTGAAATTTGCGTAGTATATCTTAATGTGGGTCTTAATAGTTCTTAAGATTAAGTGCCTTAAGTTTCATGCTAGTATGGGTTCTTTATTGTAGTCTGTCTGTCTTCTTTCTTTCTTTTTTTGAGGCAGAGTCTCGCTCTGTTGCTCAGGCTAGAGTACAGCAGTACGATCTTGGTTCACTGCAAACTCTGGCTCCTGGGTTCAAGCAATTCTCCTGCCTCAGCTTCCCAAGTAGCTGGGATTACAGGTGCCCACCACCACCCTGCCCAGCTAGTTTTTGTATTTTTTGTAGAGATGAGGTTTCACCATGTTGGCCAGGCTGGTCTTGAACTCCTGATCTCAGGTGATCCTCCTGCCTCAAACTCCCAAAGTGCTGGGATTATAGGTGTAAGCCACCACACCCAGCCTACTGTAGTCTTTCTAAAGCAGCGGTGACACAATCTAGAATTAGTGCAGCAGTCTAAGTACGGCCACCCTGCAGACCTGACCTTCTTCAATAGGTCAGAATTACCCATAAGATCATTTACAGGTCACCCCGCAACCCTATACACACAGACACGTGCTCAGTCTCCCTAGAAGTCACTGCCAGTGGCTCCACACTTTCTAAACACTTTGTTAAAATACAACATACACATTGAATTTTTGCAAATGAAACCTATGTGTATAACCAGAGGGTGGATCAAGAAACAGCATTACCAGTATCTTAAAAGCCTTTCTGTTAATGAGTTGGTTTTACCTCTTAAATCTATGGGGTACCTTGCAGGACTACCATGTTGTCCTAAATATTTCTGGTGAGATTTATGTCCCGGATTGTTTTAGGGGAAGTGTGTATGTGTTTTCAACATTAGGAAAAATCTTTAAATCCCGCAAGAAAATTGAGGCTGTACAAGTGTCTTAAGCCAGAAGACAGAACTACATATTTACATTTAATGTTACATCCAAATAATCCAGTGACTTCAGAGAATTTATTGGCATCCAGTTCTGTAAAGCATAAGCTATCGGAAAATGATTCTAAAGCTAGGTAGGCCTTTAATTTGGGGAAAGCTTATGTTCCTTCCTTAATGGTTCCACTAAATGAAAGCCTGTGTATAAATCAACATCTGTGGCAAAGGCAGAAAACACCCTGAGTTCATCTCCTTGCCTCCAGGCAGGGTCTAACCAACCCAGAGAAAGAAAGCTTTCTCTCCTGTGCAGCTTTCTTCAGAGACAGCAAAGAACACCAATCACACTAGTGCTCTACAAGAGCGATTGCACGCTCAACCACTTCAAAAATCAATTTACTCTTTTCCAGCCATTTCCAAGTGACCCAGGTGATGACTTCCTGTATCACGGTCATAGCGCAATGCTGTCCAAGACCATCAGTGGGACAGAGGGCTGCAAAGGTCAACTGCCTGGAAAATCACTTCAAAATAGTAAAAAGCCTTCTGAGGGAGTTGCGGACAAAGTACATCAACTTAATACTAATAAGTATAACGCTCTGATATTTGTTTTGTGAGACTCAAAAAATAGATAAAATAAAAAGTGGGATAGTAATGTTCCAAATAATGAGCGTTTTTTCCTCCGAAGAGCCTTCCCACCATTTGCAAAATGTTGCAATGCCCAAGTTCTGCCACAGGCAAGCAACGGCTTGTCAGTGATAAGCAGCTTAGACGACATGGGCGTCAATCTGAGGTAGGAGAGGAATGAATACCTTGCACAGTGCTGTGAATGTCCACAGAGTAAAAAAAATCAGAGTTGACCAGGCATTATCGGTTGTGGAGCATTCCACATCTTTAAGGTGGCTTTTCCCTGTTATAGCACAAGCTGGGCCTACCTTGGAGGGATGCCTGTTTTTAAATACTCTTCCATGCGACTGACATCAGCAAGAGGAAAAACCTTTTTTTCCGTCAACCGGAATGGAACGCTGCACGGATCCACAACAAGGAGGAGGACGCCTGCACTTCGGAAGGTAAAGTCAGTGCCATTGACCTGAGAATGCAAAAACATCTTCTGCTGTCATCATCATTTCAAGAACATCTGCAGGATGACTCATTTTTCCGGCCCTTTCCCTGTGTCTTCTAAACCCATGATTCGAAGTATATTTCCAAGATTCAAATTGTGTGCTTCACTTGCTTTTTCTTCATCATCTGAAATTGCGCCTGTGTTCCTAGACACTGCCTATAGATTCTGCCTTGATGAATGTTTGCTGACTGGAGAAGCTGCTTTGAGCAAGGCATGGTGGCCCCCACTCAGCTAAGCTGGGTGACTTCACTCTGAAGCGCTCAAGGCATTCCTTCTTACACACACCCTCTCACTGGGGTCAAAGCTTTATAAGTCAATGATAGGTGGCTGCCTCTGTACTTCAGCTCAGATGGCTTATTGTCATATTGGTTCAGAAAAAAAAACACACACACACATATAAATATGCATCATGCCTTGACCCCCAGGAATTGCACGTTAGTTTATATTTGTAGTTTGCTACAAATAACAGCTCTCCTCTGAGATCAAAATGACAAAGCGATAATTTTACTGGAATTTAAGCTACAAAGTACTACTACATTTATTTCACAATTACTGTGAGCTAAATTTTCAAAGTCATCCTCTTTAAATCAATGGTGTGTGACCTTTTCAAGAAAAAGGAACCCCAGACATTTCCAAATATCATTAATTTCTCAGTCAAAAATGAAGGAGCAAAACAAAACAACTAAGCACTAATTAAACCCACAGGCACTGTTTCTGTTTTTAAGGTGTAAAATTATAAACTATTCTAGAGGCTAACAAAGGAGAAGTGTTCTCACCACACCTGTCCATGTTTGGGGAAATTATAATATTTAAATTTTACTTCTAATCACTTTAGATCTCACTGGTATTCAAAATGGCATTTTAAGGCCAGGTGTCGTGGCTCACGCCTATAATCCAGCACTTTGGGAGGCTGATGTGGGCGGACTGCCTGAGGTCAGGAGTTGAAGAACATCCTGACCAACAAAGCGAAACCCCATCTCTACTAAGAGATACACTGCGCATGGTGGTACATGCCTGTGATCCCAGCTACTTGGGAGGCTGAGGCAGAAGAATTGCTTGAACCCAGGAGGTGGAGGATGCAGTGAGCAGAGATGGTGCCACTGCATTCCAGCCTGGGTGACAGAGTGAGACTCTGTCTCAGGAAAAAAAAAAAAAAAAAAAAAGTCCTTTAGCTAAGTTTAAATTGCACCAATCCAGTGAAAATAGTTCTGAAAACATTTGAAGTAAATTTTACATGTGGAAAGACTAGACATGATTTCCTTATTTTTTTAAATTGAGGTACATTTAAGAAAAAAATACGTAACAGTCCTCAACATATTCAGACTGTCCCCATGAAAAGTATCCCCAAAACCTGTTGCTTAAAAAAACCACAAAACGTTCCATGAAAACTAAAGCAAAGCAAGGTACCATGGCCCATGCCTGTATATTAGCTACTTGGGAGGCTGAGGTAGGAGGGTCACCTTAGTCTAGGAGTTCAAGGTCAACCCAGGCAATGTAGCAAGACCTTGTCTTAAAAAAAAAAAAAAAAAAAAACAGAAACAAAAAACAGCTGGGTGCGGTAGCTCATGCCTGTAATCCCAACACTCTGGGAGGACGAGGATGGTGGATCACCTGAGGTCAGGCGTTCAAGACCAGCCTGGCCAACATGGTGAAACCCCATCTCTACTAAAAATTAAAAAATTAGCTGGGTGTGGTGGCTGGTGCCTGTAATCCCAGCTACTCCGGAGGCTGAGGCTGGAGAATCTCTTGAACCCGGGAGGCAGAGGTTGCAGTGAGCCAAGTGCCACTGCACTTCAGATTGGATGACAGAGCGAGACTCTGTCTAAAAAAAAAAAAAAAAACCACCATACAAAAAACCTTAATGCAATCCCAGATCTTAAGGAAGGGTTTTCAGATAATGAATGTAAAAAGTACTGTTGATAAATATGACTTTTCCAGAGTCCCAGGCACCCAGTATGTAACAACAGAGTCAAACAATGTTTTCAGACTCTAGGACATAGCCTGCCTGCAATTTTTTTTTTTTTTTTTTTTTTGGCAAAACGCTCTCCCCATCTCTCTCTCTTTCTCTCTGTCTCTCTGCTACCTAGTAAACTACTAGAACAGTGAGATTCAGCACCCACCTGCTTCCCTTATGCAACTCCCAGTAGATACCATGCTAACAGGCTGGGATCAGGTTCCTCATGCAGCTGACTGCATTCAGATGCTGAGCTAGCAAATTTCATGCCAATAAAATTACATCATGAGTGTATTACAAAATGCAGGACTGCTAAAGGAGGGGAACAGGCATAAACACAGACTTGAAGAATCTTTAACCTGGTGTGGTGGCTCACACCTGTAATCCCAGCACTTTGGAAGGCCAAGGCCGGAAGATCACTTGAGCCCGGGAGTTCAAGACTAGCCTGAGCAACACAGTGGGACTTCGTCGCTATAAAAAATATTTTAAAAATTAACCAAGTGCTGTAGCATGTTCCTTTAGTCCCGGCTACGTGGGAGGATCAATTTAGCCCGGGAGGTGGAGGTTGCAATGAGCCGAGATTGCTCCACTGCACTCTGGCCTGGGTGACACAGGGAGACCCTGTCTCAGAAACAAACAAAACAACAGCAGCAACAATAGCAATAAAAAAATAAAAAAGAATCATTGAGCTACATTTACATAGGGATAGTCTTAATTCAGAGTTGTGAAGCAGAACTGAAGTTCTGGAGCTGGATGGCAGTGATGGTTGTACAACTATATGAATGGACTTCATACCACTGAACTGCCCACTTGAGAATGGTTAAGATAGTAAAGTTTATGTGTACTTTACCACAATACAAAAAATTAAGAAAAAAAGTAAAATTTAATTTTCTCCACATATATATGAATTTGTGATTATGCTGCCCACCACTAAAAAAACCAAGCCCCTAAAGAGACCACATGAGATGGCACAGGCCTTGGCTGAGTATTAGTTGAAAGGCTGGATACCTGTCACCCAAAGAGTTCTTTGTATGGTGGCACCTAGGTCAACCTGATTTTGGACGGGCCACATGCTGAGACCTGGTTCTCATTGGCTAACCTTGCTCTATGCACAAATGCTAGTGTTGACACCGAAACTCATGTCTAAACTTCCATCAAGTCACTTAGAAAAGACAACTAACACTTTGCATCTTCATTTTCCTCAACTGAAAAAATAGAGAAGAGGCAACCTTAAAATAAAAGGCTGAAGAGATGTTAAAACTTTCATTTCCCATATCTTAAACAACCTTGAAGCTTATTTTAAGTTTCAAAGAATAAGGTTAATGGGTAAACACAATCTACTCAGGAAAAAATACTTCTTAAATTTATTTAAAAACACAAATGTTTAGGAGATATTTATACCTCTATTGTATTGCTTGCTACCAATAATACAGAATGTGATTACAAACCAGTGACTATAGCCAGAAGTAATTCCTGTCACCAAGACAGAAGATAAAAGCAAGAAGCTGTGACAGTGTACACATCTGCCTTGGTCTGAATGTCTGTGTCCTGCCAAATATTTCTATGTTGAAATCCTAATCTCCAAGGTAACAGCATTAGCAGGCAGAATCTTTGGGAAGTGATCAGGACATGACAGTGTAACCCCCATGAATGGGATCAGTGCTGTTATAAAAGAAGCCTGAGAGAGACCCCTGGACCGTTCTACCCTGTGAGGACGCGATGAGAAGGCGCCATCTATGAACCAGGCCACCAGACGCTCAATTTGCTGATGCCTTGCTTTTGGACTTTCCAGCCTCCAGAACTGTGAGAAATAAACTTCTGTTGTTTATAAGTTACCTAGTTCATGGCATTTTGTTATACCACCTCGAACAGACTAAGACAACACCAGACAGTACTTACAGAAATAACAGACGGGTCTCCACGCTGCGTTTCTGCTTTATCAGGTGACTGGAATTGCACAGGGAGGTAACTTTTATGAGGATCACTAGTAAACACCACCTAGACAGAGAAGATGTTCCATATTTATGGCAACTCTTACCTTCCTCCAAAAGGTTCCCTCAATATGAACTTAATTATAATTAAAGCCAGTGGTTGTATTTCTTATTCTGAACTTTTTGTACATATTTCATGACCTAGAATTCCATCTTGATATTCTTAACACAGTAAGTATATATTTGTTCTTCATTTTCTGGAGCAACACCAGTTTCAAATAAATATTATTCTTGTTCACTTCAGTTCCATAAGTGATTACATAAATGTGCTTTATATTTAAATCTTTGTAAACATTTTATGGAAAAACAGGCACAAATATTTTTTAAAGTTTTCTTTCGGACCATGGTCCCTCAGTCACTCTAGGACTGAGGAAAGTGTAGATAACAAGGACTACCCTGTTAAGAAACATTGACTAACTTTGTACATGCGGAGGTCTCAACTCCTCTTTGTGACCTGCAAAGTGTTCCATAAACAGAGCCAGGCCTTACAGATAGGCCCCTATTTCTCTCTGTCCTGTTACACTCAGGCAGGGCCTCGCTTTCCCACAAGCACTCCACCCTCTTTCTTGCCACTCTGCCTTTGCTGATGCTGTTCCCTTCCCAAGAATGCCCTTCCCTTTTCCCTGTACTCCTCCAAATTATTCCCAGTCTCCAAAGCCTATCTCCTCCCTAAAGGCTCTCTTCTCATTCAAAAACACTTAATTCTCACACAGTTTAACACTTAGAGGTACACTGTCCATATAAACCAATGTTAACAACTTCCCTGCAAGAATAAACAATCAGCCGGGCATGGCAGTTCACGCCTGTAATCCCAGTGCTTTGTGGGGCTGAGGTGGGCAGATCACCTGAGGTCAGGAGTTCAAGACCAGCCCTGGTCAACATGGCAAACTCCTGTCTCTATTAAAAATACAAATATCAGCCAGGCAGGTGGCACACATCTGTAGTCCCAGCTACTTGGAAAGCTGAGGCAGGAGAATCACTTGAGCCTGGGAGATGAAGGTTGCAGCGAGCTGAGATCGTACCACTGCACTCTAGCCTGGGTGACAGAGTGCGACTCCATCTCAAAAAAACAAAAAACAAAAAATAAACAGTCAAAATGATCTCAAGTAGCATTCGGAAGCTGGATAGTTCTTTGAAGTCTCCAAGTTTGGGGTCAAAAACTCTTGTGAATTTTCCTATTTACTCCTAATATACATGTGTTTGGTTTTGACAGTCAGAACAAAAATTAGGCCGGGCGTAGTGGTTCACACCTGTAATCCCAACAGTTTGGGAGGCCAAAGTGGGAGGATCGCTTGAGCCCAGGACTTCGAGACCAGCCTAGGCAACATAGTGAGACCCGCCTCTATATTTTAAAAATAAAAGTAAAAATTACCCACAAATTTTCAAGTAGAAGTGATATTCCCAGATACTTCAACTACTTTGCAACTGCGCAAAGTCAATACTCAAGACATTTTTAAAAAATGAATTCTGATCAATGCTTCATGCACAAAAGATAAAGAATGCTAAGTATTAGTGCATGGAATCATTTAACAACATAGGCCTAGAATATTTCCAATGATACTTAAATTATTTTTATAAGTTATAATGTTTATTATAAATTATATAAAGTCTCTTCAATATTGAGGGGTCTTAACAAATCCAGCTTGAGAATTAGGCTAGAAAATATACTTCCCCACAAACATTATCTCAAAATGTCACTTTAACATTTTATTATTAAACTGGCCTGGCAAGGAATCATATAACCTTCATATACAGGGTTGTTTTTGTTGGTGTTGTTTTGTCTGGTTGGTTTATTTTTGGTTTTACTTGTATGAGAGAATACAGGTGGCTCAGAAATATGAGAGACTAAGATTGTGATAGTAAAGTTGCCATTCAAAAAAAAAAAAAAAATTGGCCAGGTGTGGTGGCTCACATCTGTAATCCCAGCACTTTGGTAAACTAAGGCAGACAGATCACCTGATGTCAAGAGTTCGAGACCAGCCTGGGCAACATGGCAAAACCTCGTCTCTAGTAAAATTACAAAAATTAGCCAGGTGTGGTCTCATGCACCTGTAGTCCCAGCTACTCAGGAGGCTGAGGGCGGAGAATCCCTTGAACCCGGGAGGCAAAGTTGCAGAGAGTCGAGATTGTGCCACTGTACTCTAGCCTGGGCAACTGAGAGAGACTCCATCTCAACAACATCAACAAAAAGCAAAACAAACAAACAAACTCATACATCCTAGTGGGAAGCATAAATCCACCTCTTTCTTCTTGCTCTTACTGCCACTAATGAATATAAATAATGGGAAAAAAAAGAGAGAAATATGGAACTTATTAGTGGAAGTAATTTTGTTTTCTTAAATCACTTAGGATAGTAAGAAATGAAAAGAAAGATTTAGTTTTCTCCATACTAAGAGGCAGTATGCATATTTGTGGTAATTATTGCTTTTTAAAAAAAATTCTCGGTGGAACTCAAATGTGAACATGTATCAGAATCAGCTGCAGGGCTGGTTAAAACAGATTGCCGGGCCCCAGTCCCCCAGCTGCTGATTCAGTAGGATGAAGGTTAGGCCCAAGAATTCCCATTTTCCACAAATTTCCAAGGGATCCTGATGCTGCTGGTCTGGGGGCCACACTTTGAGAACAATTTCCCTTAGCCCATATTTGTTGGTGTGAAATATAAATCAGGGCAGCTCCATCCTTTGTTTCTTCACTTGGAACTGATCTGATTTCCTTTGGAACCCCTTCCGTATGCCCAATTTTAGTTTGTATTTTGGGTTCACTTTCATTGCACTGCTTTCTTGAGATCCAGTCATCAAGTCATTCTTGATTAGAGGTCATCTAATCAAGAATGTTAGAAGAAGCATTTTCATTTCTAACCAAAGTCAGTCTGTATTTTTTTTTTTTTAATAAAAATGACAGAGTGATGTGATAGTCTATACTTCAATTACAGATAGATATAATAGCATATGCTTCAAACATATGAGTGGATTTCCACCTTATAAAAAGGAAACAATTTTCATATTAGCTGTATTTTTGAAAAGAAATTTCACACTGTGCCAACAAAACAAAGTATCTTTTTTATATCACTGGCATGTAAATCCAACAGTAACACTGCCACAGAATCAAACATCTGAGAAAGAAAAAAAATGAGGACCAACATAGTAACCTCTAATTTAAAACTGTGGAAAATCTGCAGTTGTTCAGGATAAACTGACGTACCACAGGGGAACGTATCTCCATTATAAATTTGAACTAGTTTGCTTCTTATGCGCTTCACATTTTAGCATGGGCCAAAACTCAGGTGATACCATGCAGTGTCCATAAATGGGCAACATAGATGTTTCAAAGAAAAGTGCTCCCATTGCAAAGAAACTCTCCGACTTTTTCTCCCTGGCCACAGACCACTTTTCATCCTTGTTTACCTGCCGAGTGCCACAGCCTTGACAGAGTCCAGTGAGCATGGCCGGCATCCGCTTGACCACTGATGGCTTTCTGTAGTACTGTGGGTACGCTTTGGCCATGCAGTTACTGATGTCCTTTGAGTCTGTGGCTGCCTGGATCTTGACTCTTTCACATCCCTGAGATGAACAGTAACTGTGGCCATGCCTGTGGCTTTTGGCTTTGAGATACAAAAACAGTAACCTGCACGAAACAGAAACCAATCCATGTAGTTAGACTTACTCTCAAAAACTTATAAAATTCCTCAAATCAGTTCATGGCCAAAAGGGATATTCCTCCACCATAGTAACTTTTCCTTAAAACATAAATTACAAAATGAATAAAGTTATTTATGTTTTCTTTCTATCTTTCAAGGGTCCTAAGTCAAATGCAGTAACACTTTAGGAAATACTTTCATACCCTGCTTCCATTGTTCTGGAACATATCAAAGCTGATTTCTGGTTTGAATTAGTTCGATAGGTAATTTGGGGGGATGAAATTTGGTTTGGTTCAAAAATTCCTTGGAACACTTTATACATAATGTGTTGAGTTTAGGATTTGGTAAATTAGTGTGGTTCATTCTTTTGGTTGTTCTCGTTCATAAATCATTTTGGTTAAGGCACAAAACTGAAATAATAAAAACAGGAACTGTGACTTGTTTGGCTAAGGCAAGATAAAGTCTCAAATCAATTCCTGTGATATTTACGAAGAGCAGATGGACCTGGGTTCCTTCAGTCTATATTAAGGGACCAAATCAGGCAAAATGAACAGTCCATCCCACCCATTCTGAATTATCTTCCCACTGCCAAGATGAATGAAAAAGTCTAAGTTCCAGGTGAGAGTTCAATCTCTGTCAGCAAACCCAGTCCTTCCAAACCAAAGGAAGTCAAGATTCTTAAAAAACATGATCAAGTGTGATTGATTACTAGAGACGAAGAATTCACATTTTAATATGAGGTCAATAAACAGTACAAAGTTGAGAATATGAGATACAAATCAGCCCAAATGGCACATCGAATATCTCTCGGACTGAGAGCATGAAAAAAAAAAGGAAAAAAAAAAAAAAAAAATGGCACAACCCGCAATTACTTTTGCACCAACCTAATAAAAGGAATTAGGACCTCAGGATTCTTGAAATACCCAGATCAGAAAGTATTTCCCATCTTTTTACACTTTTAATCATTAACTTGTCACCAGACTATCCTTACAAATGTGGATTTTTTTTTATTCTTGTGGAAAATCAAGTGGGAATCTGGAAGTTCTATCATCTACAGAATGAAAGTCCAGGTGGTTGTTTAAGTCTAATCACAACTCGAAAATCAATGCTGGGTGTGGTGGCAGCAGCTACTTGGGAGGCTGAGGTGGGAGGATCACTTGAGCCCAGGAGATCAAGGCTATAATGTGCCACAACTGTGCCTGTGAACTGCACTCTAGCCTGGGCAACATAGGGAGACCCCGTCTCTTAAAAAAAAAAAAAAAATTAAAAATTGGAGACAATTATGACAATAAAACTTTTAAGCTGGTAACACTGGCTGGTGGGGGACTGGGAGGGCAAATGAGTTGCATCTTATTTAAAGGCTAACCAGGTACTTAACAACTGAGCCCCAACTTCATTCCCCAAGTCAATCTCGTCACCCTTCTCCCCACCCTTCTCCCCACTCTGAACTTCTTGCCTTTCCCCAAACATGCAATGCCATGTTCTGCCATGCCCCCATGCATTTGTGCACACTATCTCTTCAGTGTAAGACATTTCACCCATTTCTTTTTCCATCTCCTCCTAAGTGTTTCTCAAGAATTAGCTCCAGGGTCACCCTCTCAGGATGTCACTGGTTGTTCTAGGCTGAACTTGAGGCAGCCCAAAAGGCACATTGAATATAGGACCAGGAACATTCAACGTTTCCCTCTCTAATGTCTTGCTTTACATGCCCACATTCCTCAATGGACTGTGAGTTTGCAGAAGAAATGTGTCTTCTTTCCATTGGTATCTTTATAGTGCATAGACAATGGCATATAGGAGGAATGTCTGCATGAGGGAAGAGGCTAAAGGTACATGCTACCTGCTGGAAGAGTACAGGAGATGGAGCCTACCATAGCCCACAGGCTGAGAGACTGTAACTGGGTAAAAGCAGTCAAAACCAACAGGACCCCAGGAGAACAGGATTGGAATTAAAAAGTGGAAAGATGCAGCCTAGAGAAAGTTGAAAGCAAATATTCCACAGTTATACAGTGATTTTCAAAAACTCAAGGTCAACTTGAAAGATAGCCTTAAGTCAGGAAGAGAAAAATGAGCTTTCACTGAAATATGAACTATATCACATGTAAATAATCATATGAAGAACTATTATGGGAAAAAATTATTGTAATTTCCAACTGGGCCTACTGGTTCTTCATTGACAAGGCATAATTTCTCTCTCTAAATTGCCTTAATACGTACACAGCAAACATCTTCACTCGATCCCTACTGCCAACTATAATTACGAGTCATTCTAGTTCCCCTCTAAACCTCTAATAGAGATGTGCAGAGAATTACCCACATCAGCTGCTTTACTAAACAGCCGCGATGCTGAAGAACTAGCAATTTCACCATTAAAGAAAAATAGGAATAATTCTCATTGCCTGGTTTCACTGAATTACCCCGTGCTGGAGTCAAAATAGAATTTCCTCTCCGATTGCTTTCTTTGCAGTTCTTCCAGTGAATGCACAGGCTCATATTCTTCGATTTTGGATAATGAGCCATTCTGCCGCTGCAAATAGCCAAAGGTAACTTGAAAACTTGTGTTTGACGGATAGCAAAGGCCAACTCGAATCCAGTCATTCCTTTAAAGGGGACATATAAAAAAATTAGTTTACACTTGAGACATTATCTGTTAAGTAGTATAGCATATGCAAATAACTGCCCTTCATGCCCCACTTCTTCCACTTCCTGCCCATGGTTTTGTCCTCCTTAAATTTCTTCGGTATGGTGGGCCACTGACAGTGGAAGTTCTGAACCATGGCATAGTAACAGATCACCTACCTTCATCTGTTGCTCAAATTTCTCATATCAATAGATACACAGCAAAAATACAAGCCTTTAAAAATTTTTTTTTTATTTTTTTTGTTGTTGTTGTTTTTGAGATGGAGTCTTGCTCTTTTGCTTGGGCTGGAGTACAGTAGCGCGATCTCAGCTCACTGCGACCTCCACCTCCCAGGTTCAAGCAATTCTCCTGCCTCAGCCTCTCGAGTAGCTGGGATTACAGGGGCACACCACCATGCACGGCTAATTTTTGTACTTTTAGTAGAGACGGGGAATCACCATGCTGGTCAGGCTGGTCTCGAACTCCTGACCTCAGGTGATCCACCACCTCAGCCTCCCAAGTGCTAGGATTACAGGCATGAGCCACCACGCCCAGACCTAAAAATTCTTAGTTTTAACAGGATTTCAAAGAACATTTTAAAAAGTTGGATAAAATATACTTAGACACTCTAAAAAGATAAGAAAATTAAGTGAGATGGTTGGGTATAGGTGTACAAGATAGAAACACTAATATATGGAGAGTGGAACTGTACACTGGCAAAAGCATTCTAAAGAATTTTTTTGTTTATAAATATAAATTTACCTTTTATAAATGTATTCAGATGAGTTCCTAGTGGGAAAATTGCTGGATATAAAGGTATATGCCTTTTTAAAGCTTTTGATGCTTATCACTAAATTGCCATAGGATTTTCTTAGTGTCCTTAAATATAAAATTAATCCTTTTTAAAAATCATTAAAAGCATTTCCACTTTTTATCATTTTCTTTTTGACCTTTTTATTATAGTAAATATACATACCATAAAATTTACCATTTTAATAATTTTTAGCCATATGGTTCAGTGGCAATAAGTACATTCTCAATGTTGTTCAATCATCATCACTATTTCCCGAACTTTTTTGTCATTCTAAAAAATGTTTAAACAATATGTAACAAGGCCTTAAAATTCTTCATATAGCCAGGCAGAGTGGCTCATGCCTATAATCCTAGCACTTTGGGAGGCTGAGGTAGGTAGATTACTTGAGTGCATGAGTTTGAGACCAGCCTGGGCAACATGGCAAAACCCCATCTGTACAAAAAGTACAAAAATTAGCTGGGTGTGGTGGCATACACCTGTAGTCCCAGCTACCTGGGAGGCTTAGGTAGGAGAATTAATTTAACCCAGGAGGCAGAGGCTGCAGTAAGCCAAGATTGCACCACCGCATTCTAGCCTGGGCAATGGAGCAAGATGTTGTCTCAAGAAAAAAAAAAATGTTGCTTACCTAGGTTTTAAAGTGAAAAAAATAATCCCACTAAAGAATAATTAGAAAATGCAGACAAAAGATATAAAAGAAGAGATGTTCTATGAATTATTGTCTATAGCAGCAAAATGCGGGGGGAGGGGGAGTAGGGGGTGGGCAGGAGAAATGACCTAAATGTTCATAGGGTAAGTTAAAAAAATTATGGCACATTCATAGGCACAAAGCAACTTGAGGTTAGAAAGAGGGGAATATACTATATATGTTTACAATATACTATATATGTATACTATATATGTTTATATATGTTTACCTCGCTTTGGTTAGGAGGACTATAGATTATTTCCATTTTCTTTATGTTTTTCTCCATTTTCCTTATTTTGTTGAATGAATAAGTACTGCTTTCATAACTTCTAAAAGCGTTATTTTTCAGAAATGGCATTATGACAAAATCTATGACTTCCCTATAATTATCTCAAATTGAGGGGGAAAAAAATTGTCCATCTCTTCCTTTTGCCTCTGACCATCATGTAATTTTTATAAAGTTTCAGCTAATTAAACAAGTATGACTGAATTTCATGCCCATGTGGATTTTTGAAACTTCTAGGCTCAGCTTTTTTTTTTTTTTTTACTTTAAAATGTTTTTACTTGCTCAGTATTTGATGGAAAGGTATGCACAGCACTTTACAGAACACTGCATATCATTTTATTGTCATACCTCACCTCCAATTCATAATTCTGCCCAATATAACTTAAAGAGTACTGATCACCCTTTGACATTTCTCCATCCTCTCTGACAATGGTTTGTTTCTTTCATTGACTTCTCTGCAACTCACTGATGATATCAGATTGGGCTTTCAGAAATCTCACTCTGGCCACAATATGGACTAAGGATTGGAGGTGGGGAGACTGAGGTGGGGACTGCTCCACGGAGCCAGGCAAGAGATGATGGCTTGACTTAGCCACAAACACTGTGGGTAGAAAGAAGTGGACAGATGTAGATGACTTTAGGAGCTGGAACCAACAGGGTGCCGTTACTGATAAGATGGAGTGATGAGGTAAAAAGAAGAGGCAGGAATGAGTACTGACTGGCCTTTGGGCTTGGTTGACTGTGTGGGTGGGGCACAGAGGGCCGCAGCAAGGATTACAGGAAAACAGTAACAGTAATGGTAATAGTTCAGCTCAGAGCACATGCCAGAACCCTAACAATCTCAGAACAAGGGCATCTGCCACAATGTTCATCATCCTTGGAGGTGACTTGCTTAAAGCTGAATTCCTATATGCTCTAGTCCTACTCCGTTCATTTCAACTGGACGTTTTAAGAGTGTTCTGACAAGTCAGGGCTTGATGACAACTCAGGTGAACAAGCCATTTCAATTTTTCAGGTACATATCTCAGCAGTTTCATGGAGTCGCATGGGTTAATATCCACATGTATCTAGATTGATAAGATACATGTGGTTTACCCCTCCCTTTCTAAATAGTCCCATCCCACATTCCTAGTTTCACCTTCTGTCACTTCCTCTGATACACCCTATGTCCCCATCACACTGAATCTATCATTTCCCCCAGGAGAACTGGCCCTTTCCCAACACTGTGCTTTTATTAATAGAACAAGATGGATTGCTTCATCACAATCATTCCTCACCGCCGCCTGGCTCAACTCCTTTAGGCAGAATTATTTAATAGTTGCTCTATCATTTGTCCACTAAAAAATAGCTTTGGTTTTTGAGTTTTTTCTACCTGTCTACTGTGAACTCCTAGAAGGCAAGTACTTCTCTCATTCATCTTTATGTCAACTCACACACAATAAACACTTGAATAAATCAATTATAAAAATAGCGCCTTGGATTGCATGTGATATTAGAACAGACAACTGAGAAATCAAGAAGGGATAAAATAGTGCCTTCAGGCAGGGCTAGCAAATACCTGGCCTTCATGTCCCAACTCTTTCACTCCTTGCCCCTACAGGCATTACTAATCCGTCCCACCACTTTCTTCTGACAAGTCTAAACTCAGCCTCAAAAATCTTTTAATTTTTCAGGTAAGCAAATGTTCTGCTGGAACTACATAGAAAACTACTTCCCATCCCAGCTACAGGGAATTAAAGCATTCCGCAGACTGTATTAAAACCTATTGTTGAATGGCTTAATGTGCATAATAACTTGACCACAGAGGGAAAAAAATGCTTTTGAAATGACAGGATTCAATTTGTATAATCTCTTAATTCCATAAACACAAAATATACAGCCTCCCCACAAGAGAAGCAAAGTACATAAAATTGGCTTTCTTTGTTTGCTGCAAAGGAGATGTAAGTTATTCTTTTTCTCCACTAAATTACTACTTGCTCAACTATTTGAAATAACAGTAACAGAAACATACTTGTTGAAGTTGACGAGGTATAGAAATGTAGTCCGCGGTGCTGGCCCATTCCAGTGGATGGTATATCCCTTCTCCAGCATGACCACAGGCTGGTACTGTGGAAAGGCAGCCTTCTGATTAATACCTCGGAGCACCATAGGGTGGGACGGATACTCATCTCGTGTAATGGTCATAGAAAGATTCTGAGTGCTCCATGTCTGTACATAGACCTTGAAAAAATAACCAAGAAGGGAAGAGAATGAAAATTTAAATAGCTAAACAGACATTTTCAGCACAAAGTCAAGTGTCTCGACTTTGAAAAGGGAGATTCTGTGATCTGTGCCAGACTAAGTGAGCAGCGGCCAACTACATCCTAAGCCACGTATAGTGCAGCCGACTTAAACCAGAAATGGTAAAAACAGACCATGTGCTCTGCTAGCCAAGATCTTCATCATCGCTTCCACCACTACAGGCCAGCTTATTCATCAGAATATAAAACTTCTGTGGCTTACACAGCTTGTCAAAGAAATCTCTCAGTCTAAAGAACACACATACAAAAAAAATTAGTAAACTAATGTGAAAACTGATATCCTCTACTCAAATCTAAGAGATTTTCCTCTAAACCAAGAGATGAAAAATTTATATATCTTAGAGTTTTGGCTTTCAATTTTCCATGACCTACGTCAGGCCACAAAGCCATTTTTCACCCATTCAAAAAAAAAAAAAGTTATAAAGTACTGTGCAACAACTGAAAAAACATATTAAACTGAGACAAATTTGAAAGTCCTGAATGTACTCCAGTGGCATTAGAGCTACTTGCCATGCCAAAACAAAGCCATCCCCAAATGTATCCTACAAAGGAAAATTCTTAGAACAAATCTCCTAAAACAAATCAGTATCTGTAACCAAATTCTCCAGAATATTAAAGCAGCTGCAGAGTATTGACATTTAATCTACAATACTGCTGTATTTTCCCGTTATTTCTATAATCTTATCGACTCCTCAATTTTATGTCCTTTTTAACTACCTCAATTATTTAATACTTTTCTGACACCACTTAAAGATTTAAAATAGACAGGAAACATTTTTAAGACTATTGATTGTCTTCATTTAAATATATATTTGATATATAATATATATTAATTTAAACATACATTTATGTTTAACATATATTTAATTTTATATATTTATGTATATGTATATTTATATGTACATTTTTTTGTGTGTGTGTGTATATATATATGAGGCTATACATACACTGCATATCTGGCCCCTGCCTTAGTAACCTTAACTCTCCCTATATCACCATCTTTCTCCCTGAGCACCTTTATCCCTCAGGTCATCAAAAGGCACATATTTGGCCAGGAGCAGTGGCTCACGCCTGTAATCCCAGCACTTTGGGAGACCGAGGCAGGCGGATCACTGGCAGTCAGGAGTTCGATACCAGCCTGACCAATATGGTGAAACCCCATCTCTACTAAATATACAAAAATTAGCCAAGCATGGTGGTGCACGCCCATAATAATCCCAGCTACTTGGGAGGCTGAGGCAGAAGAATTGCTTGAACCTGGGAGATGGAGGTTGCAGTGAGCCAAGATAGTGCTATTGTACTCCAGCCTGGGCGACAAAAGCAAAACTCCATCTCAAAAAAAAAAAAAAAAGCACATATTCCACTAAAAAATAGTTACAAATAGTTAAATAATGATCATTCTATCTCGAGATCCAATTGCTCCCATTTTTGGCATACTACATCATTTCTAAGTAACAACAAATGGCAGCAGATCTGGGCTTCTGGCCCAAATTTCAAATTCTCAGGAGTAAATTTCTGGTCTATGGTCCTACCATTCCCAGTGACCCCTGAGGAGTATTAGATGACTTCTTTCTTTCTTCATCTATAAATAAAAACAGAATTACTACTCTGATTTGTAATATATATCAGGTTAATATTCTCAAATACATTAGATATTCAAAGGACTGAATGCTTTACTGAGTGAATGTTGAATAAATGAAAAATATGTCATATTGATAGTCGCAATGGTAATTTATAAAAGAGCTACCAGAACCACATATTTTATAGAAACATTTATGATCACTTAAAAAATATAACGTTTTCATTAGTGCGTACCTGCCACTTTAAGACAGACAGACAGATGTATGCACACATGCACACATGCATGAAAACGCATGGCTGGCAAGAACTTTAGCCAAAACTGTAGCTTCAAAAAGACTAAAAGCTTTTTATTATTTATTATTATTATTATTATTATCATCATCATTGAGACAGAGTTTCGCTCTTGTTGCCCAGGCTGGAGTGCAATGGTGCGATCTCAGCTCACTGCAACCTCCGCCCCCAGGTTCAAGCGATTCTCCTGCCTCAGCCTCCCAAGTAGCTGGGATTACAGGTGCCCACCACCATGCCTGGCTAATTTTTTCTATTTAGTAGAGATGGAGTTTCACCATGTTGGCCAGGCTGGTGACCTCAGGTGATCTCCAGACCTCAGGTGATCCACTTGCCTCAACCTCCCAAAGTGCTGGGATTACAGTCTATTATTTAATCCTGGCTGGGCGCAGAGGCTCATGCCTGTAATCCCAGCACTTTGGGGGGCCGAGGTGGGTGATCAAGACCATCCTGGCTAACACGGTGAAACCCTGTCTATATTAAAAATACAAAAAAATGAGCCAGGTACGGTGATGGGTGCCTGTAGTCCCAGCTGCCTGGGAGGCTGAGGCAGGAGAATGGTGTGAACCCGGGAGGCGGCGCTAGAAGTGAGCTGAGATTGTGCCACTGCCCTCCAGCCTGGGTGATAGAGTAAGACTCCGTCTCAAAAAAAAAAAAAAAAAAACTTCCTACCCTTTAATTGTCTGCATGGGGCAGAGCGCGAGGGGAGGATCTTCTCCTTTCAAAATCCTGGGCAACTGGTACCTCCATTCTGCAATCTCTTCCACCCACTAAAATTTGACTATTAAAATCACCTTTGCAACTTACTGCTCTTCTCCTTAAATAATACTAAGAGCAACAAAGCACTGAACTATGTGCCAGGCCTTATGCTAAATGCTTTACATATACACATGTAGTCTATCTTCACAACAGCCTCCTATGAGAGTAACTACTATTATCCCCACTGTGCACTGACATAGAGTAGTTAATCAACTTGCCCAATGCATACTTTAGAAAATAACAAATTCAAACCCAGAATTCAAACCCAGGTAGTCTAGCTCTAGAGTCTGTGCTCTTAACTATATATTATTACCTTGCAAATTAGTTCATCTTCTTATACTAGGCATCAATACACATTAATGCTTAATGTCTTCAAAGAGATGCTTCTCAATGGATATCATCTCCATATTTTCATAGACATTATATCATAATATAATTAGGAAATTTTCCTTAGATTCCTTTCTTATCCACTCACTCCTAATCTCCAGCTCTGTCCCCGGGAACATCTCACTTTTCATGTGACCTACTGATATTTTGCTCAAAAGTCAGATTCTTTAAGTAGAGATTAATGACCCCAAAAGCAAAGGATAAAAATACCTCATAGAGGGCACAGCTGTAGTGTGGCAAGAAAACCTAAGAGTCAAGAAACATGGGTTCTTGCCCCAACTATGTTCCAACCACTTTAACCCACGGTAAATCAGCTGTTCTCTCTGGGACTCACTTTTTCACCTCTTAAACAGATCTGGAGTTGGGGAGTTTTAAGAAAAATTCCAGGAGTCTATGACTCCTAATGAATCAAAAGAAAGAAAAGAAAGGACAGGACAGGACAGGAAGATAGATCACACTTTGGAAAATGTCAATCACGCTGAAAAGCTGAAGAGTACTTCTCACAGAAGCAGTGCTGGCAGGAGCTGGTAGGAACTTGGGCATTATACGTTTGCTAAGCCTACCTGTGCATAGGTCCCGCTGCAGATCACTGCATTCCACTTAGTAACATTTACACAGCTTGGATGGCGGATCAGGTAGTTGTCCATTCTTCCCACATAAGCATCCTTGTATCCTGTCACAGAGCCATCAATGTCGTGGAATATGGAGTTCTTATCACCATCCAGCTCACAATCTTCAAACCAGGGACCAGGCTTTCCAAAAAAGACATTCAGAGAGACCTGACCACAGTGAAAAAGAAAGACATCACAAAGTGAGGGCTCCTGCCATCGCAGCATCCCCTGCCGTGACCCAACTGCAGATCCATTGTGATTGCTTTAAGGTTAGAGCAGTTCTGAGTTACAGTTCATAGTTGTCAGCTATGGCACTCAAGTCAACCTGAGCTTTCTACTCAATTAATGACATACTGGGGTTGGGGGGAATTTCCCAAAACCTTATGGTATTTAATGGGCAAATGTTAAACGTCATCTTTATTTGTATTCCTCTTTTCCCCACTTAAAAACTATTACCTGTTCCCCAGACAAAACTGAAGGGAGACTATGTAGTCATATACATTTGTTAAAAATTATAAACCGTACATGTAAGATCTGTGCATTCCCCTATATGTTAATTATACCTCAATGAAATAAAAATCTATGACAAGTTATCTTCAGAGCTAGTTAATCATTTTATCTCCAAATGCTTCAGTTACTTGTTCATATGACTCCCCCCCACCAAAAAAATAAACAGAGAAGTACAGGTCAAAACAGAAACACAGTTTAAGTGTTGGCTTAGTATGGCTGAGTTACTGATAAACTCACTTGAATCTGCTAAAAAGCCCATACTACTATTTTACTCCTCAATACAGACCAAACTCAGCTCAATAATTTTCACATCCAGTGGAGTTTACTTAAAGCCTTTATCAAACACATAATGCACAGCTGCAAAATGGACTGCAGGTGACATGCTTTACAGCCTTTAGCTGCTTCTCATTAACAGTAAATTATATAATACTAATACTATTCAAGTCACGCAGATATATCTCTTAAATGCTTTTATGCACTTTTTGCCCTGGGGTGTTTTTAAATCAACAGAACATCTAAATGATAAGCAACTCAATGGAAAACTGTGACATCTAGGACAAGTAGCTGCAAGTTCTTGGTTCCATACTTTTTCTCTTTTCCTACGTGGTTAAATCTGATAAAAGTTTACAGCATATTTTCCACCCTTTTAAGTAAAGCAAATTTTGCAAACTGCTCCCTTTATAAGCTTCAGAGCACCCCCACCATAGAAAACTCTAGACTGGATGAACTGCTGGACTTAAACACTATGGATTGTCTTATGCTGTTATAACTTTAGGACAACAAATACAGTGGCTAACAAACCGCTTTTCAGTATGCCTATGCCAGTGATCGCGATACATGGAGAACTATGGGGAGGTCCACGTGGGCAGTAAGGAAACAGCAAGTCTCCACACTGGACAGGTGATCCAAGACTCATCCTGCTGATTTATGTGGATGCCCTCTACCAGCCTAGTCCTACCCCTCCCCTGGAGTCACATGGCCTAAGAAAGAACCAGCCAACCAAGCTGACACTCCAATTTGTACCTGTGCCTCTGATCCACGCCCAAGCTGTTGCAGAAAACCAGACATAGACTTTGATAAACCTATCAAGCTCTATTTTAAATTGGGCAACTATAAAGTTTGTGGGTGGATGTGAATGAGAGAATGAGAATTTATTTCCCAGGTGTGGCTGCCTGTGGGAGCAGGGAGCTAGATGTCCTGAGACTTCTCTTTCTCGTGCCATTGCCATCATGGAACTGGCAAGATGATGAAAGGCTGGGGGCATGTAATCAGATCGTCCTGTGTGTTACAGGTACAGGTGATACTGGTGAAATTGGTAAGAAAATGATTCCTGTGGGCTACTGTACTGTAAATGGTAATTTTTATAGTCTATCTGCCATCTTCATAAAAACCTTCCAACAGTTTATATCAGAAGTAACCCAATTTCAGCCAGGTGCAGTGGCTCACACCTATATTCCCAACACTTTGGGAGGCCAAGTTGAGAGGATCATTTGAGACCAGGAGTTAAAGACCAGCCCAGGTTAATGAGGCCCTTTCTCTATTTTAAAAAAAAAAAAATTTTTTTAAGTAGCCAGATGTGGTGGCATATGCTTGTAGACCCAGTTACTTAGGGAGCTGAGGTGGGGGATGGCTTGACCCCAGGAGGTTGAGGCTGCAGTGAGCCATGATTGTGCCACCATTCACATCACTGCACGTCAGCCTGGGTGACAGGGTGAGACCCTGCCTCAAAGGAAAAAAACAGAAAAGAAAAAAGAAATAACCTAATTTGTATCACACTGTCACAGTAATCTGCTTTATTCCCAACCTCTTATCCTCTAGTTCCCCAGAAGAATAGCCCTCAGACAAGTAAAATAGCAGGAAGGACCCAAATCTCTTAGTGGAAATGGACTACCCAACCAGCATATTTCACTGAATTTTCCAAAATTGTATGTCCTCTTGTTCCTATGAAACTCTATAATTTCTGTATCATCTCTTGAAGTCATTTTCCCTATCAAGGTATGACTTGAATGTCAAACATACCCCAAGTCACACGGGACTTCTGTTCTCACCTTGAACTCAATGGGAGAGTGTGCATGGAATTAGGAGCTGCCTCTGTGTGTGTTTTTCCTCCCACTTACACAGACTCGGTGCAAATCCTTTGCATTTTTGTCTATCCCTCCTTTTCTCACCATAGTCACTACATAGGAACGACAGAACATACTTACATGTGGACCAAACTTCACGAGGGAGATATTATTCCTGGGGGTTATCTGCCAGGAATTCTTCATGAGGAAGCCAATTGCACTGCTGTACCTATCTGGAGTTGGCACATACTTTTTGAAAGTGCTCCTGGTGAGGTGAATGGGCCCATCATAAATCTGAAAGCCTCTAATTGGGAATGTCCTGTGGAAATACAAGATTTTGTTTAATGCACATGGGCTGTCCCCTTAGCAGCACTTCATTTACTTGTTTTATGAATACAGCTAAATATCCTGTATGCGCTATGCAAAATTCTAGGATACAATGGGAACCAAAACAAGATCCCTGATCAAATGAAACATACGGTGTAGTGGGAAAGACAAACAGAAAAACAAAGGATCATTTCAGAAAATAAGTGCTATAGAGACCATAAGACACGACATTATGATGGATTGGGTGGGGAGAAAGATGCTATTTTAGACAGAATGGAGGCCTCTCTGAAGAGGTGACTTTGTTTTCCTAGAATCAACTCAGTTAAGATCTTTTATTTGGAACCTCAGGTACTTTGCTCTTTGTTTCCAAATCTCCAGCCATGAGAACAAAAGACAAGCCTTTGCTTAGGCAGGGAACTGACTCTTAAGCCACTAAATGACAGTACAAAGGTAAAATGATACACTTAAAAGTGTGAAAGCATGAGCCCTCAAGGCTTACCATGACAACAGGTTTAGCTAGACTGAGAATTTTGTTTTATTCATTTTCCCCTTTCTGTTCAAACACAAACTCCTTAGCCTACTAATCATAAATCAATAACCATACTTAATGTATAGGAACTGGTAATATTCTGAATTCCTTAAGTTCCTCTCCTATTAATTCTTTAACTGCATGGCAGAGGATCTCTATAGCAACTAATTATTCTACAACTAGGCAATGTTTTACAGCAAAAGCATATATGCTAGCAAGAAAACCAAATAGCCTAGTTAAAAACCTTCACATCATGATGTATTTAATATTTCTAAGCGTACATCTCAACATGGTTCTCCCCTGTAGAAAAGATTGTGATATGGTTTGGCTCTATGTCCCCACCCAAATCTCATCTTGTAGCTCCCATAATTCCCACGTGTTGTGGGAGGGACCCAGTAAGAGATGATTGAATCATGGGGGCGGGTCTTCTCCGTGCTGTTCTCATGATAGCGAATGGGTCTCACGAGATCTTATGGTTTTAAAAACAGGAGTCTCCCTGCACAAGCTCTCTCTTTTTGCCTGCTGCCATTCACGTAAGATGTGACTTGCTCTCGTTGACTTCTGCCATGATTGTGAGGCCTCCCCAGGCGTGTGGATCTGTAAGTCAATAAACCTCTTTCTTTTGATTTTAAATTGCCCAGTCTCAGGTATGTCTTTATCAGCAGTGTGAAAATGGACTAACACAGGTTGTAAAGATATAATAAGATTAAAGCAGATTCCATTAATCAATGAGAAATTTTGATTTTGGAAAATCCTCCTTACCAAACAGCAAAAAGCATTTTGAAACAAAACTGGAGGTCGATATAAAACACAGAGTGGAATTGATTTGGCCACCATCACATTGCAGCCCATATGCCAACCAATACAGCTTTTTAAAAAATCTACACGTTAGAAGCAGCAGCGAGAGCCTAATTGTGAAGAGCACAGCACTGAAGACAACCTAACTGGGTTTGAATTCCACCTCCTCTACCTTTAGTAAGATACTCATTTGTAAAACAGGATGCTGGCAGTGCCTATCTCATTGAGCTTTGTGAGGATTAAGTAAATATATTTACAACAGGGCCTGACATATCATAAGCATTTAATACACGTTAGCAATGAAAACATCCATGAGGTTCTTTTCCCAGTGGCTTCTAAGGGCTAACAGGAGCTCCACACAGAGTGTAGCACATAGCAGTGCTCAATATTCCACAACGACAAGCACAAGAGGTGAGCAGCCAAGCCTAGTGACCTTTCTCCAGAAAATAGTACAGCCCTCCTCCAAGTCCTCGCTCTGCACCACTACTCCCCAAAGCTAGCAATCTGTTTGCCCCATTCCTCTGCCCTGTTCCAGCCCAACATCCAGCAATAGTACTCCTCTAGGGGAGTTGATTGTTGAAGAATTATGACATGGGCTCAGATGTGAGGCCTAAAAACACTGTTGAATATTTTTCTACCTGGTTTTCTCACAAGTAAAATGAGAAGTCCAAACTGTGCCTCAGAACTGAGATATGAATTATTAGTTAATAGTTTCCTTAAAGCTTTGAAGACGTGCTAAGTACAATTTTAATGACTCTGTGATGATGATGACGACAGAAAACATGCCAAGAGCCTAGCCGTTCCCTTCAACATCTAAACCGCCATTAATTAGACAGCCGTGGAGGGGGTTTGAGGTAACTTTGGCATCGATCAACTCTCATTTCCTAGGACTCTTTTCAGTAGGTAATTTCCTTTTTCCAGTAGCTATTTCTGAAAACCAACAACACACATTGAGGAAAAACTGACCTAACGTCATAGTTTAGGGTTTGGCAACTTTCTATGGCTCAAGAAGGAAGAAGAAAACAGTTTATATAAGGTCTTATATAAGGAATGAGAAACAAGAGAGGTTTCTTTGTTATAAAATTGATAATTAAATCTATGAAATGTTTAATAACGAATGCTCCAAAATTTCAGGAGGATAATACACATAATAATTATAATAGTAGTAGTCGTAGCAGTAGTAGTAGTAGTAATAAATAATAAAATAGGAAAAGAGTCTCACAGTAGGAACCAAGCCATCCAGGATTAGTACAGAAACTCCCCTGAGGATTAGGTTTTCCTTTATTGCTTACATTTGACACTCTACAGCTAAAGCAATGCTTACCTGTTCCTGGGTAATGTCCGAGGCTTCTGGTCTATTCCTCCAGTGCCTACATACTTGTTCTGACCACCCTGAAAGCCGTAATTCCTGCTCTCCCCGACAAAGAGTGATTCAGATACCTCTTGGCTGGAACCTTCATCACTTGGAAAGCTTCCATCACTGTTAACATGAGAACAATCATTAGCTACATTTCTCTAGAAAGTTTAAATGTATTCCCAAATGTAGGCATGCTATAACTGAAAAGCTAAAAGTTTTAAAAGAAGTCAATAGCTTTTTCTCATACATATTCACAAGTCTTCAGAAACTGCTTTTTTTTTTTTTGAGACAGGTTCTTGCTCTGTCGCCCAAGCTGGAGTACAATGGCAAAAACATGGTTCACTGCAGCCTTGACCTGCTGGGCTCAAACAATCCTCTCACCTCAGCCTTCCAAGTAGCTGGGACCACACATGCCTGCCACCACACCTAGCTAATTTTTAAAAATTTTTGTAGAGATGGGGTCTTGCTATGTGGCCCATGCTGGTCTTGAACTCTTGGCCTCAAGTGATCCTCCTGCCTTAGCCTCCCAAAATACTGGGATTATAGACATGAGCCCTCACACTCAGCCTTGAAATTGCTTTTAAACTATAAAAATACCTGTACCTACTTATAGTTTAATATATATACATACATATCCCCTCTTACTATATATATATACACATATATATAAATATATATATATAATTTTTTTTTTTTTTAAGAGACAGGGTCTCATTCTGTTGGTCAGGCTGGAACAGCAACCTTGAACTCTTGCGCTCACAGGATACTCCCACCTCAGCCTCCAGAGTAGCTAAGATTACAGGCATGCCACTACGCCTGGTTTTTTTTTTTTTTTTTGAGATGGAGTCTGCTCTGTCACCCAGCATGGAGTGTGGCACTCCATCCCAGCTCACTGCAAGCCCCTCCCGGATTCACTCCTCATTCTCCTGCCTCAGCCTCCCGAGTAGCTGGGACTACAGGTGCCTGCCACCACGCCCGGCTAATTTTTTTGTATTTTTAGTAGAGACGGGGTTTCCCCATGTTAGCCAGGATGGTCTTGATCTCCTGACCTCTGATCCACCACGCCCAGCCCTCATATGAATTAATACATGATTTACAAACTACATATAAACAAACTTTAATTTAGCAGCAATAATTGATTGCTCTAGTCTCAGGCAACAACACCGAAAATGAGGAGAACAAACTTGTCCTGACTATAAGAATTAAATGACAAGCGTGTTTAGCATGACAACTAGAATGACTATTATCTGTAGAAAAACATATAGAACAAAAAGTTTAGTTCTTAAAGACTGTTGCTAAATTAGAGCAGCTTATAAGAAAGAAAATATTAGTTTTTTAATTTTCTCCCTACTTTTACTCCCTTCCTTTTTTCCCCTACTTTTTAAGAACTTTAGTCTAAATCAAAAGTGCTTTCTTCCAAGCAAAAATTATCCTTCTGTGAAATTCCAGCTATATTAACCTAGTACTTTGGTATGAATTCAATTAATCAAGAAAAAATGTATTTTTGGCCCTCTAGTGGTATCAGGAAGAGGGTGCTATTTTTTTTCTGTTAAAAAATGATAAAACATTCCTGTGTATTATCAGAAAAAAAAAATCAAGGGTTATTTAACTTAAAGCTTTAAAATAAGTATTTTTAAGCAATTACAAACCTGGCAAAGGTCAGTCCTATTCCATTATCTGCAAATCTGTAAAAGAAAAGAAAGTGAAGAACATTTTAATTCACCATATTATGTAAAAAGAGGTAATTCTCTCAATATTTAATTATCATGAAATCCAGGAGGTCCCAATATTTACTCTCTACACTACCACACAAAAATCTGATTTCACAATAACTAGGAGCACAGAATCTGCAGTGACGGCACCCAATTCAAATCCTGGCTTTGCCAATTATAGCTGTGTGACTTTCGGCAAGCTACTCAACCTCTATCTCTCACTTTTCCCATTTATAAGTTGAAATGAAAATATAACCTTCCTCATAGGATTCTTGAGAGTATTAAACATACTAAATAATTTCTAGTGTTGGTGAGGTGCAGTGGCTCATGCCTGTAATCCCAACACTTTGGGAAGCTGAGGCAGGAAAATCGCTTCATCTCAGGAAGTCAAGACCAGCATGGGCAACACAGGGACACCCTGTCTCCACAAAAGATTTAAAAATTAGCAGGGAGTTGTGGCACATGCCTGTGGTCCCAGCTACTCGGGAGGCTAAGGTGAGAGGATTGCTGGAGCATAGAAAGTTGAGGCTGCAGGGAGCTATGACTGCACCACTGCACTCTAGCCTGGGTGACAGAGCAAGAACCTGTCTCAAAAAATAATAATTTCTAATGTTTGGAACAGTGCCTGGCAGACAGTAAGCAGTGTATCAAAGTATTAGCTATAATTATTATTTTCATAACTATGTTTTTAAAACAATTAGACTGTGGTATATGATTCTGAAGCCATTTCTACAGCTTCAACACAATATCAGTTTTTTGGATGAAAAAAGGCAGAAATGACGTGAAATGCCAAGAAGCTAATTTCAGTGCCAGAAAAAAAAATACACACACACATTTTTCTAGACTGTTGAACACTAAATCTTAGCTTAACATGCATGAGACCACTCCTAAAATTATACAAATGGGAAAAAAAGTGAGATACTTACTGCCTCAAGTCATGTTAAGGCATAAGTCAACTGAGGTGGAATTATAAAGCTTTTATTTTGAATGGCAATAGAAGAGCATCAGAAAAACTAAGGAGTTTTCAAGAGGAAGGGAAAAGATCCAGGTAGTTAAGACATAATTACTGCGGTGGAATTATAAAGCTTTTATTTTGAATGGCAATAGAAGAGCATCAGAAAAACTAAGGAGTTTTCAAGATGAAGGGAAAAAATCCAGGTAGTTTTATTTAGCTCTCTGACAAAGACCATACTTGTTATATCAAGTTAAATTCCCGGTTTCTGTTCAATTTCATCAAAAACTCCCATGTCACTGGACAAGTTCTGTTCCAATAAAAGCACCAAAGGACGGGCGCGGTGGCTCAAGCCTGTAATCCCAGCACTTTGGAAGGCCGAGACAGGCGAATCACGAGGTCAGGAGATCGAGACCATCCTGGCTAACACGGTGAAACCCCGTCTCTACTAAACATACTAAAAAAACTAGCCGGGCGAGGTGGCGGGCGCCTGTAGTCCCAGCTACTCGGGAGGTTGAGGCAGGAGAATGGCGTAAATCCGGGAGGCGGAGCTCGCAGTGAGCTGAGATCCGGCCACTGCACTCCAGCCTGGGCGACAGAGCGAGACTCTGTCTCAAAAAAAAAAGGCACCAGAATGAGACTACTTCAAACATTTGTAGTCTTTTAACTCTAGCATACTTCCTTAGAGCTTGTCCTGTCTATTCATAATAATAATAATAATATGATTCCAAGAATCATCACTGTGCTTTCATGCTACCGGCTTTAAAAAAAATCTGAAAATACATCAGTGTCATCATATAATAACTTGGTTGAGAATACCCACGCTGAATTTTGAACGATAATATCTCCTCCTCTGACCCAAGCTCCATTATCATTATTTTTAAAAGCAATGAGCCTGTCGATTAGAGCAGCAACACGTGGTTTTTCAGGGTTTGCATCCTGATGAGGTCGAAATCTAGGGGGTAAAAAAAGAATTTTAAAAAATGTAATACAAAAGCCATAGGAATTAGCTGTCAAGAAGCAGAATTTAAACTTGACCAAAACAAATGAAAAATTCTTAAGATACAACTAACTTACATTTTAAAGATTCAAAGAAGAAATTACATTTATTTACACACAAGTTTCCAGAGAACCAACTGCTTTTATATCTTCTTAGTTCGTTTTTGAAAAATCAATTAAAATGGACACTGCAGAATATTATTGCATAAAAATCATTTCCAAAAAAAACCCAGATCAAGAAGTCTGGCATGTCTTTACAAATCCTTAAGGTACATGTTACTAATATAAACTTATTTAATAAATTAATAATATATTTCAACATACATATATGTGAACTAGAGTATAATTTGAGTTGTATGCTGGTTAAGTGTTTACATATAGACAAAACTGGGTTTAATATCATTAAAATGCCTAAATTTAAAAGAGACTGTATTTTTTTATATTTTATTTTTTTTTTTTTTTTGAGACAGAGTCTCACTCTATCACCCAGGCTGGAGTGCAGTGGCACAATCTTGGTTCACTGCAACCTCTGCTTCCCAGGTTCAAACATTTCTCCTGCCTCAGCCTTCCAAGTAGCTGGGACTACAGGCAGATGCTACCACGCCCAGCTAAGTTTTGTATTTTCAGTAGAGATGGGATTTCCCCATGTTGGCCAGGCTGGTCTTGAACTCCTAACCTCAGGTGATCCACCCACTTCAGCTTCCCAAAGTGCTGAGATTACAGGTGTGAGCCACCGCGCCCGGCCAGACTGCATTTAATTAACATATTTATTACAAAGACTGAACTTCACCTTTTCTTTTTCTTCTCTCTCAAACAGTTACAAGGACCTTAGTGAAAAGGTCAAAACACTTGGTGTCAAAAACTGTCCACTACAACAACTCAAATATTCAAACAGCCCCATCATGCTCAAATACTCAAATACATGATAATCAAATACTCAAATGGCCCCATAAGGCCACCTATTTAAAAAAAAAAAAAATCATTTTTATCTTAATCTTACAAAACAAATGGAAGAAAAAAAAAATCACAGCTTTTCAAAAACCAATTCAGCAGGTAGAGATTTTCAACCAGTGAGGAAATACCATTTGCTTAATGCTAACACCACAGCTGTTGGCACACAGTAGGTGCTCACTAAATGGATATGATGGCAGAAGCAGTTATGGAGAGAGAATAGCAAGTGCAAATGTCCTTAGGCATGAGAGAGCTTAGCATGTTCAAGAATAGCAAGGAAGTCTGCTGGAGAGAAAGAAGCAAGGGACACAGAATAAAGAGGAGGGCAAGGGTTAGGTAAAGATCTGGGTCTCCATTGGAAATGCAATGGGAAGTAAATGGAAGCATGGAATCAAGGAAGGGATGCAATCAAATTTCTTTTTTGTTCTTTTAACAGATCACTGACTGTTATTTGAAGAATGGATTTTAGAGAATGGACTCTAAGGAGACCAGTCAGAAGGATCTTGTGTTTCAGATAGATGCACTTGTGGTATAAACTGGGGCAGTAGCAGCAAAGGTAAAGAGTATCATATCCATCTTTAGATTATATGGCCCAAGTCCCCTTACCCTAACTAGCTCTGACTTAAGAGGTAAAAAGTTTGACTCTAAGCCAACATCTATTCTCTGGCATTGTAATTTCTGCCAAACAGCTTTGTAGTCATTACATAATACCAAGCAGATGGAAGAGTTCTGGAAAGGAGACACATTGTTCTAAAAGAAAGCAAAAAAAAAAAAAAAAAGAGTACTATAAGGCAGCATCTAATTCTCTGCTGTAACCATCTCAACTTTTCTGAACTTCCTATCAATACAAATCAATCACGACACCCCCACAGCGCCCAGGCGCTTGTACAGGGAGGGAAAAAAAATAATCAGTAACTGACCATTTGCTTTGATACCCTTTATTTCCATCTTCTTTCCCACTTGGCATATAGAAAATAGTTAATTTTCCTGATTTTTTAAAATCATCGTTGAGTTTTCAGCGCACTGATCAACCTTCTCTTAATTGTCCTCTGCTTTAAATGTACTAGTCGGTTCTCATGCCCTTTCACTCTTTTAGATGAAATTTCCTTAATTTCAAACCAAGAGCTTTCTTGAGTTAAAATATTCCATCTCTGGATTCCTATATTTTCACATCTTGAAGACACAAGGAAAGGCTTATATGATTAACAGGTGGTTTGTTTTGTTTGTTTGGTTTTTTTGAGACAGAGTCTCATCTTGTTGGCCAGGCTGGAGCGCAGTGGCACAGTCTCAGCTCACTGCAACCTCCACCTCCCAGGTTCAAGTGATTCTCCTGCCTCAGCCTCCTGAGAAGCTCGCATTACAGGAATCTGCCATCATGCCCGGCTAATTTTTTGTATTTTTAGTAGAGATGGAGTCTCACCGTGTTGGCCAGGCTGGTCTTGAACTCCTGATTTCAAGTAATCCACCCACCTTGGCCTCCCAAAGTGCTGGGATTACAAGCATAAGCCACCACGCCTGGCCCTGATTAACTGCTGAGTCAACTTCCTCTTTGAGGAACAGATTAAATATCTTCTGGATCCTCTAAGCCTGGTGTTTAGTACATGAGCTGGTTTATTACTCATTTATGCTAGTTTTTATCATTTTTGCCATGTCTAAATTGCATTAATATATATATGAGCATATTCAAAACACTAGTTCAGTATATGCACAAGCTCTTGTTACTTTTCTGCTATAATCAGTTCTTTTCAATAACAATTTCCAAATGGAGTCCAATTCCTTATCAATATGTATGTAACTCTAAACTAGTAAGGGAAATAAATAATGGAGAGACGAAAGATAACCATTTTCATAATATCACATACACACACCTGGTAAGGAACTACTTAAGCCATTATGAGTAAATTGTTCTATTGTCAAGTCTAATTAAAATATCGGCCGGGCGCGGTGGCTCAAGCCTGTAATCCCAGCACTTTGGGAGGCCGAGACGGGTGGATCACGAGGTCAGGAGATCGAGACCATCCTGGCTAACACAGTGAAACCCTGTCTCCACTAAAAAATACAAAAAACTAGCCGGGCGAAGTGGCGGGCGCCTGTAGTCCCAGCTACTCGGGAGGCTGAGGCGGGAGAATGGCATGAACCTGGGAGGCGGAGCTTGCAGTGAGCTGAGATCCGGCCACGGCACTCCAGCCTGGGCGACAGAGCAAGACTCTGTCTCAAAAAATAATAATAATAATAAAAAATAAAATAAAATAAAATATCAAAGAACTCAAATATATTTACTCCTCTATTCATATATATAAATACATGTACATATATACACATACACATTACTATACTTATACATAAATATATATACATAGATAAGTAATTTTTTAAGGCAGGGAAGAGAATCAATTGTGTTTATGGATTTTTCTGGCAACGCTAAGCAAAGAAGACATTACTTTCTACCAATTATAATAAACTACATTAGTTCTACCAATTATAATAAACTCTTTAACACTGAAAAAGCAGCAGTAACCTTCTAGATAGAATTCTTTGCCAGCTACTAGTCTCCTCTTAGTTCATAATTTGTTGTCCTCTATATACTCTTTTTTCTTTGTTCTTCTTAAGTTTATCTCCTCTATTTTTTCACTTCATTTGTTGATCAGCTTTTAGGTATCTAGTGCTTTGTGTTTATTTTTTTAAATGCCCACAGTTTCTGGGTTTCTCAAATACTATCTGATCATTGCATCAAAATATTTCAGGATCAAGTTGATGTTTGAGGAATCCTGATGAGTAATATACCCACTAGACTTTCCCCAGTTTTCTTCTGATCTCATGTCTTATTAAAGTGTCGCAAGAATCTGCCTCACCCTGAAGTCAGGCTCACCAACCTATGGTGTGCTTCCTACTTGATTCTCTGAAGAACAATCAGCCCTGGTATTCTTTTCCTAAGTGTCTGTCAACAAAGCCTATTAAATCTAGCGCCCTATTAACTCCATAAACTGGTCAATCAACTTGAAGTATGGAAAATAATAATATGTACAGTTTCTACTGAATATGACTTTAAGTCGCCATCTTTTCCAGAAAATTTTATTTTCATCTGGGACATTTTCTTTATTTTGGCTCACATATAGCATGTAAGAGAACTCTACTGAAATGTGGATCCATATCTAATGCATTTTGTGATTACAAAAGAAAGTAAACTAGAGCCTGGCTATGATGTAATCTGAGGCTACAAAGGACCGAACCAGAACCAGGTTGCTTATCAGATTCAGGATCATTCCTTTTGAAATATTAAATGCAGTGTTCATTTTGACCACGAAGAACAAATTCTATATGGTTTGGTTTTTCAAGGATTAGACTAAACATCTTAGTTTAACTTATTTTTCAATGAATCATACTCCACACCAAATTTGGAAACTTTCTCAACATATCTCCTCTTTTTCCTTTCTCTTTCTGCAACTCTCTCTAGCATCTATTTATAGCCATGAAAAAGGAGAAAAACATCAGCCTCTTTGATATTTCAATAAGATAAAAGCCCAGTCACAGGACCTGGAACAACAGAATAAGTAGTTTTCAAAAAACCCTTTTATGAACTTTTAAAACTTCATTTTAAATGTGTTACCAGAGTAACAGCACAATAAGCTCCAGTTGGAAAGTTTTGCTTTGACAAGGTATAGCTTGGGTGTGACTTAATAGAGCCAGCTTTACCTTGCACTGTTGTCCAAACAGAGGTATTCCCTTGGGTCAGCAGCACTAGAGTTTGTTGTTTTGACACCTTTGTCAATAAATAAGCCAGCCTGAAAAATATAAATAACAGACTGGAATGAATATGAATCCCAACTTACAACAACATATACAATGATTCATGAAAATAGATTTTAGCTTATCACTTCTACCAAAAAAAGTGGGGCAGGGAATCAACAGCAAAGGTACTGTAAAAAACAGCTACTTTCCTGGATATTTTCTACTCATTTAACTCATTTCACTCATTTAGTCATTCAACAAATACTTACTGGTAGGCACCCAGTGTTATACATTAGTTAACAAGAAAAATGTGATCCTTGTTGTTGCTAACACAAAAACTAGCAGAAACACATGCAATTAAATAAATAATTACAATCCAAAACGATAAGCATATGATAAAGGAAGCAGATGAGGCTTGGGCACAAGAGAAGGGCATCTGGAGGAGGCCTTTTTTGTGGGTGGAGGTGAGAGGATTCAGGGAATGTCTCCTAAAAGAAGTGACCTCTTAAAGCTGAAACCTGAAGGATGGAGAGAAATTAATCAAGCAAAAGAATGGATTGGCGGTGCAGGGGAGGAGGTGGGAGGAAGGAGCTGAAGAGGCAAAGAAAGTAACTCAAGGGAATAGTTTGTACAAAAGTCTGGAGATGACGAGAGAGCATGGAATAGCCAGGAAAAAAAAAAAAAAAAAAACTTTGATGGACAAACAAGAATGTATGAAGGAAGGAAATATAATGGAGAAGACTAAAGAGGAGCAAACATCAGATCACATGGAATTGATGTGCTACAGAAGTCAGGACAATAGGAATTTAATAAATGCATCGTAACCAACTGTGAGTTAAGGAAAAAACACTGTAGCTGTAACATGGATAATGGATTGAAAGAGGATTAAAAAAAAAAAAAAAAGAGGAGGCATATAAGGTAGAAGATGATTCCAGTAATCCAGAAGAGAAATAAAGATGATCTAGACTTGTGGCCATACTAGCAGTGGAAAACAGATAAAGCGAGAATTATTTACTAGGTAGAACTGATAACATTTTGTAATTGATAAAATTCTGTGGGTGAGGGAACGAAAGCAATAAAAGCTCATATATTTTTAGTTCAGGCCACAGTTGAGTAGTAGTTTCATTCACTGAAACAGACATATGGGAATAGGTCTGGGCCTAAAAATAAGAATTTTAGTTTGCAACATGTTTTATTTATGTCCATAAGACATTCAAAGGGTACTCAGTAGGCAGTAGGATAAGCCTGACCAACCTAGACTAGTACAGACCCAGGAGGCATCAGCAGTTGAAGCCATAAGGACCAGTGTGTGTGTGTGTGCATACATGTGGGTGTGTGCCTGTATGTGTATAGTTATTCCCAAATGACATGTTTCTTTTTGAGTACTCCAAGAATTCAATCTCCTTTGGCTATAAAGTATTATCCTGGACAGTCATTTCCAAATTTAACAAATTAACACCTAATCATCCACTCATGTCATTTAAATGTAATATTCTTATTAATTGAGTAAATTACTGCATGTTAAAAATCAATTAGAATGGGGCCAGGCGTAGTGGCTGACACCTCTAATCCCAACACTTTGGGAGGCCGAGGCAGTCAGTTCACAACGTCAGTAGTTCAATACCAGCCTAGTCAGAATGGTGAAACCCCATCTCTACTAAAAATACAAAAAGTAGCCAGCCATGGTGGCAGACGCCTGTAATCCCAGCTACTCAGGAGGCTGAGGCAGAGAATTGCTTGAACCCAGGAGGCAGAGGTTGCAGTGAGCTGAGATCGCACCACTGCACTCTAGCCTGGGCGACAGAGCAAGACTCGGTCTCAAAAAAAAAAAAAAAAAAAAAAATCAATTAGAATGAGGTGCTTTTTATACCATTTACAATTAAGAAAATTTGAGGATTTCTACTATGAAATGCTACTTTCAATAAACATTAACCAACTATTCAGCTCACGAAAGTCAGTTTTGTACAGTTTTTTCCTCAAGTCTTCATCAAGTGATTCCAAGCTCTTCAAACTGTAACACACTTGGGTTTTTAAAGGATCCTCTGAGTATCATAAATGCAAAGTATTCCTTGAACTGTGGTGTGGGTCACATCAGGGTAAAGGATCTGGGCATTACATGTGTAACAAAAACATTGAAGTTCCTTGTGAGCACAAAATAAATCACATGTATTTATCACCAGGGGGTGAAGGGTTAGAGCCAGATTTCATGAAAAAATTGAAACTCCTAATGGCCTTTAGGTTACTTGATCTGTATCATTTTAAATTAGGTCAACTATTCTTAAGCAATATTTCACTATTTATATAATTAGTATAATGCCTAATAGGACACTCTACCAGCCACTGTGAATCAAAAGAAGAGATGAATTATGTTTCTCAACCCCCAGAAGCATATTATTTAATGTGTACTTCCCTAGAAACAGGTAATAACATTAAAGATTGGAAAGAAGTTGAGAGGGAGGAAGAGATGAAGCAAGGGAAGAAACGAGAGAGGATGAGGACACATGAATCAAATCCATTATGTAATTATTCAGGTTACACGTGCATGTATGTGTTGTACATACCCGTATGCGCAATAGGTATGTATAAATGGAATGCTCTATATATATCCTGAACAGGGAGGGGTTAGGTGTCTGTTTTTAATTACAAATTACTTTTTCTGATGGCAAGTTCTACCAAAAACTGACATTTCTCAGCTATAATCTACTATGGTTTGAATATATCCCCCAAAAAGCATGTGTTAGAAAGTGCAAAAGTATTGGGAGGTAGAGCCTAAGGTGTTTAGGTCATAAGGGATTCACCCTCTCGAATAGATTAATGCTGATTATAAAAAAGGCTGAGGCAGCAAATTTGTTCTATTGCTCTCTCGACTTCTCCTTGCCCTTCTACCATGGATGACACAGCAAGAAGACCCTTACCAGATGCTGTCCCCTTGATCTTGGACTTCCCAGCCTTCAGAACTGTGAGCCAAATATATTTCTGTTCATTATAAGTTAACTACTCTGTGATATTCTACTACAGCAGCACAAAGTGGATTAAAATATAATCACAATAGTTCATCTTTTACACTGTCTAGCACATGTACTAATTGTTAAAACTTAGAAGCCTACCTTAAAATTTGAATGGACCCTGTTGTTATAAAATATACCCAATGGAGTGAGTTCTGGTTTTGCCAAGAGCTGCAATCCAGTGGATTCCCCAGTAGGTTCCTTGTGGAATAAATACCATATCCCAGCATCCTACAAATGAAAGGACAAGCTCATTAAAAGCCTGATTTATACAGATATCTATGAAACACTCTCATAAACTAACTGCTTCATCAGCAAGTTTAATCTTTTTCACTCAAATCTTTCATTATTGCAGGTTCAGAATTGACAATAAAAAGTTATACACACATCTCAAAGTGGTCATATCACGTATTTTTTTAAAAAAGCAAATTTAATTTTGCTTGCAGGATTGGACAAAAGAGAAATAATTGGTTGGTATAAAAATTCACTTTCAAAACTTTTCCATCATTATCTACATTAAAAGTTATGCAGAATTAAAACCAAATCAGCTTTCCATGTGACCAGGACAGCACAGCCGTTAAGCAATATGGTTTTTATCTGTTTACCTCTAAACCTGTTCAATAGATGAGTCATGCCTATTAAACAACTGTCCACCAGCACGCAGAGATCACTGACTTCTTTCAAACAAGTCTAATGCCCTTCCTGTCCTGAGGGAAATTTTTGCCAAAGAAAAAAAAACACCACACGTATGAATCAGGATGCTGTCTCAGGCTGGGCCCTGTCTGTTCAATTTCACTATTACTGACCTTAATAGGAACAGAACAGTTTCAAATTTTTTGACACTCAAAATGAGACATAAAAATGGAAAAAATGTTAATTCCCATGACAGTTCTTTATTTTACAACTCAATTAAAAATCAGCCCAACGTGAAGGATGACTTCACTTGATGGAACTTTGATTAAATAATTTGTTAAAACTTAATCATACAGTGTAAATGGACAGCATTAATTCAAATTTAGCACACATTTATTTAGTGCCAACTATGTGCCAGGTATATAGTAAGACTATTCTCAAATAATTCATAGTCTAATAGGAAATATAGAGATAATTAAAATATAATATACCTAATAAGTACTTACTAGCTGTAACAAATGGAGTCCATTGGGAGGAGAGTTGAGAGAGGAATTATGGAAAACATATATATATACCCACACACCAAAATGAATGTCATGTGTAACATTTTCCATGATAAAAGTTTACAAATGGGTCTTAATAAAACAAACTACTCTGAAAAATGTTTGCTACCCCAACTCTTCTGGGCACAAAACAGACAAGTCGACAGGATAAGACCTGGAGGGTCAGAAGAAAACTCCATACCATAACCTGTAAACTGAGGGCAGAGTGGACCATCCTAGGATGCAATGGAGATGGAGATGGAGATGGGAGTGGGACAGGGATAAGGGGGTAGCACTCTTTCCTGTTAAAACACAGTGGTGTCAACACAGGTAAAAGGAGCTTTGTAAAAGGCAGTGGAAAGGTACAATGAAAAAATGGTTTGATTTACTTTGGGAGGAAAAACCCTGCCCAAATTAGCTTTTACTGGAACAGTTTTTCTAGAGAGAAAATAAACAGCTCACAGAATAAAAAGGAAGAACATACATGCAATGCTTTCTTCTTTTCTCACATGAGCCACAGTAAGGGTATCTGGCAGCCTCACCTTTTATTTTTCATGAACTCTCGGCAATTTGCTTTAATCTTCAAGCCCTGACTTCTAAAAAGAGCTAAAAGAAATCTTTGTTCTGGCTGTTGACGCGTAATGTCACATAGATCAGAAGATGGCTGTGCATCAACTTCTTGGTCATCTTTACTCAAAAACTCACTTTCCAGTTAGAAACTCTAGCACAAACCTCATACAGGCTCAACAAATATTTGATGAAAAATGAATGAATGAAAACCTAAAATGATCAAATATCTGGGTTTCTGCCCTGTCAAATAAGAATCTTCAATTGACAGAGACTTTCAGATTATGTTTTATGTTTTTAAATAAAATAACAGACATGAGTTCAAACCATCATCCACTGATGCCTTTTTTGTTATCTCAAATAAATACTCCCTTCAGCTAATCTTTTGCTTCATCTTGCAAACAATGCTAGGTATTTATTTCCTTTTAAAAACTTAAGTAGCCATGCAGTATAAATATGAATATTTAGGCACCACTGCAAATTTCATATTTTTTAATTGCAGTTTTCAATACAGTTACAATCTCGATAGCATACTATCTTAAAAGATTCATTTAGCGGCTGGGCGCGGTGGCTCACGCCTGTAATCCCAGCACTTTGGGAGGCCGAGGCGGGCGGATCACCTGAGGTCAGGAGTTCGAGACCAGCCTAACCGACATGGTGAAAACCTGTCTCTACTAAAAATATAAAAATTAGCCAGGCGTGGTGGCAGGCACCTGTAATCCCAGCTACTTCAGAGGCTGAGGCAGGAGAATCGCTTGAACCCAGGAGGGGGAGATTGCAGTGAGCTGAGATCTTGCCACTGCACTCCAGCCTGGGGGACAGAGCGAGACTTCGTCTCAAAAAAAAAGAAGGAAAAGATTCATTTAGCCTGAGTATGGTGGCTCATGACTGTAATCCTAACGCTTTGGGAGGCTAAGGCAGGTGGATGGTTTGAGCCCAGGAGTCCGAGACCAGTCTGGGCAACACAGTGAAACCTCCTCTCACTCTCTTACTCTCTCTCTCTCTCTCTCTCCCCCCCCATATATATATGGTTTATATATATGAGATATATATATATATATATATATAAAATCAGCAGGTGTGATGGCATGCGCCTGTAGTATCAGCTCCTCAGAGGCTGAGGTAGGAGGATGGCTTCAGCCCAGGAGGCAGAGGGTGCAGTAAGGCAAGGTCTCACCACTACACTTCAACCTGAGAGACAGCGAGACCCTGTCTCAGGGGGAAAAAAAGATTCATTTAGGTTTTAAATTAGCAGTTTTAATAACACTAAAACTCTAGGCCGGGCGCGGTGGCTCAAGCCTGTAATCCCAGCACTTTGGGAGGCCGAGACGGAAGGATCACGAGGTCAGGAGATCGAGACCATCCTGGCTAACACGGTGAAACCCCGTCTCTACTAAAAAATACAAAAAACTAGCCGGGCGAGGTGGCGGGCACCTGTAGTCCCAGCTACTCGGGAGGCTGAGGCAGGAGAATGGTGTAAACCTGGGAGGCGGAGCTTGCAGTGAGCTGAGATCCGGCCACTGCACTCCAGCCTGGGCCACAGAGCGAGCCTCCGTCTCAAAAAAAAAAAAAAAAAAAAAAAAAACAACAACAATAACACTAAAACTCTCAATAATAAATACAAATTTCTCCAAACTTATCCAGGGGACATTTCTACTACCCAAAAATATCATTTAGTCTCTTAAAATTTATTCTCATGTGTGTCTTAATTCATCATAATGAGTTTTGCTGCTTTCCCAAGGAAATGAAATTCCCATGTGTATATAAAGCCTTACATTCAACAAAAGGGTGTGCCCCCGACCAGAGTGACAATTGTCATGGTATTCTCCAAAATAATCCATTCTCATAAAGAAAAGCTAAGGTTTTTTGTGGGCTTTTTTTTTTTTTTTTTTTTTTGCGTGTGCGTTTTTGTTGACACGGGGTCTCACTGTTACCTGGGCTGGAGTACAGTGGTGCAATCTTGACTCACAGCAGCCTCCACCTCTTGGGCTCAAGTATCCTCCCACCCCAGCCTCCCAAGTGGCTGGGACAATAGGTACGCACCACTTTACCTGGCTTTTTTTTTTTTTTGGGCAGGGGTCGGGGGTGTATTGCCATGTTGCCCAGGCTGGTCTCGAACTCCTGAGATCAAGCAATCCAACCACCTCGGCCTCCCAAAGTGCTGGGATTACAGGTGTGAGCCACTGCGCCTGACCTAAGCCTATTTTTATCAACACCCTGAAATTGAAATTATCAGTTACTTGGCCACATATGACTTAAATATGAGAAGCCAGAAAGGTTGTACCTAATACACCAAAAATACACTCTGGAAATAACATAACCCTAGTGATTAGTCCACTTCTTTTCCCGCTTTGGCATCTCTCTTATTAAACTCACAGATACTAACAGGCACAGGGCGGGCGCAGTGGCTCACGCCTGTAATCCCAGCACTTTGGGAGGCTGAGGCAGGTGGATCACGAGGTCAGGAGATCAAGACCATCCTGGCTAACAAGGTGAAACCCTGTCTCTACTAAAAATACAGAAAATTAGCCAGGTGTAGTAGTGGGCGCCCATGGTCCTAGCTACTCGGGAGGCTGAGGCAGGAGAATGACATGAACCTGGGAGGCAGAGCTTGCAGTGAGCCGAGATCACGCCACTGCACCCCAGCCTGGGCAACAGACTGAGACTGCATCTCAAAAAAAAAAAAAAAAAAAATTACAAAAAAGATATTATATTAACGGGCACAGAGAATTTACGAGAAATAGAATAACCATCTCAGCCATATCCTGCTCTCAGCTAAACAAGTAGTACCAGAAAACAATGTCATGCTTGGGTTACACTAGCACACATGACATTAAATCCAAATAAGCCAGACTATTTATAAACAAGAAAAACATTAAAACATCTGAGGTCACTTTAACATTATTTACCTGTGAGCCTGCAGCTGCATTATTAATCAGATTATTGTTGGGATGAGCAATCCAGAATGTCGAAACAGCCCTGCAAGGAATTTTCCAAGGTGATTTAAACATCCTTCGCAAAAACTCCTGCCCACTCAAAACTTCCCCCAAAACCTCTTCGCCGAAAGTCAAAGGCCTTGATGCATGGGTTTTTCTCTCTGCCAATTACTCACATACAGTCAGTGGCAGGCACAGGGATGTAATTTCCAAACACTTTATCTCGCATGGTGGTACACATGGAATTGTTCCTATCAGTGGGCAGGAGAGTGCCCGGCTTGGTGAGGAGTCCCAGATTGTGGAACAAAGTGTTCCTCTGTTCAATACCATCTTCCAAAAAGAAACAGTGACCTAGCGTGTCAAATCCAATGGTGTCTTTTATCTGCAGAAATAAAAGTATATTAATGTCATTGGTAACAAGACTGATTGTGATTTAAGTGACAAGCGCTATCCAGTGTAGCATGTTCACTACAAATGGAAAAAGAGGTCTGAACCTTCGCAGAATGGGCAAAGTGAAATGTCAGGCTTAATTTATCTCTGAAGGGGATAATCTACTTGGGTCCTACAGGGGAAAAAAAATAAAAATAAATTGTAAATAAATAAATAAATAAATAATAAAATACAAAATATAAAATTGAATGAAATGTAAAAGAGGATACTCTGGGTGGTTGGAAAGGTAGGCTTCCTTCACACGGAAAAATCGTGGAATGCTCAGAAAAGGCAGGATAGAGCAAGGCATGGGGTTAAACAGTTTACTTATATAAAATTGAGAAGACATAAGAATTAAAGAGAGTTAGTTATTTCAATAATACGGGTTGACCTAATGTGAGGCTACTTACTAGCAAGCCATTTGTTCCATGCACAGTGATGCACCTTGAGAAGCTGTGGTGAATAGACAGGCCGTCCACAAATGTTGCGTGTCTGTATCCTCCTTTATAATCCACGTCTCCACACAGGTGAAAATGAACAGGATATCGCCCCATCTGCTGCTGACCCATGCGTTTCAATTCCACATAAGAAAGATGGACTGAACTAAAATTCTTCATTATCTGTAAGTCAAGGTACTAAAATCAAACTCATACTTTTCAGAATGGGGAAGTAGCAAAAAATGTTGTTTTAGCAGAAAACAACCAAAGGAGAATACTTATTAAAACATTTGATTTTCTTTTGCATCCTGTTTTCCCAGATTGCTAGTTAATAATTTAGCAAATGCTTGTTTACATAAGCAAATGCTTTAGAGAGCCATAAAAATAGCCTCCAATTAGGAATAAAGGCAAATGTAATCAGGAAAGATGCAGTAATTATCTCTGCATAAGTGTTTTGATTTGTTCAAATATTTTGGGCATTCCCAGTCTCTATCTTGTTCTTTCACTTCTATAACCTCCATCGGAGTCTGATAAATAGTTATTTATTTCTAGATTCTCCCCAGTGTTTTAGTTAGCGCATAAGATGGTTGACTTAAGTTATTTTTAAAAGTTCTTCTGTGATCCAAAGTTAGAGCACTCTCAATATTTTTAAACACTAGATTTTCAATCATATTACTAAAAACAAGGGAATACTACTGATCAACATTTCAGAAATCCTTGTAACAGGCGGGGTATGGTGGCTCACATCTAGCACTTTGGGGGGCCAAGGTGGGCAAATTGCTTGAGCCCAGGAGTTCAATACCAGCCTGGGCAACATGGCAAAACCTTGTCTCAAAAAAAAAAAAAAATACAAAAAGTAGCCAGGCGCAGTGGTGTACACCTGTAGTCCCAGCTATTTGGCGGGGCTGAGGTGGGAGGATCACTTGATCCCAGGATATTGAGGCCACAGTCAGTTGTGATCATGCCACTGCACTCTATCCTGGGTGACAGAATGAGACTCTATCTCAAAAAAAAAAAAAAATTCTCGTAACAGAAATGCTACTACTTACAACCACAGCCTACTGAATGCACAAAAAGTGATTTAAAAACACATGTAGCCAAAATGCAGCCCAGAAGTCCAACAGATTAGTATATATTAATAGAATACTGCCTAGCATACAGTAAGTGCTCAACATTTTTTTCAGAACAAACATTTGCATACAAAAAATATTTTTATAGAAACATATTTTGCATGTGCTTGCTAGTATTGCTAACCCTTTGGTAAAACTATGTTTTTTAAAAAACTAACTGATTCTTTCAGAAATCGCATGCATGGATACCAACAAAGAGCCTTTTTTTTTTTTTTTTGTCTCTGTAATTGGTTCTTCCCAATATATTGATTTGACTCCTTATGGAACAATTCTTAAATGGTTTAACTAGAGGTCCAGGCCAACTAAATGAAGTCATTACATTCTATTTTAATCACCCAAAACCTCCTCATTGTCATCGAGAAACAAAACATGATTTGCTTTTAATATCCATTTATATCTCATTCCAAAACTTGACAGTTTCTTCAAACATGTATTTAGCAACCAGGATTTCAAAGAAATAATCAAATCCTTTTGCCTACCATAACGTGTCCCCCAAAGGTATCATAATCAAAAAATTGGCACTGATTTTCTGCGTAGCACGAGTCCTCCACTTCTCCTTGGATCACAATATTCCGGGTAAGAATTCCAACCTCAGCTCTCATGTCTACACCATCTATGATCTCACCCATGTGCAGGAACTGAGGGGTTTCTGGTTGATATGGGCAAGGAAAAAAAAGAATGTTACAACAAAGAAAACATGAAACTCACTTCGAAAAGACATTCTCTTCATTCCATAACCCCAAGATGATCCTGAGAACTTCTCATCTGCTCCCATTCTCTGACACCTCAGAATCAGAATCCCAGCACACGGGGAATTTAAAGATTATCTAGTCCAGCCCCCACCCACTGCCTGAACCCTCACTACTAACTGTTCCGCCAATTCTCAAACCCACATACTGACAGAAAGCTGGTTCCTTCCTGAAGCAGCTCAATCCTCCCTTCAACAGCAGTAATAATCTGGAGTCTGCCTAATGATCCCTAATCTTTCTCTCCAGTTTCTGTCCATACGCTCTTGGACTCCTCCCCTAGGGTGTAAGAACCACCAAATGCATGGTGAGTCCATAAAACAAATGGTGTGTAGATATTAATATCAGGGTGTCAAATTGCTTATGCTTTTACTTGGAAGCTAATCTGCAACTGGACATTAACAATAGATAAATTACCATCTTTTCTTTCTCATTTCTTATTTTAATATTAGTATGCATTCTTTTAAATTCTCACATTTACTGGAAGTGTAGAAGCACTTTAATAATGAGCTTTTCACTGATGATCTTATTATATAAACTCAGGAAGGAAAAATACACATAAATCATGGGAGGACAGCTCATGAAGACTCATCATGCAGACTTGTTAACAAGAGTTGGAATTTCCAAAAAAAATTAATGCCAGATGGTATCATAGTTTTGGGGGCTTTTTGTTGTTGGTGGTGTTCTTGTTTTGTTTATGCCCTGTATTATCAAGAAGGAAAAGTACAATGTCGAATGAAGCACAGGGAAAAAGGGCCAAGTGAGCCAATCACTATTTTTTTCCAAAGCAGAAAATTTTTCCTTAATTGTTGAAGCTCTACCTATTACTCTAAATTACTGAAAAACTAAAGAAGCACTTACTGAACAGTTACTGTAAACTCTTTTGTTTTATACCATAAATGTATACTTGAGTTCAAAAGAAAAGCAATAGAATGAGTGAAATGCACCATGAATTCTATAAATGAAGCCATGTACAAAGGGGCTGTGCCTAGTACCAGGCTCAAAATGAGTGCCCAGTAAGTGTCAGGCATTCTTTCAATATGCAACTTACAGTAAGAATTTCTTCGTGTAGTTTTTTTTGACGCAGGTTGCTCCGTCGCCCAGGTTGCAGTGAACTGAGATCACGTCACTGCACTGTGTGAACCTCCTGGGTTCAAGCAGTTCTCCTGCCTCAGCCTCCCTAGCAGGTGGGATTACAAGCCTTGTGCCACCATGCCCAGCTAATGTTTTTTGTATTTTTAATAGAGACAGGGTTTCACCATATTGTCCAGGCTAGTCTCAAATGCATAACCACAAGTGAACCACCCGCCTCGGCCTCCCAAAGTGCTGGGATTATAGGCAGGAGCCACTGCTCCCAGCCAGGAAATGTAGTCTTATGAAAATACCTATTTGATTCCATTTTAAGTATTAGTGAGTTGTGTTTTTTTTTTTTTTTTTGGCTAATCAAATAGGCACTTGAAAACCACAGGATTTCTTTTAATTAAGAAAGACTTCTATTTATAAATGGATCTAATTCATCGTTGGGTTTACAATTATCTGACAGTAGAAAATTAATACAGAAGAAAATGGAGGGGAGGCAGCGGGAGGGAGAGCATCAGGAAAAATAGCTAATACATGCTGGGCTGAATATTTACGTGATGGGTTGGTAGGTGCAGCAAACCACCATGGTACACGTTTACCTATGTAATGAACCTACACATTCTGCGTATGTACCTCAGAACTTAAAATAATGGAAAAGACCTTGGAAAATCAATTTCTCTAGTTGACATCTCTTTTTTTTAATACAAAGAAACTGAAGCAATATGTATCATTAGCAGCAAGAATACTGCTCAATAGCTATTTTTATCTAATATTGCCTGGAATCTAGTGTTCAATGCATTCCACTGCTATGACCTTCAATACTGATGATGGTGATGGTGGTGGTGGTGGTGACGGTAGTGATTGAGAGGAAAAAGGATTCCAGGAATCAAATCCCAAGAAAATAGTGTGTTTCCCAAGAAGTACTCCGAGCAATTTAATACCTTTGACTTTGACCTGAAAATGGCTGCATTCGGAACAGGGAAGAAGAGTGAACTCCTCTGCTTGGTACATGGAATAGTCTGTGCTTGCGACCACAATCTGGTCTCCAGGTTTCCAACTACTAACGTCATCTAGCAAATTTAGCTTCACTCCATCTACAACCTCTACCCGGAAACCTGAAAGAGAAACACCTAAACCAAAAAGAAAAAGAAAGTGATACATTAACAGTATTTTTTTTCTCTCTAAAATCAACCTTCACACTGATTCACAAATCAAAAGTTAAGATAACCATGATTCAGCAAATTTTTATGCATGCTACCATGTGTCAGTCACTCTACAGATATAAATAATAAAAATATGAAAATGGAGAGATCTCTGCCCTCAAGGGGAGAGTACCCCATGTACCTCTAGTCATGAAGGAACACAAGATGTCACCTTAGTAAACTATTACTTTATAATTTTGAAGAAGGCTCTAGATCCCCAAATCTCTTGCTATATTTCAACTCAGTGCAACAACTGTTATACTGACCCCAAATCATCCCAATATGTGACAAGTACCTATATTCCAGCAGAAGTTTTCAAGTAGAGGATAAATACCCAGTGCTTCAAGTTGATCCAAGCACAGAAAAATGGATAGGACATTAGCACACTGACATTAGCACACTAACAATCTTAAGGATAAGAATTTGTGGGCCAGCACTTCAGGAGGCCAAGGCAGGAGGATCACTTGAGCTCAGCAGTTCGAGACCAGCCTGGGCAACATGTGAGACCCCTGTCCCTGCAAAAAACATTGGCCGGGCATGGTGATGTGTGCCTGTATCCCCAGCTACTTCGGCAGCTGAGGTGGGAGGACTGCTTGAGCCAGGAAGGTTAAGGCTGCAGTGAGCTATGATCGGGCCATTCGTAGGCATTCCAGCCTACGAGACACAGCAAGACCCTGTCTCAAAAATAAGTAAATACATAAAATAACAATTTGTGGATGGGCACAGTGGCTCATGCCTGTAATCTCAACACTTTGGGAGGCCGAGGGCAGAGGATCACTTGAGCCCAGGAGTTCAAGACTAGCCTGAGCAACAGAGTGAAGTCCCATCTCTACAAAATATTTTTAGAAGTAGCAGGGTGTGGTGGCACACACTTGTAGTCCCAGCTACTTGGGAGTCTGAGGTGGGAGGATCACTTGAGCACAGGAGTTTGAGGCTGCAGTGAGACATGACTGTGCCACTGCACTCCAGCCTAGGCAACAGAGCAAGATACTCTCTCAAAAAAATAACATAAAAATCTGTCTCAGAAAACCCTTCATGTCTGTGCCTTTGCTCATGCTTTATTCTTCCCCTAAAATGTCTTTCCATTCTTCTTGACCAACCAACATACTGTCCTTTTTATGAAGTTCAGGCGATTCTTTAAGGACTTCCCAAACATCCTTGTTGGAAGCAACCTCTCTGTCTCCAGTATTCTCTCGGTATACTGCCTGGAATTGTTCACACCTTCCTATTGGGAGAACCGCCCACCTCCTTGGAAGCTGCATCAGTGAAGGTTGCAGAGTACATTATTTACGTATGCACGACTCTGTCTTGTTTGTGGTACGTATCCACGGATGTCTACTGAATGGATGAGTATGACCAGTACGATCTGCAATGTGACCTGAGGTCACATGATGGTGTCCCTGTCCAGCTCAGCTCCTTTCCTGGGATGATGTAAATTATGTAATCTAATGACTACTAATTACTGATCTTTCCTAATATCTTCTTTGAAAGTCAAAGTTAATTCCCAATTAAACAGACAAGAACTGAAAATCTGATCCAGTTTCACAGCTTGGCTTCTTTTACATGCTATCCAGTATAGAAATGTTTTCTGCTTCTTAACATTCATGATATAATCTGTCATAAATCAAAAGCTGATTTAATGGAAATGTCTATGAAATGGATGGGAAATGTCTATGAAATGGATGGGAACTACTTCATAACATTGATAAAAAAGGAAAACATGACATTTCAAAAGATAGCTGTTTAATAAATATCTGTACTTCTCTGTCATCTTTCTAATTAACAGCATACTACTCTGTGACTACTTTAAGATGCTGACTCTAGGATGGGCATGGTGGCTTATTCCTGTAATCCCAACTCTGGGAAGCTGAGGCAGGCAGATCACCTGAGGTCAGGAATTCAAGACCAGCCTGGCCAACATGGTGAAACCCCATCTCTACTAAAAATACAAAATTAGCCAGGTGTGGTGGCACATGCCTGTAGTCCCAGCTACTCAGGAAGGCTGAGGCAGGAAGAATAGCTTGAACCCCAGCAGGTCAAGGCTACAGTGACATGGTGATTGCACTACTGCACTCCAGTCTCAAAAAAAAAAAAAGAAAAGAAAAGAAAAAAAAAAAGATGCTAACTCTAAGGGCTGATGATATGAGTGAAAGAACACATTCCCTTTGGAGAATCAAAAGTGGGGAAATTCAAGCAAGGAACAACAAATAATTTGTATATTCTTACAGTCTTTAAAAAAAAAAATTACAGAGACATGGTCCCACTATGTTGCCCAGTCCTAACCTTCAGCGATCCTCCCACTTCAAGCTCCCAAAGCTCTAAGATTATAGGCATGAGCCACCCGGCTCTGCCAACTACCCAGATAAAACTTAACCTGGGCAAGTCTTGGATTCTGTTTTGGTACTCTTGATCTACCCTGCTTTTCTATAGCTATAAAGCACAGAAATAAAGTACCTAACAAATCTAAAATGTTTTCTGAATATGTTTCTTGCATCCAGATACTAAAGCCTGTAGGATTTCATACAAATAATAATATTAATAATAGTAATTCTAACAACAATAATGATAGCTAATAGTTGTTGAGATCCCACATGCATAATAACCTTTCATCAACACAACTGTGAGAGACAGGAGCTATTACATTTATTAGAGATGAAGAAACCAAAGATCAGGGAGTTTGAATAACAGCTAAATATGGTAGAGCCCCAAATTTAAAGCTAATCTAATTCCAGAGCCCAATTTCTTCCAAAGTCTCCATATTATACTTTCCAAGAATCAAAACAAGCAGGTTAAGAACAAATTTTTAAAAACCTCATGGAGGCAAAAACAATTCCTACCCCAAATTTCACATTTTTGCCAACAAAATAAATTCCCCTAAGAGCGATTAAGAAATATTTTTTCATATAAAATTTCAGTAATACACCCATGCCTGTAATCCCAGCACTTTGGGAGGCTGAGATCGACAGATCGCTTGAGGTCAGGAGTTGCCAGCCGGGCCGACATGGTGAAATTCTGTCTCTAGTAGAAATACAAAAAAATGAGCCAGGTGTGGTGGCACGTACGTGTAATCCCAGCTACTTGGGAGCCTGAGGCAGGAGAATTGCTTGAAACCGGGAGGTAGAGTCTGCAGTGAGTGGAGATCCCACCACTGCACTCCAGCCTGGGTGATAGAACAAGACTCCATCTCAAAAAAAAAAAAAAAAAAAAAATTCAGGAATGCTTTAAAAACAGATGACTAACCGGGTGTGGTTGCTCACACCTGTAATCCCAGTACTTTGGGAAGCCGAGGCGGATGGATCACTAGGTCCGGAGTTCAAGACCAGCCTGGCCAAGATGGTGAAACCCTGTCTCTACTAAAAATACAAAAATTAGCCAGGCGTGGTGGTGGGCACCTGTAATACCAACTATTTGGGAGGCTGAGGCAGAGAACTGCTTGAACCTGGAGGCGGAGCTTGCAGTGAGCCAAAATCACGCCACTGCACTTTAGACTGGACGACAGAGTGAGACTCCGTCTCCAAAAAAAAAAAAAAACAGATGACTACTAGACAAATAAATTTTGACTTGAAAGATCACTAAAATTTGTTTCTTTCTGTTAATTTCTTTTTAAAGCCAGAAGGTTAGATGGGGAAGATTTGTATTACTCACTAACACATTTTTTCTTGGCTTTAAAAGAAAATCCTGTTTCAGATTATCTCCTATTAGCACTACTGAATGGGAAACATAAAAAAAAGTTCATTCTCTGATTCCTAAAGAAAATTGTCCACCTCTTCCAGAAAGTAAGAGTCACTGAGAACATGAGACATGAACAATATCTTACGATAGCTAGAACATACCATCTTTCAGAAATGACTCGTTATCACTAATGTGGAAACGTAAGTAACATTTCCTACAAAGGAAACGTTGACTAGAAGTCTGTCAGTAATTATCCTCTGTCTAGAATACCAGCTATTTGGGAGGCTGAGGCAGAGAATTGCTTGAACCTGGGAGGCAGAGGTTGCAGTGAGCCAAGATCACGCCACTGAACTCCAGCTTGGGTGACAGAGTTAGACCCTGTCTCAAAAAAAAAGAGGGAAAAAAAAGATGACTGCTTTTTTTTTTAGTGATACTGGAGGCGGTACCACTAAACTCCACTTACAGGACAAAATTCCTGCTAAGAAACACTTCTTACCCACCACCTATGCTTTTTGGCAGAGGCAAAGAAACAGCAGTCATCTTGGAGACAGAAAGCTGGGGCTTGATTCCAGCTTCCTCATCCCTAATAGATCATCTCTTCACTCCAAGCCCAGAAGATTGTTTCTAGACTAGAGAATGGTCTATTCTAGTTACAGCACACCCAACTCAGCTTTGTTCTAAAACAAGCTTGTCCAACTCACAGCCCGCGAGCCACATGTGGCCCAGGACAGCTTTGAATGAAGCCCAACACAAATTCATAAACTTTCTTAAAACATTATGATATTTTGTTTTTAGTCCATCAGCCATCATTAGTGTTACTGTATTTTATGTGTGGCCCAAGACAATTCTTTTTCTTCCAGTGTGGTCCAGGGAAGCCAAAAGGTTGGAGACCTCTGTTCTAAAAGATTACTGGATTTTGTTCTGAAAGATTAAGCGCAGTAGGAAAACTGTAAGTTTCAACTAGTTGAGAAATCTAACCAGGTTGATTGTCATTTGAACATAATACTATTCTAAAAAAAAAATCTGTCATAATACTCATCAGTGTCTTACAAGAATATAAACTCTACTTGCCTACCTTCGATCCATTCACTATAAGCTGTCACAGAGAACTTCTGGCCATCCACGGTATAAAATTCTCTTTGGGCAAGAGCCTTCCCGCCACTGCTATGATTTTCATAGTTTCTCACAGATTCATTGCAAGAAGTGCTTCCACCATCAATGACACCAACTAAAGCCCAAGCTTGCCTAGAAGGAAAAAGAGCATGTGCATTTGATTACTTGTCATGGTATTCACAAAATCCCTGACAAAGATGTTATTACAGAGTGCTGTGTAATTCTCATATTTTGTTTTTGTCAATCCCTAATGGTTTTTCTATATGAGGTTGCAATTCCAAACCTTGACTGCACCTAGTTTTCCTAGAAGGAAATGCACCTAGTTTTTAAATACTTGTTTGTCCAGCTCTGTAACAGGTGAAAGACCGATGACTACAATTTCAATTAATCATTGACTTACTTCCTCAATACCCATCCATATCACACATCACATTCTGGCCAAAATCCATTTACCTTCTTTTAAAACGATTATCACCTGCTCTCTTTTAAACTATCCATTCTATTAATACAACGTTCTCAAAAATCTAATTGCATAATAGAATTATCTAGGGAGTTTGAAAAATATATCAATGCACAGACCCCATCCCAGATAAAGGGAATCATGTTAATTGCAAAAGGTTGGGTCCAGCATTTGTATGTTTGTAATAATTTATTTTTATTTTTTGGAGACAGGGTCTCACTGTTTTTAAAGTTCCCAGGTGACTTGATCGTGCAGTTAAGGCTTGAAAACCACTGAGTTTGGGCAGTGGTTCTCAAACTTCAGTATGCATCAGGATCAAGAGGAGAAAGGAAGGGCGTGCTGAATTAGATTGCTGGCCCCACTCTCTCCGTTTCTGAGGTGGAACCAGAGAATTTGTATTTCTAACAGGTTACCAAATTATGTTAATGCTGCTGGTCAGGGCACCATACTTTGAAAACCCCTAAATTAGAGACCAGAGGTTAGAGTAGTAATCATCAACCTTCAATAGCCTGGGAGTCTTATCCTTCTTCCTGACATAATTGATCTAAGGAGCATCCTTCATGTCAAGATTTTTTAAAGTCTCCAGTTATGCAGGCAAGGTTGAGAACTGAGTTAGACTTTTTTTTTTGAGATGGAGTTTCGCTCTTGTTGCCCAGGCTGGAGAACAATGGCGCAGTCTTGGCTCACCGCAACCTCCTGCCTTCCGGGTTCAAGCGATTCTCCCACCTCAGCCTCCCGAGTAGCTGGGATTACAGGCATGCGCCACCGCGCCCGGCTAATTTTGTACTTTTAGTAGAGATGGGGTTTCTCCATGTTGGTCAGGCTGGTCTCAAACTCCCCATCTCAGGTGATCAGCCTGCCTCGGCCTCCCGAAGTGCTGATATTAAAGGCGTGAGCCACCGCAGCCAGCAGAGATTTCTTAACATTCCTAAATTAAATCAAAGCTGTAGAATCACTATCCAACAGATGTTAAATTTTACATACTATATGTCTATTTGTTGAAAGCAACGTGTTTGAAAACACCATTATTTCTTTTTTTTTTTTTTTTTTTTTGAGACAGAGTCTCGCTCTTGTTGCCCAGGCTACAGTGCAATGGTGAGATCTCAGCTCACTGCAACCTCCACCTCTGGAGTTCAAGCAATTCTCCTGCCTCAGCCTCCCAAGTAGCTGGGATTACAGGTGCCCACCACCACACCAAGCTAATTTTTGTATTTTTAATTTTTAGTAGAGACAGGGTTTCACCACATTGGCCGGGCTGGTCTCGCACTCCTGACCTCAGGTGATCTGACCTCCTCAGCCTCCTAAAGTGCTTGGATTACAAGCATGAGCCACCGCACCTGGCCTAAAAACACCATTATTTCTGATACTAAATATCTGAGAGACATGCTCAAACTTGTGACCAAAAGCAATCAACACAGAGGGACAATTTTTAAAAACCAGAAAATCTGCTTTAAGACTCCTGGTTTAAAACATGAAAAGAAAAATGTCAACTTCCTACTCTAGAAAAAAAATAACAAATGTAATCTGTGTCTGACAGATGGCTGGATATTCACAGATAAAAGTTAACCAAAGCATGCCTACACCCTTACAAATTCCACAGCCGCCCCTGTATGGATTAGCTACTCTTTGGACAACAATGCTTTGTAGCTTTATTTATCCGCTTGATATAGCAGAAAGAATCAAATAAAGAATGTCTCAATATATTATCTCCTATTTGAGAGAAGAAAAGAGAGGAAGAATATCACAGGCTTCCTTTCTTTGCCAGGACTGCCTCAGCAACTATCAAACAATGTTCTTTCTCTCCTATTGACATTATCTCCAAAACACTCCTACTTCCCTCCTCCACTTGAGGGAAAATTTCAACGCACCAGAACATTATCTTCAAAGGCCTATGTGTTTATGTACATTGGAGATAACGTCAATGCAATGGAACGCTGGCAAAAGATCACAACTCTAATTCCTCTATGAAATCAAGAGCAATATTTTAAAAGGAATTTAGAAACCAGTAGGGAGAGGAACCTCAGAAAGTCAAAATGGTCACAGCTAACGATCATGCAAACCTAGAAACAACAATAGCATGAAGAAATAGAAGTTGTAATCCCTGGTATTACTGGATAATGAAACAAAGTAGGTCTGTAACTTTGAAAAGATCATGCTTCCACTCCTAGGTTTATATATTATAGAAATATATGCACATGTACATTAAGGGATGGATCAAGGAACATTTAGGGAAGCAATTTTATAACAGGTCCAAACTGGAAAGCCACTCAGATGGCCACCAATAAATAAACTGTGGTATATTCAAACAACAGAAAATAAACAGCAAAGAAAATGAGCCTCGGCCGGGCACACGGCTTATGCCTGTAATCGCAGAAATTTGGGAGGCTGAGATGGGAGGATCACTTGAGGCCAGGAGTTTTAGATCAGCCTGGTCAATAGAGTGAGACCCCATCTCTATTTAAAATCAAAAAAAAAAAAAGAAAAGAAAATGAGGCAGCACTACATGCAACAATATGAATAGCATTCAATCATGTAACACTGTGCAAAGAAGCCGGACACAAAATATAATATATTGTCAGCTTCCATTTATATAAAGTTTGAAAACAGGCAAACCTAAACTTTAGTAGATCCCAAAATTCAGAAGCATGGCTTCCTTTGGTGGGGAAGAGAGTGATGAATGCATAGCAGAGGGGAGGAAGGGAACTTCTGGGCTGCTGGCAATGTCCTATTTCTTGACCTGGGTAGTGGCTACACAGGCATCACATTGCGGCAACTCATTCAGCTCTACATTCTTACTTTTTTGTTTGTGTATCATATTTCAAAAACAAAAAGAAAAAAAAAAAAAAAAACAAGAAACCCTTTGAGGTTTTGCACATGGAATTCCCTAGGTCTGAAAAAGCTTCCTTCTCCACTGTCTACACAGCACACTCCTGAACTTCCTTCAGGTCTCTTGCCTTTGGGGAGCCTGTACTGATTCACTAGGCCAATTTAGAGGCTGCTTCTATTAATACTGACACTCCCATTACACCCTGTAACTGCAGCATATCTCACTGTAGGATCATCATCTATTTAGGTCTCTGTTTATCCACTAGATTAACCAAGGGCTCTGAGACAGTGTCCTTTCATCTAAGCATCCATGGGTATCCAGCACTTAGCATCTCCTAAATATCCCCTACATGAATAAAAGGTATTTCTAAAATGTTACAGACTGTTTTTCTTCACTAATTTTTGTCTTTCTAGCCTGCTCTAGAATTGCTATAGGTAATACCCCATTCCAACAATCTACCATCAAAGGAAAAAACAGTAACTAGATTATTATGGCATGTGGGTTTTGAGGTCCTCTTACTTTTTCCACCACAGATATTCCCTGACTTTACTAAGAGCATTCAGCAGAATTAAAAGCTTCTATTTTTTAAATGAAATGTTAGGCCGGCTACTTCCCCTAGATTCAGAACTGCATTAGGAAATCATGGTTAATTAGAATATGGCACAAGAAGGCTGGGCGCGGTGGTTCACGCCTATAAAGTCAATGTTTTGGGAGGCTGAGGCGGGAGGGTCACTTGAGCAAAGGAATTTGAGACCAGCCTGGGCAACAAAGTGACACCCCCCACCTACAAAAAGTTTAAAAATGAGACAGGTGTGGCAGCAACTGTTTGTAGTCTCAGCTACTTGGGAGGCTGAGATGGAAGTATCACTGGAGCCCGGGAGGTTGCGGCTGCAGTGAGCTGCGACTGTACCGCTACGCTCCAGCTCAGGCAACAGAGCAAGACCCTGTCTCAAAAAATAAAAATAAAAGGAATAGGGTACGAGAACCATAAATAGCAGAAATGAATTCCACTATCTGGATGAATTTCCTAGCCCTTTAACTTTTCCCTTCCTCATATATGCCAGGGGTCCACAGACCTGTGCCAGTCAAACATGCAGATTCCAATCAGCCTGCAAAGGAGTCAGAAAAAAGAAAGAAAAAGAAAAACAGCATATTCTACCCCCTCAGGCTTTTAAGACAGGTTTAGAACTTAGCATGAAATTCTGCCCTAACCTTTAAACTCATAAGTTGCCTCAATTAGCCTGAGTTTCATATGATCTTCAGAAGGTAATGAAAGGAGGAAGTATCTTCAGAGGCAAATTATCCTTAAACTGCCTGACTGTTTTTCAGTACCACGCTTCTGCTCTCAACTTTTCACAAGCCTGGCACTCCAGTTCACAAAGGGCTTCGTAAACCAAAGCCAAGGAAAACAGCTTTTGTATGCGGTGTCCTATCCTCCAGCCCCATGTCTCAAAGCTACCAGACATGCAGATGGTACAGTGGCCCTTCTGATGCCTGAGTCATGCTGTGGCTGTGGCTTCTTTCCCCACCCTCACTCTCTTCTCACACAGACACGGGCAAGAAGGTATGCCTACCTGTAGCCCAGTCCTCGGATCAGTTCACTTCCCAACCGTTCCTGGATCATCTGGATGGTTCCTTGTAAGAGGCTTTTAGCGGCTGAATCCCCGACAGCTATGGCAACAATCCGACCTGGATCCTGGAATCTCAGAAACTCCTGAAGCCGCCTGCTCTCATTGTGGTATTCGTGGGTATCAAACCTCTCACTTTCCAAAATTTTGGCCGTGTCTTGGTCAATGACCCTCACATTGAGGCCCCGGGAAAAGTCCTTTTCAAAGGTGTAGGACCCAAAGGGCAAGCCTGAGGAATTCAGGGTCCTTGCCAACAACGTCCACGATGTCTTCCGTGCCCCGTGTAACTCCAGTGTCCCGCCAGCTTCCACACCAATAAACTTTTTGCCAAATATTGGCATACTTTCACCTTCATCTGACTTGCCATACAAGGTAATTGTCGCTTTGGATTTATAGCGGCATTTTTCTGCTCCAATATGAAGCGCCCCACCATCCTGGATCAGGATGTAATGAGTCCTCAGAGTAATATTTCTGGATCCATCTTTATTGTCCCCAAATACAAGCAGTCCTGCAGGGAATACCAACCTGTAAGCCAACTTCTAAATCATCTTTCTGAGATGCAAGGAAATAGATTTCACCTTAAGGTAAAGTACACTTCCGCAAGTAAGTCAGAAAAAAAGAATTCACTAAGAATCTGCTTAGGAAACTAAAGGAAAAAACGAAGAGTTCATATCTTAATATATTCTCAATGCCTATGACTGTAAATTTCAACCCATTCACTTTACAGGTTAAATCATTTCTCTTAAAATTACCTAAGAGCCTACAAATCTGAATCTTATTTTTGTATATGTTTACTCATGTTAACTCTCTCATCACTCTCAGAATTGTGACAAAAATTTAGCTCTGAGAGATCACCTCTCTGGAACTGTTTCCTTGGCTATAAATCAGGGGTCTTGATTTGAGTGATACCTAAGGTCTAAGCTCTTCAATTCTATGGTTATCTCTGGATAAATTCTCTGGTTTTATCTCAGGAACTTTCCAAATATCCATGGTTGGAGTGACAACCACAAACTAAAGGCTATTCTGCCTAAAAATAGTTTTCTACATAAGGAACATCAAATATCCCCCACATTAAAGAGCAACCTTGCAGTTCCCATAGGTAGGAACCATTACCTACCTCCATCCTGAATGACTATAGAATGCACGGTGGCGTCTGAGGTCAGACGGAGCATATCTCCCTCCTTGATAACAACTTGCTTTGCAGAATCTTGTCCTGGATCCCAGTTCCTGAGACGAGGATTTTGATCTGGGCAATTTTCTATAAACACATTGATATTCCATCCAACCCATTAAAATGCAAGAATAATATAACCAACTCTAAGCACGACCACTATTTACTGCAGATCTGCAAGAAATGTGCTAACATATGTTGATTTCCTGCCATTAGAATGGAAATCCCACGCCTTCCCACCAGCAGAGAACCGTCTTACCCTTTAATTTCTCATCACATTTCCATTTTGAAGTATTACCACAAAACTAAATTGCTAGCATCTAGTTCAGGACAAACTTCACCAAAAAAAAAAAAAAAGTTCCCCTGAATCATCTACTCTGGAAATAAACCAATAGTAAGAGGCAAAATTATACATTCTCCTGGGATTCACACTAGAAAGCTGTTTTAGAAAAGAAAATATGTTCACAACATCCTGGTAAATCAAAAACGAAAATTGCTAAATACATTGATCAGGTCTTCACAATTTCTTTCCTGTACATGGTGAACAATGGAGTAGGTGCTGATAGCACCTCTCTCCAAGACTGAGAAACATCGCTATCTTCAGCCATGTGCACCCTCCCACCAAAATGAAAGAGGCAAGTGGCTAAAGACATAACTTCTCATTTTCAGAGATGAGGAAATTACAGGTTAGAGAAACCAAAGGTTACTTAGCAAGCTCAGTGATATGCAAGTTTCCCCTTTTAGAAAATGAGATTATTTACTTGTAGTGTTCCTTTACTGGAATTAGAACTTGCCTCTTGAATAGGTATTATAATAACAAAAATATAAATGTATTTAATTAAAATAGTCATAGCTATTTAATGCATGAAACCTTTAAGGTCTGCCATAATTTTGAAGAGGGGAGAAAAAAAAAATCACGCCTTCAATTTTGATCAACTAATGGCCAAGTATTTGTGGAGCATCAATTTATCCACTCTGTACCAGATATTTTAAAATTTATAAGGCATAGAATCAGCTCACATTTCCTCAGAGTTTATATTCAAGCTTTGGAGGGAAAAAACACCAAGTATGAAATAATGAAATGCTGAACAATATGGTAGTGGGTCGAGGTTCAAAAGACCTCAGGCAAAGGAGGCATGGGGCTGGAGTAACTGAGGCAGCTTCATGACACGAGACCTGGACACCAAAGGATGGGCAGTATTTAAATAAAAGGATCATGAGAACGCTAGTAAGACAAGTATCCCTTGAGATCCAAGTAGTCCATTTGGTTGCTCAGAATTCCAAGGTGCCTGTATTTAAACTGAGCAAAGGTAGGAATAAGCAAGATATGCTTGAAAACCATATGAAGAAATTCCTTTCGTTAAGGTGGAAGGTACATGTTTAGGAATAACATGAGAAAAAGTAGAGAGGTAGGGTGCTGCAGAAAGGTATTATTCTATACAGAAAAATATGATTCCTCATTTTGAACTTACATAACACTAAGGCAAACATCTTCCTGTTTCTGAGCTCTTAGGTTTACGCTTTCTCTTATTAACCACAGCTAAAATTAGTCTCTCCAGTTATATCCTTGGCAATTATTTCATGGAATTAGTTTTTCTCACAGCAGTATCATAACTGTTGATATTTAATGCTTCTGATAAGTCAATGAGTATCACTATTATACTAAAAACAATCTTTAAGCTTTTCTTCCCATCAAAGAAACAAAAAAACTCTTAAATTAGTTTTAGCTTAATAATGAGGATTCCTTAAACTTTTCTTCTACCTCCCTTTTCCCATAAAACATCTAGCTGAAATTCTCCATAGTGTTATAACAAGCACTGTACCCAGCTACAAAGAAGGAAATCCAGTCTTTTGAGATCTGGAGCCTACTTCAATGGTTATATAATTTCTCTTAATTGTTTTTAATTATTCCCCAGGAGAGCATGCTTCATTAGAACCATCACCAAAAATTCCAGTCTATTTCCTTCCAGTAAAATGCACTTAATGAGAAAATATGTGGTCTGTACAAAGCACTGAAAAATAGCTCAGCCAGCCCCACCTTCCCAGCTACCCACTTGTAGAGCAGTGAGTGTATTATCAAAGTTATGTAACAGCAATAACCACAGTCAAGCTGACCCTGAAATATTTTAGCATACCAGATCTTTCCACTGATGATCTGCACTTATACTGCCAAAATGTGAAACTAAAGAATGTTGATTCAAGGAACCATATTAGCAATGCCCTGTTTTAGATGGACTATGAAAACACCAATCAAAGCCATAGACTTCAGCTCTGATTTCCCACTAGTCTAGCATCCCTTTACTGCAGAATAGTTGGGAAGTATGAATCAGCACAGTGAACTTGGTTATTATGAATCAGCATAGAGAACTTGGTTATTCTGCTGGGAAAAGGAGAGAGGAAGTCATATTGCATGTGATGGAAATCAATGTTATAAGTTCATAATGTGGTCTACTAGTTTGGTCCATAAGGATATTAATGTGCATGTCTCTCTCATTTGAGGTTTATTTTCTTAGAAGTACTAGCACTACCTCTCCCAGAACCTTAAAATGTTTAAAATCCCTTAAAAGCACCCAGGAAAACTAAATAATAAAATATTTGTAAGTCTTATAAGTAGTAAAATCCCTCTGAACAGTTATAGCCACTTAAGGAAGAATTTAACTTGACAAAAATCTGTTGTAGACTTTGTTTAAAAATGCAGACAAATATGGTACCCAGTCCAGGCTATTAAGAGTCTGCTTCTCTCTTCATAGCCCTGAGCCCTTTGATTTTAGACAGATGGATGGTATTCTTTTATGAGGTAATTCTTTGTTGGTATTCTATTAAGGCTGACTGGCAACCAACTTCTTCAAAACTTTTCAAAATATTGATATATCATTAACTTGAAAAGAAAATACCATTTAAAAAATTAAAATCTCCCTGCATAATATTTAACTATGAAGTAATGATTGATTTTTAGATAAAGGTGTCAGAACTTACACATCCTAAAGGATACTTCCCTTCCAGGATACATATTGTTACTCAAAAATATTTGAAGTTTTTCCTTTGGAACTGCTTCCCAAGCCCATTTCAAGCCACAAACACAAATCTTATTATTTTTAGTCACTTACTTAAAAAAAAAAAATCTAATATAGTTCACTATATTTATGACCAAAAAAAAACTTGCGGCCGGGTGCGGTGGCTCACACCTGTAATCCCAGCACTTTGAGAGGCCAAGGTGGGCAGATCACCTGAGGTCAGGAATTCGAGACCAGCCTGATCAACATGGTGAAACCCTGTCTCTACTAAAAATACAAAAATTAGCCGGATGTGGTGGCACTTGGTTATAGTCCCAGCTACTCAGGAGGCTGAGGCATGAGAATCATTTGAACCCGGGGGGGCGGAGGTTGCAGTGAGCCAAGATCACACCACTGCACTCCAGCCAGGACAACAGAGCAAGACTCTGCCTTAAAAAAAAAAAACAAAACTTGCAACAGTACAAAAATCATACCTACCATAAGAATTTAGCAAAGGTTCTCAAAGCATTTCCAAAAGAGGTGCTCCAAGACCTCCTTGAGCACTGGAACAAAGTGGCACAATGGACAGGAAGAGCAACCATTTAATCATTTCCAACAGATTACTGAACAATTGTTCTCATTCATAAGAAGTGACACCTCATATTACCTAAGTGCATATTAGTAAGCTAGGGTCAACTTAATTTTTTTTTTTAAGTATTCTACTATTTCCTTCTCTTTTGTCTTCTAGAATATGTTTTATGTGCATATACACACACACTTACCATCTGGAGCATATTTTGAGGATATTCCTAAAATGATTGCAAGTGCAATAAAAAATGAGAAACTAGTAATAGCAAAACAAATGAAAGTATTTTTGTGTCTCTTTTGCTTTTGACTTTCTCTCTGGGCTTGCTGTTCTTCAGGTGAGAATGCGAAGGTTGCCCGGTCTTCTCGTCTGACAGAGGTAAATTTGGCTGAAGCTTGACTCTTTGGAGGAGGAGGGGGACGCAATGGGACAACCTTCCCTGGAACATAGCCAGATGAGTGACGACTGTTTCCATTCTGAGGTTGGAGGAAAGCAGGGGAGTGTCCCCTGGAATCAGTGGCATACATGATATACTGTTACTGTGAAAAGAAAACAAATTAAACTTCAGTATGTGTAAATTCTTTTAAAATTTCATTTATTTATTTATTTATGAGACAGATTTAGCTCTTGTTGCCCAGGCTGGAGTGCAACGACACAATCTCAGCTCACTGCAATCTCTGCCTCCCAGGTTCAAGCGATTCTCCTGCCTCAGCCTCCCAAGTAGCTGGGATTACAGGCATACACCACGATGCCCAGCTAATTTTGTTTTTTGTTTTTTGTTTTTTTTTTAGTGGAGACGGGGTTTCTCCATGTTGGTCAGGCTGGTCTCGAACTCCCGACCTCAGGTGATCTGCCCACCTCAGCCTCCCAAAGTGCTGGGATTACAGGACCATGACCTGCCTTTAATTTCTATTTTTTAGAGACTGAGTCTCACTATGTTGCCCAGACTGAAGTGCAGTGGCATGATCATAGATCACTACAGTCTCGCACTCCTGGGCTTAAGCAATCCTCCTGCCTGAGTCTCCCGGGTAGCCAGGACTACAGGTGCATGCCACGATGACTGGCTAATTTTTAAATTATTTGTAGAGATGGGATCCTGCTATATTGCCTAGGCTGGTCTGAAACTCCTGAGCTCAAGTGATTCTTCCACCTCAGCCTCACAAAGTGCTGGGATTACAGGTGTGAGCCCCACTATCCAGCTAGAATATGAATCATAAATGTTTTTTTTAAGTACTCTTTTAATTGTGTTAAATATACCATAAACTTACATTTTAACTATTTTAAGTGTATAATTCAATGGCATTAAGTACATTCACAAAGTTGTGTGACCATCACCACTATCCATTTCCAGAACTTTTTCATCATCCCAAACAGAAACTCTATATTCATTAAGTAACTCTCCATTGTTCCCAGCCTCTGGTAACTATCATAATGATTTCTTGAAAAGATCAAGTCAGCTTACATCGCTGATCTCATAAACCATGCTGACAATCACCTGCGTTACTTGGGTTCTAATGTCACTCCTCCTCAACCCCGGCTACACGCTATAATCACCTGCTAAGGTGAATGCTCAGTGCGCCACCCCTAAACAATTAAATCAGGATTGCTGTCCCTGGGATCTAAGTATCTGCAGCTTTTAAAGGCTCTCCAAGTGATTCTCATCTAGGTAAGAGCCGCTGTTCAATGCCAACTGTTCTCAATTTTCAGTGTGGATAAGAATCATCAGAGAAGCTTGCTAAAAATCTAGATTCCCGGCCTCTTTGCCCTGTAATTCTGGCTCAGCTGGTGCAAACAGGGCCCTGGAGTTTACATTTTTAAAAAATATATCTTGGTGACCCTGAAGCAGGTCACACTTTGAGTATCATTATTCTAAGCTCTTCACATTGAAGCTAAAAGTCCGTGTGTCATGAGGACCCAAAGTGGCCCTAAAAAGTTCCAATAGATAGGCACTCGTGTTTGGGTGTTTTAATTTCCCCCCTAGACTTATCTGGTGACTAAGTAAGTTAAGTATTACTATCCGTGTTATCACTTAACTGTATAGACTGTGAATTCATTTAGTGAGAAAGTCTAAAGTCTATCTTATCTCTTTAAATCCTCGAATTTTGTTTGAAAAAACAGACATTTAAATATTATGGTTAAGATGATAAAAATACCTAACACAATTAATGCCTTATGTGTATTAATTCATTTAACATATTTAATACAACAAATCTATAAGGTAGATGCCATTACCCCCGTTTCACACATGAGAGAAACTGAGGCCCAGAAAGGTTAATTAACTTCCTCAAAGATCACACACTTAATATAGAGGAGAACCAGGACTTAAACCTAGGTATTTTTACTCTAAAGTTCAGGCTATTAATTTACACCACTGTGTCTTTCCAAACAATCGAAAGGCAAAGAATGAGCTTTGCAAGGGTGTCACTTGAACTCAGGGTGCTGAGTCTGAAAGGCATATTAATCTTCTCAGGAATTCGTCATACAGAAGTTTAAACTATACATGCTTCATTTTTAACAGAAGCTTACACATAAAAACAAGGAAATCCTTTTTAATTTTAATGCCTCTATTACAAATTATGTTTTGAATGAAAGAATAAGTTTTGAATGAGACCTTACTCTGCTATTTTGCCAAGAGGAAGGGAGGGAGGGAGGGAGGAAGGAAGGAAGGAAGAAGGAAGGAAGGAAGGAAGGGAGGAAGGGAGGGAGGGAGGGAGGAGGGAGGAAGGGAGGAAGGGAAGGAGGGAAGGGGAGGGAAGGAGGGAAGGGAGGGAAGGAAGGAAGGAAGGAAGGAAGGAAGGAAGGAAGGAAGGAAGGAAGGAAAGGATTTGTATTGCAATGACTGTGGATAAATATATGGTGTGCCTTATGGCTTCAGAAATATGGTGTTTAACCTCTTACATCCCTTCCTTAACAACTAGAGCATCTCAGAGTCACCTGACTTCATTCAATACCCTTACAATTAATCCCCTTCATCTTCTGCCAAACAGTGAGTAATATTCTAGTCATAAAGGTACTTCCAAATTGCTCTAAACTATCAGCAAACCCATTAAACACAAAATGGTCATTAGAGAAGCCACCAGCAAGCAATTCCCAGGACCCAAACGACCTGGAAATTAATGGGGGCAAAAAGAGAATCTCATCAGGAACTGATGCTGATTTTACACGGGGCAAAGAACAGTCTTAGAGTCTGTGCGTCTGTCAAGAACGCTTGGTTTGTGGGGTTTGATTTCTGAACAAAAGTAATTATTTAGATGAAGCTCAAGCTTCATGACAAAAGAAAAACACCATCATTCAAGGTGCTATTGAAGAACTGCTGCATGTGCCAAGCAGCAGACCAAAATAATGGAGACATCCTGCTGGAACAAATGAAAGAGTACAATAAAGACCCCGTTATGATCCTCTCTGAACAAAGAACGGGCTGTAGTAGGTATTCTTGAGTGTCAGCTCGCCAGGGTGGGAGGGGAATCACAGCCCTAATCTGCTCTGAAAGGGAGTAGGAATCTTTTGTTTCTGAGGCTGCGCTCATCTGATACCTTATTGTTTCAGGGTGAGAAAGGTTGTTATTACTTAACAGGCTGGTGGGGGCTGGGGTCTTTGGTGGGAGATAATGGGTCTCCAGATGTACCCACAATAAAACAAAAGTCATGAGAGGCTAAATGAAGTCCCCAGCCTACTGGGAATAATTTGTGTCTTCATGGTCAAAAAATGGATCCCAACATGAAAATTCAGATGGCATCTGTCACAAACTAAAGTGGCCAATAAATCAAAAATAAGCATGGTTGTGTTTTTCCTATAAAGCTCCTGCACAACATGTATGTGTGTGTGTATATACATGTTCTGAATCCACTACCTCTATTTTATCGAAAAACATGTAAATGTATAAGCAGCAAATGCAAGATTCTTTTCCTAAGAGGTAATATAGTGTTGTGCCATATATTAGAAAAAAATAACCAAAAAAATCGTATGTTAAACAGATAGCTCCCTCAATTTATTCAGATTTTTAAAAATATAAGTTACAAATACATTGCTTTAGGATTTCACTTTATGTTTGTGGATTTACTTCAGGCATAATATTATGTATTCATTACTTAAAAATATATTGATTGATAATTATAGATCTAAATTATTCATGGGAAAAAACTGGCATTTCATTCATTCAGTATGCTAATTGTGAGGTCTTGCTATCATTAGAGGATTACGGTAGGAACTATGGGGTATACAGAAAAAAGATTTACAGCATCCCTAAGAAATGTACTTCCTAAATTCAATTTTAAATCACTTGTTTGGACCACATGTTCTTACTCATAGGTGGGAATTGAACAATGAGAACACTTGGACACAGGGCAGGGAACATCACACACCGGGGCCTGTCGTGGGGTAGCGGGAGGCGGGAGGGATAGCATTAGGAGAAATACCTAATGTAAATGACGAGTTGATGGGTGCAGCACACCAACATGGTACATGTACCCTAGGACTTAAAGTATAATTATAAAAAAAAATTTTTTTAAAGAAATAAATCACTTGTTTGGAAGGCAAGTGAAATTGAACAAGTTTCCCAGGCTATCTCAACAATGGCTGTTCAATCTGTAAAACTGTTAGTACTTGTGTTTGGGGTCCTGAGAACAAAAAAGGGGTCTACCAGGAGAAAGACAATGTGGAGTTTTCTCTGGCTTTCAAGGGAAACTTAGGTGCCATTTTAATAATTTCACTGCAGGCCAGTATTTCACTTTAATACTCAGTTTGTATCACGTTATTATTTTAAATGGTCGTATTTCTAGTAGAAAACACATGCTATGAAGAAGGAGCACATGAGTATTTTATGACACATTTTTAGACCAACTACAGATGGTGACAACACCTAAAATAAGACAGATAATCCAAAATGGGGATAATCTAAGTCATTCATATTAAAATTGGAAATGTACTCCACAAAGCTTTTAAAGCATAATTTTTGGTATTTAGATATTCCTTGAGAGAGTCATTTTGCGAGTATTTATTTACTGGATTACAAAAGGAGTAGCCCAAAAACTGCACAGGCCATTTAGGCAAATATTAAATTAGATAATAAAGAAATTACTAAGACTATGAAAACACATCAACTTAAAATATACAAATGCTAGAAAAAAAAATACAAATCCTGGAAAAATATAAGCATTCCAAAAAGTACCTAGTGCTGTTGTCTAATTCTCAGTTGCCCCCACAAAAAGATACCTTAAAAACTCACTGTTATTTTAAATTAAATTCTTCTCTTGGGAAAAAAAAAAAAAAAAAACTGGTATATTACCTCAAAAGCAGTTCAAAGTGGGAGAGACTTGTATATTTGGTAAGAGTATAGACTCTATTTGGTAATAAATTACAGTAACTAAACACAGAAAGCAATTATTTTGAGATTTCAGTAACATTAAAGGAAATCACGCTTTTTTTTTTTTTTTACCTATAAAAAGAGGCATGATTTTGGCCAAGCAAAGTGGCTCACACCTGTAATCTCAGTGCTTTGGGTGGTCAATGTGGGAGGACTGCTTGAGGCCAGGAATTCAAGACCATCCTGGGAACCCAGTGAGACACCCTGTCTCTACGTAAAAAAAATAAAAAATTAAAATAAAAAATTAAATTAGCTGGGTGTGGTGGTTCAATGCCTGTAGCCCTAGCTACTCAAGAGGCTGAGGCAGGAGGATTGCGTGAGCCCAGTAGTTCAAGGCTTCAGAGAGCCATGAATGAACCACTGCAGCCCAGCCTGGGCAACAGAGCAAGACTCTCTTAAAACAAAAACAAAAAAGGAGAGGCATAATTTTAATACAATTGAGCTATTCTCATTTAATGCTTTCAAACACTGCACTATTTCATCCATGAACCCTTCTCAAGTTTCCATAAATTAGCAGGGCACGACTCACACTTGTAATCCCCATACTTTGAGAGGCTGAGGCAGGAGGATCGCTTGAGCACAGGAGTTCAAGACTATCCTGGGCACATAGTGAGACTATCATCTCTACTGAAAAACAAAAAAATTAACTGGGCACGGTGGCATGTGCCTTTAGTCCTAGCTACTCACGAGACTGGGGCATGAGGATCACTACTTGAGCCTGGGAGGCGAAAGCTACAACAAACTTTGACTATAGCACTGTACTCCAACCTGGGCAACACACCAAGACTATCTCAAAAAAAATAAAAAACCTCTTACAGGATCATCTTACTTTTTGCCTTATGTTTCAGTTAATGTATGTACTTGTCCGTCTGCAGCAGACCCTAAGCTTCTTGAGACCAGGAGTGATTGGTATTCTTGCAAAAGTTTACATATAGTAGATACTCAACAGATGATTGTTGAATTTAGATCACAAATTCCTGCCAAGGAATCAGGCAAAAATGCTACATACACACTCACACACACGTATATATACATACATATACACACACATAGATACTTATTGGGGAGGAGACAAACAAATGGTTGGAAACATTAAGTCCACTTTCATTCAGAAATCAGTTTGGTTTTGTGTAAGTATACCCCCAAAGAATCTCTTGAACTACAGATTCCTCTCTCTCTCTCTCTGTCTCTCTCTCACACACACACACACACACACACACACACACACACACACGCAAAGAAATTTCCTATTTAATCCTTGTTTGACATCCTTGAGGCTCTGGGAAATTTGACTAATTTCTATATCAGTTTCTCTGATTCAGGAGAAAATTGAGAACAATACTACTTAAAGCAAAAAAAGTCTATGTTAATTTTTATAAAATGCAATTCTAGTACGAAAACTAATAGGGGACTAAAAGGTATTATTAACAACTGCAGGAAGCAATTCTAAAGATAAAGAGCAGCAAACTACCTAGATAAATTCAACCTTTCACAATATTTTGTAATAGATTTAACTACACATTATGAAATGCAGTAGGCACACAGAAAAAAAGAAACATTCCACTTCACTTTATATTGTTATGTTGACAGCCATTAAATGCTGTGATCAAAGAGAAAGGCTTCTCAATACAGAGAAAGCGGCAGCAGTTCAAAACTAGTAGGAGCTCTTTAAAAGGGCTTTTAAGGTTCTTTCAGCTGCTGAGATGTTAATATGCAAGACAAAGGTACTTATCACTTACATGGTGGTTGAGGACGCTTGCCCCCTAGGCTAGTTCATCAGTCCCCCAAATAATCTAGCCCTTCCAACCCAGTGCAGAGAAGGTCCCACAGCCACACAGTCCAAGAAATGCATATTGGTCCCATCAACCCCTCATATTGAACAACTAATGAAAATACAATACTTTTGATTCATTTAAGCTCTTTCAAATCACGCCAAGGCTTTTTAAGAGAACTAATTTTTGAATGGAAGATTCAGGCTTGTGGGAATAGCCAAGAAGTTGGCACGATCTAATCAAGTCAGTTCTTTTTTGATCAAGGACGTAATTTTTTAAACAATATTCAACCTAAGGGTCAAGTTACAATTTTTGCTTTCCGAGAGTTTCAGTACAACTGGCCAAAATTTGGCTAAGAACAGTTTTTCTTTTACTAAGATCTTGGAAGCTCTTTCTAACATATTCACTAGTATATCCAAAAAGTAAAAACATGCAGCAAAAAGTAAAAAGAGGAATGAGCATGAATTATCATGAAAACAGATGCTACTATAATTATTTGTACTTCTGACCTAATAAAATATTTAACCAGATTCTAACTGCCTTGAATTTTCAATTAATAATTGCACAATCTCCTACTTTCAGGAGAAGAACACAACAAAGAATAACTATCAGGGATCACCATTTAGATCTTCTGGTTTGGTTTGGTTTGGTTTGAGGGGAAGCAGGATTAGGCTGTTTCATTTAGTTTTGTTTTAGATTCAGATTATGTCCATTGACAAACAGTGAACTCAATAAATACCTTGTACATAAAAAAGTGTTCAATAAGAAAATAACCTTAGCAAAGTAGACTTTTTAGGTCCTCTCGTTCCCCAAGTTTCAAATAAACATTTAAGTGTGACCAATGTTCTCAAGAAGATTGTGTACTTAAATAGCTATTATAAAGGTTTTCAAATACAAAGGTCGAAACACAGAGTTTGGGTAGGGAGGAATCTTTTTATATGTAGTTTAGCAGAATATAATGTATTACATATTCTATTCCCAGAGCACACAAGATAATATACATTTTTTTAAAAAAAAACAACCACTGCAAAGAATTCAACATAAATGCTAGGTCTATACATACAGCTATTTAGGAGAAAACGGACAGATGGTTGAAACAATTAAGTCAATTTTCATTCAGAGATCTGCTCGATTGTGTATCAGCATACTCTCAAAGAATTGAAAACCCTTAGACCTCTAAACAGGCGTGGGGCCAGGGACCTTGGCCATCTTGAAGGTTCACTGAAAAATCAACTCACAAAAGCCAGATCAATAGGGGAAAAGACACACAACTTTATTTAACGTGTTATACAGGAGAGCCTTCAGAATGAAAACCCAACCCCCTGGTGGGGTACAGAAGTGTGTATATACCTTCTAGAAACTGGAGAAAGAATGCAGGCTCAGAGCACGGCCAAAACCAGGTTACAGTAGTAAATCAGGTTTTAGCTGCAAGACAGGTTATGCGAGGAGGCTTGGCTGGCAAAAGCGGTCTTGTTATGTAGATGAACCTCACAGGTAGCACCCCTCAGAAAGCAGAGAGGGCAAATGTCTCTTTCAGATCTGTAAGGTGTCAGACTTAATTAATCCTTCCTAGATCCGGACAAGAGAAAGCCTGGCTGCATTAATGCATATTTTCTACAGATGCAAATTTCCCCCACTACAGACCACTTTGCAGGGCGACTTCTGTTTGCTGATCCTCCAACAGCCATCTCAAAATACATCAAAAAAATATATTTGGAGGTAAAATATTTTGATTTCCTAAAATAGAACATCTTCCACAGGACATGCCTTCACACTGTCCCACAAGGTGCATTCTCCATTATTACTTTGCCCTTGTCACAACCCTTTTGTCTTTTTCCTTCAACTCTCAAAAATCAGTATGAGTCACAATCACCTGCAACTGTTTGGCATGTTTCCAAGAAATAAGATCCTCTGCACAGTTAATTTACTTACACAGATCCTTATTTACTTTTATTAAGCAGATTGTAGCCAGGTCAATGTTCAGATGTAGAAGGGAAATGCACCAACTCTTAATTATAAACCTCTCCCTATGAAGGGAAAGGACAAGGGACTGAGAACCCCTAATTGTTTATATATATCCCTACCTGCTTTATCTATTTGATCAGTTTAGACACATATGAGTGATATTCCCAAGTTAAGCTATTGTTACAATAAACATCTGTATACACCAGACTTCTAGATTCACACCATGCACCACTCAGATTATCTCCTTCCTCAAAGAAAAAACAACAACAACAAACTCCTGCCTGCCCCAAAAACCTATTAAAATACAATACAGCGAAAGCATAAGAAATGTGGGGGTCATAGGCTTCTGGCTCCCTAAAAGTTCACTAAAATCACTGACATGAGACAGTTTGATTCACAGGAGAAAAGGCATATTTAATGTGTAAGCATGGGAGCCTTCAGAAGGAAAACCCAACTTCCCAATGAGGCACAGAAGTTTATACGACATCCTGAGGTTACAAGGAGAATGAGGGCTTGGATCCTGGTAAAACAGGTTACAGGAAGGAGAAGAGGAGGAATTCTATTGAGGGAATAAATGATAACCAGAGAATGATTGGATGGGGAAACAAATTAACTTCTCAATAGTTCTTTTTGGAATTTAAATGATCTGTGGAGGTAGTCTTTATCTTGAATAGGGTCTGTTCAGGTATGGAGAGATTTTTGGTCCTTTCTGCAATGGATAATGAAATAACAGGGAAAGAAGCAGGGATAATTGTTCTCTTTGTTGGGGGATGGGGGGATGGGGGGTGTCAGTCCTATCTCTGTAGATAGGGGAAAAGTCTCTCCAGGAACTTTTTGATCTCTAAAGCCTTTTAATTTAAAATACTCATTTTACCAGGGAGCCATATATTGGGGTGAAGTATTTTTATTTTCTTCAGAATATTTCAAACCTATAGTCCTAAAAAGACTAAATTTACTGAAAAAAAAAAAATGATACCAGGCTTTTGAATTAGAATAAGTATTATTTAAAGTTGAAAGATTTATCTTCCCTGCTTAAAAATTTAATTTTATAGGCCGGGCTCAGTGGCTCATGCCTGTAATCCCAGCACGCCAAGGCGGGTGGATCACCTGAGGTCGGGAGTTCGAGACTAGCCTGACCAACATGGAGAAACCTCCATCTCTACTAAAAATACAAAAAAAATTAGCTGGGTGTGGTGGCGCATGCCTGTAATCCTAGCTACTCGGGAGGTGGAGGCAGGATAATTGCTTGAACCCAGGAGGCGGAGGTTGCGGTGAGCCAAGATCACGCCATTGCACTCCAGCCTGGGCAACAAGAGTGAAACTCTGTCTAAAAAAAAAAAAAAAAAAAAAAAAATTTACTTTTGTATTAAGCTATAGTGTTTTTGCTAGAAAACTACTAAAAAAACTATAGTTAGGAAATACATCTCTGGAAAAACAAAAATTAACTATAAATACTGAGTCTGTTTACCCTGATAATAACAAAATAATAAATGCCTATGGTCTGTATTTAAGGAATTCAGATTAGCAACTTAGCTACAGTTTCACTAAAGTGGACATATCCTTGGCAAATTACACTGGACTCTCCTGTTAAAATATGAACCCCTCAAAACAAAGAGCCTCTATTTATAATGTTTAATGCCAAAAGTGAACCAACTGAAAACTTCTTAATTTTAAAGTGAAATAAATGACTTGAAAGAAATGTTCAAAATTCATTCTTATGTTTCTGTCATTTATGCAAGGTAAAGGAGGCAGCTGTCCAATTTTTCTGATCCCAAATATACTAATTAATCCTATCTTGATCCAATGATGTCAAACAAGTCTCTGAGAAGTAATGCTACACCCTAAAACCAATATGGCTAATATGGCCAAAAGGTTAAAATGCATTATCATGGCCAAAAAAAGAAAAGCATGAAAGGGAAAAACTGCAGACCTACTACACATCAAGTGGGGAGGAAGGGTAACAATTAAGAATAGCTAACACTCTTTGAGCAACCAAAAATAAAAATAAAAATAAAAAGAGAGCAAAGTACATAGGCCTCTAGGTGGAAGTAAAGACCTAGGAGATAAACTGCAGAAAGACAGATTGTTCTTCAATCTGGAAAATTAGAAAACAAGGGTAAAAAGTCATTGTACCTACCAGGCATTCTCTATTCCCTTCGGTTTCCTTTTTTCCGATTATTATTTCTCAGATTTCTTTCTCTCCTTAATTCTTTTTATTGAAAAGCTCTTCTCTTTTCTCCCTTCCTTCCCAGTGATCCTAGACCATCCCCCCTTCGCCCTTGTTCTCAACTGGCTGAGAAGATTCAAGAGAGGCTTCCAACCTGCTGGCAGTGACGGATGGCAGTGCAGAGGCACACAATGGCGAGTGCAGGCGCGTCACCAGCCTTGCAGCTGGCCTTCCAAAGAAAGAACCAAAGCCGAAGTCTGTCCTGAGGGAGGCTGATTTAATTAAGGTTATAGCAAAGGGCAGAACTGCCTGTGGGCTGCATTATCTGCAGAGGGCCAAAGACAATGCATTAAAACACTCCTCAAGAAGAAAAAGCCAAGAAAGTTATGTTTGTAAAATGTTGAAAGGTGGGAAAAATGAAAAGACAACAGGGATGTGTTTGAAAAACAAGCAAAGACCCGCCGAAGTTCATGATCTAGTGACGTACAGATACCAAAATGCAATGACAATAGGAAACAGAAGGAGTATGTTTTGATGTGCCTTTCACACTAGAAATATTTCAGATGAATAATGAGATGCCCAGACTGAAATAATCCAGGGCTGTTCAATCCAGCGTCATAGCAAAGTTTCTGTCAATGGCAGGGCCAGGACCAGAACCCAAGTGTACTATTTCTTTCAACTGTAACACAGCCTATTTTTAATATAACTTTAACCACTTGGAATAAAGCCTTTTCAAACAGGGAACAAGTTCAGTTTTGAGCATCTCTTATGAGAAAAGGACTCTGCCAGACACTGGAGAGCCAATAGTACAAAAAAAAAAAAAAAAAAAAAACCATGGTTCATACTTTCAAGAAGCTCACAGCCCAGCATTTGGGGGGAGAAAGAGTAGGGAGACAACACAAGTAAACAGGTAATTAAACTGAACGTTGAGGCAAAGAAAGTGGGCTGAGGAGGTGATTGCTTGAGTTTATCAAATCCCTATGAATGGAATAGAGTTTAATTTTCTAAAACCCCGGCAAATTTACTCACCCAAATGTGCACCATCAGACAATTACTAATCTCGTATTCTGCATGTGTAAGCTAAAGTCTACCACTGAACTCCGCCATTAAAATGACAACACATTGCCCCATAGTGACTAAAAAGTATGGGAGTGGGGAAGGGTGACGGACTACAGAAGTCTTTCATATTCTTTGAAAGGGTGTCACCTGCAGGTGAGTTCCAGGCCAGAATACAAAACAGTCACAGTCCCTCTCGTCCTAGGGCATGTGAAACCTAGGCCACACAAAAGGACCATATTACCCATTCTCAACAGTTTCCTCTACGTTCCTCAAGACTCAAGGGTGCTACAGAGTCAAAAGGCAGAATTTCTAATGAACAAGTAATTATTCAGCACTAGAGTGGCGGCTGGACTTCACTTAGCCGAATAGAGATACACTGTGGCTAGGAAGAGGGGGGCACAATGATGTGCACCTGTAGTCCCATCTACTTAGAGGCTGAGGCAGTTGGATGGCTTGAGCCCAGGAGTTCAAGGCTATAGTGTGCTAGGACTACTATAGAGCCACTGCACTCCAGCCTAGGTAACCTAAGACCCCACACCAGCCCCATCGCCAAACAAACAAACAAACAAACAAAAAACTGGTTAGCAGCAGCACAACAGGCAAACAGGGGCTATATGACAAGCCCAAGTGCCGCAAGCACTAACAGGAGGCAAGAAGAAACACTTGAAGGTTAAAGCCAACCTCAGAGTCGGCCAAGCCCAGCTCAGGTATAATATTTTTCAAATCCCCATATAAAATTGATTTTATAGTGGTAGCACTGGTGGCATTAAAAAGTAATGTTAGTACGGGCGCAGTGGCTCACACCTGTAATCCCTTTGGGAGACTGAGGCCAGGAGTTCAAGACCACCCTGGGCAACATGGTGAAATCCTGTCTCTACAAAAAAATATATATATATAAAGATTAGCTGGGCATGGTGGTGCATGCCTGTAGTCCCAGCTACTCAGAAGGCTGAGACGTGGAAAGATAGCTTGAGCCCGGGAGATAGAGGCTGCAGTGAGCTGTGATCACACCAATGCACTCCATCCTGGGTGACCCCTGAGTGAGACCCCTGTCTCAAAAAAATATAATTTTTTAATGTTACATGTTTTTTCAAACCATAACTTAAAAAAAGAGAAAAACTCAAGAACTCATTTTTCTAATTCCTCCCGAAACAGGAATCAGGCATATGTTCCTGTGTTAAACTAAATCTTTCCCATTCCTAAAATGTTAATAATTAACTTTCCAAACTTTATTGTATGCGAAAAAATGACTCATTCTTCAGGGAAGTGAATCACCACTACGCAGACCACTAGGACAACAGAAGGCTTGCAGTCTCCAAAGAGCACACCAATAATTAAGTAACAGCCCCTAAATCGATAACAATTTCACACTGGAGGGGGACTTAATCTGACCTGACCACGATATTAAATTTGTGGCAGATATTCATACGTTTTAAGACACATGAAACTCAGTCAGAGGTCAATTCTTTTCTCATGGGGTCAATATGGATTGTCTTAAATTTCAACTTTTTCAGGGAACAACATCCTAATGACACTTCTAACCAGTGGTAAAGCCTTATTAAAAAATATTAGGGTTAAGAGTGCCACATTCTCTACCTAGCAAACTTTCCGTAACATAAAATTCTTATCAAATATTGTGGAACTTCTTGTTCAAACTACAATGGACCCTTGATACGACAAAGGTAAAAAAGTTTATCACTCATCACCATGTAATGAAAATAAATGCCTTGTTACAAATCTGGTTACTAGGTTGGCCTAATAATAACAGTTTCAAAGTGGATTTGCCTGATAGATCAAAGGACTGATTTGTTGGGAGATAGCAATTCTGTGTTTTAAGACATACATAGTTTATGAGTCTGTTTCACTTATTTTTAAAGACATTTTAATAAAAACCCTATGCTTCATTTATCTTTGTATTGCTCACAGCAACCAGTACAGTGCCTTGCACATCCTAGGAATGCAATAAAATAGTTGCTGAACATAGTTCCTGACAACCAACATTAAAGTCTTCCCAAAGCAAGTACCAGGAAAACAAAAGAACAAGCAAACAGGACCTACAGCCGTAAGTTTTGAAGAAGAAAAAAAAGAACATGCAAACATATTCTAGTACGCTTTTATTCTGATTCACAACTCAAATCTGAACAGGGTTTCCAGAAACTTGCTTCTTATGTGCACATCTACAGTACTTTAAATCTTCATCCTGTTTATAGAAAATACAAGTAAAACTAATGTTATTTTTACACTTAGTTCCTTATTTCACAGAAATTTGTTACAAGTAACATCACCCCACCATCATGTGTAAGTAGTAGGAAATGAAAAAACACACATAGTGTCTGCCTTAAACCTGAGTGCAATGAGTTTCAAAGCCCAAATGCAAAATATCTGACCATTAAACTAATTAAATTGCTAACAAAGCCAAACAGGAATAAAATAATATATCTGAGAAAGAAAAAAAAAAAAAGTACTGACTGGAAACAGGGACAAAGGAGTTCTTGTCCCTGCTTGGCTGTTAATTTACTATATGACCTTACCTAATTATTTAGCCTCTCTGGGTCCCAACTTCCTTGTTTTAATATTATCTTTAAGGTCCCTTCAAGCTACATGCTAAGATTCAGTATATGTAGCAGTGTCCAGAAAACTGATTTACATTCATTATCCCCCTCCGCACCCCTCCCCTGGCAAAAGGGCACAGTTCACTTGATAGTTTTAAATATCTGAGTTTGGATTTCTATCAAAGGCAATTTATTAAAATGTCAGATGGGCTTAAGTTCATTTCAAGTGGAGAACTAAAGCGAGTATTGCTTACAGATTCAAGTTTCGCCTAGACAGCAGCTGCTGCTATTGAGAGAATAGACTTTAACAATCTAGCTGAAAATTATACCTCTTTACAAATGGAGAAAACTAGTAACGGGGATTTTCATACTCTCAAAAAGGCAGATGCATAGCTTTTCTTTTTTTTTTTTTTTTTTTTTTTTTCCTTTTCCATATTCATCATGTTGAGAGAGAGGAAAGCAGAAGGGCTAGCTTGGCTTGGGAGGCAGAGAGGAGAATGGATGTCACCATACAGAACCAGACAAGACCCTTTCAATTGATGTACTGTACTAGACAGCCCATTCTTCTAACTAATGCTCACAATCCAAACGAAATGAAAAGATTTCCTGTGGCTGGGATGGGAAGAAGTCTGGACAAGAGAGCAATACCATACGACAGTAGCTAGCTTAAAAGTGTAAAGACTTGCTTTCAAGATGGGATTCAGATCATTCTGGAAAGGGCCAATATAATGAAAATCTGTAGCTGAGACCTGATTGATTAAGCTATGATTTATATCTATGCAGAGCTTTAAAAAACTTTTGAAAGTACCTTTTGATACCAGACAGCATTAGCTTGTATAGTACTTTATCATATATTAATACATAGCAAACTTACTCAAATGTAATCCCTACAACATTCCCATAAAGCATTTTAAAACTCCTTTTTCAGGTGAAGAAACAACATGGAAGGATCAGGGGATTTGCCCAACAGCAAATGCTTAGCAAGTGTCAGAGCCTTGTTTTAAATCCAAGTCTGACTTCAAGTCCTCCAACCTTCGCCATTTTAAGATAACACTTCTGACACTAGTTTTCAGTCCCTACTATTCTGTCTGATTTAATAAATTGTATTTCTCACAAAATTGCTCCCCCACCCCCAATCTGTTCCTTCTCTGGCTTCTTAGAGCATGCTATGCATAATTCTCTCAGACATGCACTTATTGGATCTTCTAGTTGTTCATTTCCTTATGTCCCTGACTAGGCTCATTTCTTCAACAGCAGAGACTGTCATCTCTCTAGTTCAAACACATAGGTATCTTCAATCCCTGTGGCCTCCCCGGTTGCAACCACTTTAACTCCTTCTCTTTGCCAACATGAATGCTCCACAAAGCAGGTGTTGCTATTGCTTCCAGAGGGTCTGGACCACAATGGGTGATTAATAAGTGCTAGCTGAATGGATGGTGGGTAGGTGAATGATGCAATGCTCATACGTATTTTAGAGCACACATTACAATGCACACATTTACATACAGCACTCCATGTGAGTCTAAGACCATGAATTTGGTAGTGATTATTAAGTTTATTCTTTGCTTTCTTTCCTTTTTTTTTTTTTTTTCAGATGGAGTCTCGGTCCTGTCGCCCCAGGTTGGAGTGCAGTGGCACCATCTCGACTCACTGCAACCTCCACCTCCAGGTTCAAGCGATTCTCCTTCCTCAGCCTCCCAACTATCTGGGATTACAGGCGTGCGCCACCCCGCCTGGCTAATTTTTTTGTATTTTTAGTAGAGACAGGGTTTCACCATGTTGGTCAGGCTGGTCTAGAACTCCTGACCTCAGGTGATCCACCTGCCTCGGCCTCCCAAAGTGCTGGGATACAGGCGTGAGCCACCGCGCCGGGCCTAAGTTTCCTCTTTCTAAAATGTGGTTTGTCTTTCTCAATTTCAGAAACTCGCCCAAAGCATGTAGCTGTAAGTAGTACCCTGTCAACTTCAAGATAATGGCCCACAAGACTACATTACCCTCCAGTTTGTCTTTTCTTGGTAGCAGTTTGAGGACAGCATTGATTAAGCCTATTAGACCATGGCTGAAGTGTTGCCCCATTCTGGTTTCCTGTTACGAATCTGACACTTCTAGAAAGTCACTGGTTACAGACTAGATTAAGGAAGGTGACTACTCAAATAATTAACTGTGACACAGAATACCCGGATAAGCACCATGTAAGAATTTACAGATTCTATTTCCCTGTCCACACACAGGCCAGTCCTCGGCTCACTATCTCATTCACAGGTTTAAAAGAACAGGTGATGACTCACAATTCACTTCTAATCTTAGTTTTCTGAGCCTTTAAACACACATACATCAGACAAAACAGAGTCAGGAGGACTGAACAGAAAGCCGGAAGATAGATTTCCAGTTCCACCCAAACTGATCCTCTAATGCAGGTACACAGAAGCTGGGGGGAGTCATTTCAGTGTGAAGAAGAAAGCACTCTCAAGTGCTACCCAATGTTTACTAAGCAGAGGACGTGCCTACTGCACATTCTTCTGTTTTGCCCAGAAATGCAAACTAAAAAGAACCTTTTGTATAGGTAATCAAAGACACACAACCACAGTATGATACCCAGACCAATTCTGAAAAGAACAAGCGTCCTTCCAGGGTCAAATAAACAGTAGCTCCATTCTAGCCAACCAAAAAAAGATAAGGCTAGCCATTTTAAATGTGTTTTTTAACACTGAGCCATTTCCAACAGATTTGCCTGGCTGCTCTGGGGAGTCAGGCCTCGCTGAGTTCAGGTGAAGCCTCTAGGCTTTCCCCTCTCTCTAAATTCTTCCCACTTTTTACCGGGAAGAGCAGCACATCTGAACACACGCAACTGTGCAGCAGCGCATCACTCTGTCACAGTGAATCAAGGGGAGGGAACTCAAGGCAGTGAGTAGCTCATGTGCACAATGGAAGTTTTAAAAATTATTAGGCAGTCTATCCTTAACCCCAACTGCTGATAAAAGGAGATATATATCAAAGTCTGTTTTCCTAACCTTCTGCGGAGAATGTAAGTGAGCTGTTTCCGCTCCAGGGCGAGGTCTAGTGACACTCATCAACCCTCAGCAGAGAGCATCCAGGGAATTCAGGACCTTGGTTTTATCGCTAAGGGTGTAGCCACTAGTGCTATTAACAGCAGCACTCTAGGTCCTCAGAGTGGGCCCCCCTCCTTTACCAGGATCTCCCAACTCTGCAGAGAAAAAGCTGAGAATAGGGTCCAGGGCTAAGGCTATTCCCCAGATTTAAAGGAAGCTGTAAGCGATTTTAAAGCCTCACCTTACCTCAGCTAACAGAAAGAGAGGCAGGGGGCGGTGGGCGGAGGACCCACCAACCCAGGGGAATTGTAAGGAGACAAAGATCACCCCAAACGCACAAGCGCGCGCGCACTGAACCCGGACTGCAAAACACATTCCACCAACCTTTCACCGTAGTCGGCTTCCTGTGGGGTTTATCCCCTCACCCCATCCCTCTCCAGAAAGTTTAATGCTGTTCGCACCGACTTTGAAAGGTCCATTGTTCCCTTCCCCGTAAATGTAATGAAAAGAGAGAGAGGAGGGAAAGAAATCGAGACACCGTTCCCGAGGACCCTTTCTTAAAGAGAGGACTGACTCCTGGGGAGTCGGGTCAATCCTAATCCAGAGATGAAACTGGGAAACGAGGCGCACGGGGGAAGGGCGGGAGGACGTTTCCCTTTTCGGTAGAAATGCCCAACGCCGAAGCCGGCCAGGCCGCCGGGAGCAGAAAAGGTGGGCGAGACCCGGGTCTGCGCTCCCGCAGTGGCCCCCTAGGGCAGCAAACGAGGCGGAGCAGGGAGCGGGTGAGCGAGTCGCTTCTTACCTTCCCCTACCCCGCTTAGCGTCCGTTAACTCAGGTGCCTACACAGCGGTCCAGGGAGACGGAGAGGAGCCCCTGGCGTCCTCGGGTCCAGATCTCCTCTCCATGGCCAGGAAGCCACTCGATTGCCGGAGCCCACAGCTGCCGCTCGTACGCAACTGGCAGCCGCAGCCTCTGCCTGGAGGTGAAATACTCTCCTCCCGAGAGTGACGCGCACTTCCCTCCGCCTCCGCCTCCTCCTCCGCCTGCCCCGAGCCTCGGAGGCAGGGGCCTCGGCTCGCTCTCTCCCGGAGCCGCCGCTCGGCTTTCTCTGCTCCTTCCCCTCCGGGAGGAAGAGGAGGAGAATCGTGGCCCGGGCGGCGCGGGCCTGAGCGTCCACGCGACAACAGGGGAGGAGGCGGCGGCGCGGGACGGAGTGGGGTCCCAGGAGTCGCTCTTGTCCCTAGCCGCCGGGCGCTGCGGCTCCCTAGGGTCGCGCTCAGCCTCCGCCGGCCAGACAAGCAGCCCGGCTCGGCTGGGCCGGGAACTGTGGATTGGGCGGGCGGGCGGGCAGTGGAGAGCGAGGGAGGCGGAGGGAGAGGAGGAGCCTGCCATCAGAGGAGGCGGTGACCCCGCCGGGCCCCTCCCGCCGGCCCCGCTCCCGGCGAGCTACTAAAGCAGAGGCTCAGCGCCACTCGCTGCCGCGCGCTGGAACAGCGCCCGAACGCACTGCCGGCGGGGCAGGGCCCCAGCCAGCGCACCCCGCTGAGGCTGCAGGCTCCTTCCCTTCCTGGGCGCGCATACCCGCCTGGCGGAACAGGAGACAGTGCCTCCAGCACCCCCAGATGAAGCTGGTACTGCGCCTGTCACTCCCTGGTTGAGCCTGACACTGCGCCCCCAAAGTCCCCGGCTGAGCGTGACTGCACCCCATCGATCCTCGGCTGAGTCAGACTCTGAGCCCTATCACCGGTAAAGAGATTTCCACATTCCCACAAGTGTTCTGAGAGTCCAGTCACAGCCCCCACCTGGCCAGACGCGAGCACCAGGTTCTCAGCGCTGTCAGAAGAACCAGTCTGCTCTGGGACACAGGGCAGCTCTTCTGGTCCCTTGGAGCAGCCCCAGCATCCCGCTCGCAGGCCGGAATAAATATACTTAGGTCTTCCCACGCCCCCTGCCCGCGCCACTCTGGAGGGGTGGCCGCTTGCAGAGGTGGCGCCGAAAGCCACGCCCCGGCCCACCCCAGTGCCAAAACGCCGCTCTGAGGACACCGGCACCGGCCCTGAAGCAGCCCTGCTGCCGCCACCCCGCCCCCTCGCTGGAGCTGCTCTCACAGCCTTGGCTCTGAGTGAGGGCGCGGCCCGGGCTGGATCACTCAGACCCACGAGGTCCCGAGCTGGTGACAGCGGCAGGACTGCCAAATCCGGGCCGTGGTCATCCTCGATTTAATTGGGAATTGGAAGTTTTCCCTCCAGGAAACTCTTTCAGTGAATACTGTACAGGTAGGATAGTTTAGTTTTCAGGGTTGTTCATTCCTTCTCCCTCAACAAACTCAGTCGTGTAACTGTAACACACCAGGCAGTGAAGGGGAAATCCCCTATTTCAAGGGTATTAGTTCAGGACTTCGTATAAGGAATTACCGTTTCCAAATCTTGGCTAATGACAAGAATCCCCTGGGGCACTGAGAAAACATTGGATTGCCAGACATCGCCCAATCTACTGAATCAGAGGTATCTAGAATATGTAAGTTTGGGAAACAGGGCTAGAGTGCATCCTCTAATTAATTAAAGCCTTGGAAAGATGCCTCCCAAACAGCAACACCGGCTAGGGCTGAGATCTTACAGAAACTTCACCCAGCTGCCTTTGGGAGCCACTGTCCCTTCTGAGAGAGACAGGGAGGAAAGGTTTTTAAAATAAGGAAGATGGTTTTGAATGACAAGCTGGAAGGGACAAAAGACTGTTTTCATGGTCCAAAGTTGAAATGTTGAGGACTGTGCTTAATAAAGACAGAAACTGTGTCACCCCATGTGCTAGGCTGAAAAATGTTCCCTCCCCAAAGATAACAGATTCTAAATCCTGGAACTTGTGCATATTCCCTTATATAAACAGAAACAGGGCCTTCACATATGTGATTCAATTAAGGGTCTTCTTGAGTTGTGGAGATTATTCTGGATGATCAAGATGGGTCCTAACTGCAGTCACATGTACTCTTATATGGGGAAGGGGGGTGGTTAGCACACACAGCGGAGAGCTGGCAACTGTGGAGGCAGAGATTGAAGTGATGCCTCCGCAAGTCGAAGAATACCAGCACAGAGGCAAGGATTCTCCCCTAGAACCTCTGAAGGGAGCAAGGTCCTGCTGACACCTTGATTTTGGCCCAGTGAAACTGAGCTCGGTCTTCTGCTTCCAGAAGTGTGAAAGAATAAACTTCAGTTGTAAGTCACACCGACTTTGGGTGATATGTTGCAGCATAGGAGGCCTGTGCTAGGCCAATTTTATATTACAAATATCAATTTTTTGAATCTTTATCAAGTGCTAGGCACTTTGTTTGGAGTTAGGAGATGTTATGGGATATGTTGTCTAATTAAATCCTCCCAATAATTATTATTTCCGTTTTAAAGATGGGACAGTAGGACTTGAAAATTTAAAGGGTCTGCCCAAGACCACACAATAAGAACTTCTTGGAATCAAGTCTGCATACCACTCAAATGTTAAAAATAGCAACTAGACCAGGTGCGGTGGCTCACACCTGTAATCCCAGCACTTTGGGAGGCTGAGGTAGGCGGATTACAAGGCCATTGAGACCATCCTGGCTAACACGGTGAAACCCCGTCTCTACTAAAAAATACAAAAAATTAGCTGGACGTTGTGGCACACGCCTGTAACCCAGCTACTCAGGAGGCTGAGGCAGGAGAATGGCTTGAACCCGGGAGGCGAAGCTTGCAGTGAGCCGAGATCGCTCCACTGCACTCCAGCCTGGGCAACAGAGCAAGACTCCGTCTCAAACAAACAAACCAAAAAAAGCAATTAAAAATGTATGTACATTAGTCTAATAAAATTTTTGGTTTTAAAAAGGGCCTATTTATTTCCACAATTTATATTTATTGCCCAAACCAAGGGAAATGGATGTTGATTGATAGTGAGGCGGGCTAGTGGGGAGCAGGGGTATAGGGGATCTCTTTATACATGTTGCTCAATTTTGCTGTGAACCTAAAACTGCTCTAAAAAATAGTCTATTAACTAGAAAAAAGGGTAGGGGGATTGAAGCTCTGTGTGGCCTATCTTTGAGAATTGTATAAATTAGATATTTATCTGGAACATAAAAAATCAAAGGACAGGCCGGGCGTGGTGGCTCAAGCCTGTAATCCCAGCATTTTGGGAGGCCGAGGCAGGCAGATCACCTGAGGTCAGGAGTTCAAGACCAGCCTGGCCAGTGTGGTGAAACCCCACCTCTACTAAAAATACAAAAATTAGCCGAGCGGGGTGGCACACACCTGTAGTCCCAGCTACTTGGGAGGCTGAGGCAGGAGGATTGCTTGAACCTGGGAGGTGGAGGTTGAAGTGAGCCGAGACCTCACCATTGCACTCCAGCCTGGGTGACAGAGCGAGACTCCATCTCAAAAAAAAAAAAAAAAATTAAAGGAAACTGATGTGAACGGAAGCTATGAAGGAAACCAACAAAGTAAGACACAGACTTCTCTGATCAATGGGACTGATGTCACAGATTGAGTTCTCAGGGAAACAGGCTCTGAGACAGTGACAGGATGTTTTCACCTGTGGGGAATGGGCAGGAAGCAGCATGGGCAAAGGGAGAAGCTGGGCTGCAGTGTACACCCAACAATCTTCATGGATCCCACTGGGGGATCTGAGACATGGCCCATTGGAATTATTGAGCCTAAATGACTAGACCATTAGATACCCTCCTGAATCAGTCATTGGATGTCATCCATCCTGGGAAGTGACATGACCTTGGTCAAGGCGACCCTGCAGCTGAGGTAGTCTCCAAAAGGGCCAGCTGCTGACAGCACCCAGAGCTGGGCAGCAAGTCCTTCTTTGCAAACAAATCTGGGCAGTGCATCTCCATGTCACTCATGGACCCTGTGTGGATCTGTGTCCCCACCCAAATTTCATGCTGAATTGTAATCCCCTGTGTTGGAGGTGGGGTCTGACCTCACCAACAGGAGGTGACTGGATCATGGAGGCAGATTGCTCATGTATGGTTTAGTATCATCCTGGTGGTACTGTCCATGGGATAGTGAGTGAGTTCTCAAGAGTTCTGGTTGTTTAAAAGTGTGGCACCTCCCCGCTCGCTCTCTTGCTCCTGCTCTGGCCATGTAACATGCCTGCTCCCGCTTTGCCCCCACCCTCCCTCCCCTGCATGATTGTAAGTTTCCTGAGGCCTCCTCAGAAGCTGAGCAGATGCCAGCATCATACTTTCTGTAAGCCTGCAGAACCGAGGTCAATTAAACCTTTTTTGTCAATGCGAGAACAGACTAACACACCCACTTACATGTACGTGACATCCTCATCATTGTGCTACTCCTTCCAAATAAGGAAAGAAAGCCCCAGAGTGAGTGGGATGCCCACGTTTTGCATTTTTTCCTGGTTGTAACTGTGCATTCACACAGGATAATACACTGGCTAAGACTTGAGACTCTTTAGTCGGATCACGTGCCTTAGCTCACTAGTACAACCAAATGCTCAGCCTCTCTGAGGTGCCTCCATTTTTCATTTCAAAAGGGAATAATAGTAGTACCTAGCCCATGCAGTTATTATAAGAATTAAATATGGCAATGCTGTAAGGGGCTTCACTGCACTTCTCATAAATGCTCAGCGCATTATGTTATTGGTGCCTCCTGTCATCTCTTCTTTACCCTCCTTGATTGGCTAAATTGTAAATTTGGGGGGACAAGGGGAGATAGGGTCTCACTATGTTGCCCAAGGTGGGCTCAAACTCCTCAGTTCAAGTGATACTCCCACCTCAGCCTCCTAAGTAGCAAGGGCAAATTGGAATGTTCTATTAGGTTACACTTGCAATGACTTTAGGTGGAGATAGGAAATGGAGAGCTCTTGGGGTCCAGGTCATAGGTGAAGGCCATGAGATAAATACAATAAGCACGACCTAAAGGAACCTGGAACTTTCTTTTTAATGGTGAAAAACAGCAGCCACACTCCACACAAATGCCAGGTCTCTCCTTTCTGTACCCTGGTGGCCCTCACCACACATGTCGTTGCATCTCCCTATATTGAATGTCTGTGGATGCTTAGACAACACGAGGGCTAAGGGCACTGGCCCCCCGCATCCATCCATGGAAGCTGGCTGGGTGTGGGGGGGGGTCAATGTCCCTAACGTGTATATATATATGTGTGTACACACACACACACACACACACACACACACACACACACATTCACCTTCTCTGTGAAACATTCCAAGGCCAGTCGTCATGGCCTCCCCTCAGCTCTGATGGCTCCATACACACACCTGCCGCAACCCTGACCACACTGCATTGCAGTTATTTAGTGGGTTTTAACTGCAGCCCTTCCCATCCTGCCTACTTCCCTGCAGCTGGTAGACTGGGCACCTGAAGATTTAGAGATTGAAGATACAGTCTTATTCAACTTCAAATCCTCGGGGCCTAGCACAGTGTTTGATGAGCGACTGCCCCGAGTGGGCAACAAAAGAGTCAGCGGAGGATTTAGGAGAGAGGAGGGGACCAAACACCGTGATATGGAAAGAGTCTGTGCACCTCTGTGTTCCACAGCTCCAGGTTTCTGCTTGCTTTGCACTCTCCAGCTCCAAACTAAGACAGAACCTCACTTCACCAACCCCACTCTTCCCCTTTCTGTTTTCCCCCAGGCTATTAGAAATTAATTCCTTCAAACTGTGTTTCATTCTATGAGGGTCTGAACAGATAGCGTTTTGTATTGTTTTGTTTTGTTTTGTTTTTGAGACAGGATCTTGCTCTGTCACCCAGGCTAGAGTGCAGTGGCACAATCACAGCTCACTGCAGCTTCAACCTCCCAGGCTCAAATGATCCTCCCACCCTAGTCTCCCTAGTAGCTGGGACTATGGCTTGATCCTCCTACCTCAGCCTCCCAAGTAGCTGGGGCAACAGGTGTGCACCACCACACCTGGCTAATTTTTTTTTTTTTTTTTTTTTTGAGACAGAATTTCACTCTTATTGCCCAGGCTGGAGTTCAATGGCATGCCCTCAGCTCACTGCAACCTCTGCCTCCCGGGTTCAAGTGATTCTCATGCCTCAGCCTCCCAAATAAGCTGGGATTACAGGCGCCTGCCACCATGCCCAGCTATTTTTTTGTATTTTTAGTAGAGACAGGGTTTCACCATGTTGCCCAGGCTGGTCTCCAATGCCTGATCTCAAGTGATCTACCTGCCTCAGCCTCTCAAAGGGTTAGGATTACAGGGGTGAGCCATCACGCCCTGCCTAGGTCGTCTTTAAATCATGTTTTTCTGTTCATATTTGCTCTTTTTGCACTCAGTGTGTGGGTGTAGAAATGATTCTCCAGATGACTAATGCCTCACTAGTAAGGTGCTGATACACTGTTTGCCATCCAAACCTTAATTAAAAGTCTTAGAAGAATTTTCCCGCCGTTGACCCAGTGCAATAATATTACAGAATGTTAGTGTGACCTTTCTTTGCTGTGGTAACAGCTGCATGTCTACAAAACCACCTGTGCTTTCTTTATTTGCTTCCATCTAACCAGCCTCATTCTCACACTTCATAGGCTCGCAATGAAGGCTGCATGTTTCCTGTCAAACTCTCTGGACACTTGCTTTAAATGATGATGTAAGCAATTCTGATCCAGTATAGCCAAACTGCTGATGCAGTCTTTTCAGAGAAGGGAAAAACATGTGATTATTTTATTTTAATTTCTATTAAATCGATGGGAATTAAACTTTTGTTTTTCTCATTCAAAAACATGACTTTCACTTTCTGGAAAAAAGTGATGTCCCATCCTGATTCCCATCTAACATCTTCAAAATTGGCACAAATTTCACTGTTGCATAGTAAGTTATATACACTTGGTATTTTTTGGGGGGATTGGGGGGCCTTTGTAGCCATCTTTATATAAGTGGTTGTACTTTGCTGCTGGCACCTAGACCCAAAAACATTTCCCTAATTCTCATGTCACAATTGAGGACACTGTCTCTGAAAAGAGAAATGAGTTGCCTGAAGTCACTTAGCTAGAATGAAGTTGCTTCTGTACTTATTGTAGATTAAGATTTCCTGTGTTGAGGTCAGGTGTGGTGGCTCACACCTGTAATCCCAGCACTTTGGGAGGCCAAGGCCTGTGGATCACCTGAGGTCAGGAGTTCAAGATCAGCCTGGCCAACACAGTGAAACCCCATCTCTGCTAAAAATACAAAAATTAGCTGAGCGTAGTGGCACACACCTGTAACCCAGCTACTCAGGAGGCTGGGGCAGGAGAATCACTTGAACCTGGGAGGCGGACGTTACAGTGAGCCGAGATCATGCCATTGCACTTCAGCCTGGGCAACAAGAGTGAAACTTTGTCTCAAAAAAAAAAACAAAAAAACAAAAAAAAACAGATTTTTCTGGGTCAAATGTGTTGGTGTGTGCCTGTAGTCCCAGGCATTCAGGAGGGTGATGTGGGAGAACTGCTTGAGCCCAGAGTTCAAGGTTTCAGTGCACCATGATGGTGCCACTGTCCTCCAGCCTGGGTGACAGAGCGAGACTGTCTGGAAAAAAAAAAAAAAAAAAGATTTGCTCATAGCATATCTACAATATATGCAGTATTACCACTAATATCTTATAAATTTGCTGGATGGGGATTACATGATCTGTGTAAACTGAAGAAATACACACAAGAAATATAGTGTATTTTCATTATATTCACATATGGATATGTACCAGAAGAGTTTATACAGTGAATTTGTATAAGAATTGAGAAAGCTGGTTATGAATATAGACTTTAATTTGAAATAATACCAACATCCTAAAATCATGCATTATCCCTGGGGTTTTATCTCTTCTTTCCTGTTCCTTCCAGGCAACCAGCAAAGAAGTATAAACCTGTTCTGCCTAGAAAGACTAAGGACCCTGTGTAACCTTCAAAGGCGCATAATCAGAAAGGAAAAGCAAGATTAGGAGTACCTTACTTGCATAAATACATAGCTGTCAAAATTCCCCCAAAGCATATTATATCAAAGCTCTCTAAATTTTCCATAGTTATTATTAAAAACTTACTGAAGTACAAGAAAAAATAAATAAATCCCTGCGAAGCCTCCGGGCCACCTGGATCACAAAGGAGCTCTTTAGGAAACTTGAGCTCACCATGGATTTGAAAATACACAGTTAACAACATGTCAAAAGTTATCATCAGTCCAACTTAATTCCACAAATCTTTTTTAGGTATTTCTACACTTCTCTCTAAAGAAATGAACATGAGCTGGGCACAGTGGCTCACACCTGTAATCCCAGCACTTTGGGAGGTCAACACGGAAGGATCACTTGAGGCCAGGAGTTCAAGACCAGCCTGGGCAACAAAGCGAGACCCTGACTCTATAAAAAACTAGCAAGGTGTGGTGGTGCACACCTGTAGTCCTAGCTACTTGAGAGGCTGAGCCCAGGAGTTCAAAGTTGCAGTGAGCTGTGATAGCACCATAGCAATCCAGCCTGGGCAACAAAGCAAGACCCAGTCTCTAAATTTTTAAAAAGTAAGGGATGAACATGAGACTATTTTGAAAGATAAATAGGATTACTGGATTATGACATATATGACAGATATGTTGATTATTTGATTGTGGTAATCATTTCAAAATGTATACAATAAATCAAATCATCACATTGTATCCTTGAACACACTTTTGTCAATTATACCTCAATAAAGCCAGAACAAAATTACTTGAAATAATGTAAACAAATTAACAAAAATCATCAACTACTTTTTGTTTTCAAGAATACAATGGAAAAATGCCATTCATGACAAAAGTAGAAAAATCTGATTTTATAGTCCATTTGGATAGAAGAATTTTCTACATGATTAAATTGAGGCATTGTTTTCAGAAAACTATTGTGAAAATACACATGGCGCTTTAAAAAGAAGGGAAAGAATGTCCACCCTTTCCATGATTGTCTTAACACAGGGTCTTTTGTAGATGAGCTAAACACAGCTTAGAAAACTCAGAACTCCATTATTTATTCAACAAATAATTATTGTTGTCTTATGTAACAAACGCTGATAGATTCTGGAAGCTGAAAAAGACAGCAAAGCCCCTACACTTTAGTAGGGGTTTGTACCTCTAATAAAAGGAAACTGGCAAATAAACCAATAACACGGTGGCTTACGCCTGTAATCCCAGCACTTTGGGAGGCCGAGGCGGGCGAATCACTTGAGGTCAGGAGTTTGAGACCAGTGTGGCCAACATGGTGAAACCCCATCTCTACTAAAAACAAAAAATTAGCCAGATATGGTGGCACGCGCCTGCAGTCCCAGCTACTCAGGAGGTTGAGAGAGAAGAATCGCTTTAACTCAGGAGGTGGAGGTTGCAGTGAGCCAAGAAAAAAATAAAATAACACATGATTATACCGATGGTAATAAGGGAAATAAAATTATGAGTAATAAGTGGGATAGAAGCTACACCGATGGCCTTCCATAAGCCACATTTCCCAATATTTACATTCGAGTAAGGTCCTCTCCTACATTGACTCTGAACTTGGCCTTGCGACTTGCTTTGGCCACTGAAACATCAGAAGGGTGATGTAAGCATGGGTTTCAAAAGCACTTGCACAGCAGTTGGAGCGGTATTGTGAAAAAGCTTATTTACAGTGACGTGGTCAGGAAAGACATCTCCAAGAAAGTGATAGTTAAGCTAACATCTAAAGAATGTTGACCTTGAGGACAGGAATTTAAAAAGTGAGATAAGTTATGATGATGAGAAAAGAGAGACTTGGCAGGGTGCAGGCTCATCCCTGTAATCCTAGCATTCTGGTAGGCAGAGGCGGGCAGATGACTTGAGCCCACGAGTTTGAAACCAGCCTAGGCAACATGGCGAGATTTCTACAAAAAAATACAAAAAATTAGCCAGGCGCGGGGTTACATGCCTGTAATCTCAGCTACTCAAGAGGCTGAGGTGGGAGGATCACCTGATCCTCAAGAGGTTGAGGCTGCAATGAGGCCATGATCGCACCACCACACTCTAGCCTGGGTGACAGAGCAAGACCCTGTCTCAAGAAAAAAGAAAAGAAAGGATCAGGGCAGGTTAAGGTTTGAGGACCAGGGAATCAAGGCTTGAAACACACTGTGGATCCAGCAGATGCCAATGGCAAACTTTTTGCATAATTTCTGCTTGAGCTACCCTTATCCAGACACCACAATAAAACAAAAGAAGTTATAAAGATCCAATAATTTTCCGGACAGACTCCTCACTTTACACAGAAACACAGAAAAATCACTTAGTTAAAAATCAGCAACGATTTTAAGAGGGCCAGACAGCTTTCATTGTTGTGTCCTTGGAAGCCCTGGGTTGTCATGTTAAAGCCAGCTAACCTGCTGAAGAGACCACATGGAGACAGCGTTGTGCCTTCAATTTTTACTATACTGAGAGGCCATGTGTGGGAAAAGAGGACCAGAGACACCAGAGAGAGAAGAGCCAGCCATCTCAAGATCCCAGCTGAGTTTAGCCCCACTTGTCCCACCAATAAATGCAGCCATTTGTCCGACCACTAGCAAGAACAGCAGAGGACATGCTCAGCTGAGCCCCGTGCAGATTTCAGACTATAAGCAAATAAAAGAGTGGTTATTTAAAACCACTAAGTTTGGAGTGATTTGTATGCAGCACTAAAAAATCTTAACCCGCCTTCTTTTTTTTGAAATGTAGTCTCGCTCTGTCACCTAGGCTGGAGTGTAGTGGCGTGATCTCAACTCACTGAAACCTCTGCTCCTAGGTTGAAGCAAATCTCCTGTCTCAGCCTTCCGAGTAGCTGGGATTACAGGCACAGGCCACCACACCCAGCTGATTTTTGTATTTTTAGTAGAGACAGGGTTTCACCATGTTGGCCACACTGGTCTCAAACTCCTGACCTCAAGTGATTTGCCTGCCTCGGCCTCCCGAAGTACTGGTATTACAGGTGTGAGTCACTGTGCCCGGCCCCAGTCCATCTTCTTAAATGGAGGTGATTTTGCCCTCCAGAGTATATTTAGCAATGTCTAGAGTCAATTTTAATTTCACACTCTGGGGGAGGGATGCTGGCATCTAGTGGGTAGAGGCAAAGCATGCTGCTAAACATCCTTCAATGCACAGGATGAAGGGCTATCTGGTCCAAAATGTCAAGAGCCACAGTCGAGAGACTCTGACCTAAACAAAGGATTTTGACAGGTGATTGTCAGTCTTCCACAGACGTTATACCAATGTGTCTTCCCAAGAGCAATACATGAAAATATGTGTGTTCCTATTGCCTCACCAGCAGTAAATATAACCAGGTATATACATATATAAAAATCAATATCAACAAATGTCTATCTTTGTCATAGGAAAAAGTGATATAATAATTTCAACATGTGTTTCTCCAGTAATAATTGAGGGTGCCTCTTCACATTTACAAAAATCATTTGTAGTTCCTTACCTACGATGTATCTGTTCATATTCTTTGCTTATTTTTCTGCATAGCTGTTGTCCTTTTCTCATTGGTTTGTAAAAGCTCTATATGTATTAAGAAAATTATCAGCCGGGCATGGTGGCTCACACCTGTAATCCCAGCACTTTGGGTGGCTGAGGTGGGTGGATCACTTGAGATCAGGAGTTGGAGACCAGCCTGGCCAACATGGTGAAACCCTGTCTCTACTAAAAATACAGAAATTAGCCAGGAACTGTGGTGTGTGCCTGTAATCCCAGCAACTCAGAGGCTGGAGCAGGAGAATCACTTGAACCTGGGAGGTGGAGGCTGCAGTGAGCCGAGATTGTGCCACTGTACTCCAGCCTGGGTGACAGAGAGAGACTCCATTTCAAAAAAGAAAAGAAAAAAGAAAAAAAAAATTATCCTTTTGTTTATGATTTGAGTTGAAACTATGCTTTCCCTGGTTAACAGACAATTTTAGAGTGGTAAATAGCTAAACACCAAACTATACCAAGAAAACCACACTTAGGGGAAAAGATATGTTTGTAAGCTGTAACTTGAAGCGGTGAAAGAAACAAACAAATGATGTGTCAAGAAAAAAATACTAATATTCCCTGCCAGGAACTGTACATTGGGATCTAAAGAGAGCCAGAACATGGGAGGCAGGAGCTACACGGACTGGGTGCTGCAAACAGGGAAGAAGGAAGCCCCATTTGAGGCCAGATATGCAGACTGTGAATCTGAGAGACTGAATTTCAAACTGTAGGTAATTATTTAAAATAGTAGCTGACACATACCACCAGTGAAAGATGAGACTCTGAGTTCAGACTTTAAGTTACCTTTTACCTTTTGAACACTTGACTCTTCTCCCTCATTCAGCCCCTTCTAGTATAAAAATGACTTTCAACCAGTGTTCTCAAGCCATGCTATCTCAGATCCAGTCTCAGCTCTGGGACAAGTCATTTAACCTCTCTGTACTTTCATTGTCTTCTCTGTAAAATAAGAATATTCATTATCTACCCTCACAGAGTGGTTGTGCAGTAAATTAGTCAATCTGACCCATTTATAAGAATACGTAGTACACGTATGCATACAATTAAAGCTACTTACTGTCATTAATGTACACTAATGCACAGACATGTTTACTCTGTTTCAGACGAGTAACACAATATCATCTGTTGGGTATAATTATCCTCATTTCACAAATAAGAAAACAGAGTCTCAGAGAAAGTAAATAAGACCTATTTTCTTTCATCACCTTTGGATCATCTGCAGTATTAAAGAAAATTAAAGAAAATACTACTGTTACAAGGAAAGCCTGGAGAGAAAAAAAAAAATCTTAGTCACACAGGAAACTGAAAAATCATCTTCAAATATATGAAGAGCTATTGTGGGGAGCAGAAATTAACCTTTTATTTCTGTTGCTTCAGAGGGCAGAAGTGATAGAAGTAGGTGGAAGATCAATCTATGCAAAATATGGTTCAGTCTTTTGAAGAATTTGCTGTTTTCATTTCCCATTGGATCCCCAGTGTATAGCTCAGTGCTTGACTCACTGAGATCTCAGCTCTCATTAGATATTCGTTGAGTAAATACATGAATAAAGGAAATTATAAGAGCTATCCAAAATGAGACAGGCTGCCTCAGGAGCACTCCATCCTAGCCATGTCCAAGAAGAGGCTAAGCCAAGCATCTGATGGACGGTTTGAACAAATGCATATTGTATGCAGGAAGGGAAGGTTCAAAAGGGCCTTGAAAACGTATAAAGTATTATAGAAACTAACAATCATGGCCAGGCATGGTGGCTCACGCCTGTAATCCTAACACTTTGGAAGGCCAAGGCAGGTCACCAGAAGTTCAAAACCAGCCTGACTGTGCAACATGGTAAAATCCCATCTCTACAAAAAAATATAAAAATTTGCTTTGCGTGGTGGCACACACCGGGTCCCAGTTACTCAGGAGGCTGAAGTGGGAGGATCCCTTGAGCTTGGGAAGCCGAGGCTACAGTAAGCCATGATAGTGCCACCACACTCCAGCCTGGGTGACAGAGCAAGACCCTGTCTCAAAAAACAAAACAAATAGATCACAATATCTATCGTTTGATAACTTATTATGTGCCAACCACTCTGAAAAGCTATTCTCAATTGGAAAATGACTACTATCTTCCAATATTTGAAGATACTAGATTCTAATAAGGCCAAGTTCAAATTCTGATTCAACCATCTACTCATTGTTTGACTCTGGACAAATTTCCCAAATCCTCTGTGCTTCAGTTTTGCCACATGCAAATTGATAAAATGGGAATAAGTAATTCCACAAGGTTACAAGAAGGTAGCCAAAAATCTTCCACAAGGCCCAGTATATTTTTGGCAACACATTTCCTTCTTTCCCTATAATAATTACACACTCTAAGGAGCTGTATCTGATTGCTGGAATTGACCAAAGATTAAATGTCTTGTTCTATGAGCTTGCTTCCTTGTAAAGGTAGCTTCATGAGCTTCACATCCCTGGATGTGTTTATGAAGAGATTGGGCAGGTACATGCAAATAGCAACACTTATAGAATGCTTGCTATGAGCTAGGCACTGCTGTGTATGTTTTACAGATAGATATTCATCCTGACAATCCACACATTTTACAGATGAGGAAACTGAAAGCGACTAAGTAATTTGTGTAAGATTATACAGCCAGTAGGTGCCAGGAATTTGAACCAAGGGTGTCTTAGCGCTTAACCACTTCACCAACTGCATATAAGCAATAGTGACAAGGACATTCCACTATTGTTGGGTGGGTGCTGGTGCCAATGATGTCCCTTCCAGCACAGAGATCCATGGGCCCATAATCTCACTACAGTGTGAACAGCTAAAGGGATTTAACTGTGACAGACTGAAAAACAAATGTAAAACAGGAGGCAAGAGAGGTCCACACCTGGAGTGGCCAAAAGAGCAGAATCTTCCAAGCCTGGACAGTACCTCACTCAGCAATGGAGCTGCTCGGGCTGGGAAAAGCGCTGGTGTGAGGAGGCGGGGCAGCCAGCCAGACACGTTTCCTACAGCCAGGCCCTAGGTGTCACCAGTGTGACAGGGCCACCAGTCATCCCTCCATTCTTTTGTACTTTCATTTACACATTTCATTTCGTGACAGGAAATAACACTGTCAGCAGCACAGTTGCTCACAGCATGTGCTGCAGGGCGCTGACGCAGGGAGGGTGGAAAGGGCGGAGGTGGGACATGGGTGTTTGTGCCAGCATGTCACATACCGTCCTGACCTGCTGCATGCTCTTCCTTGCCCCGGGGTAGGTCTGGCAGCTGCTTACACAAGGCTCAAGTTTTTTGGAGCGGGGGAGGGAGAGGGGACCCACATCACCTATTTGCAGCTTTGCTTTTAAAAGTTAGTATCACCGATTTAGATTTGGGGTTTGGATTTTGAGGGGAACAAGAGGATTATTAGGTCCTAACAGGACTTTTCTTCTCTTGCTCTCTTCTGCCTTCGGGAGTATTTAGATGTAATATCTCGTGCTAACCTCAAGTTGAAAGTGGTAAAGTCATTCCGCTGGAGAAAATAATAAAAATAATGCTGACTTCCATGTTCATATTCAGTCTGTTTCTAGGAAAGACAAACATCGGTGGCTTTTAAATAAAACATTTTTTGACTAGGTGCAGTGGCTCATGCCTGTAATCCCAGCACTTTGGGAGGCCAAGGTATGTGGACTACTTGAAGCCAGGAGTTCGAGACCACCGTGGCCAACATGGCAAAACGCCATCTCTACTAAAAACACAAAAAAGAAAATTAGCCAGGCATGGTGGCACATGCCTGTAATCCCGGCTACTCGGGAGGCTGAGGCACAAGAATCGCTAGAGCCGAGATCGCACCACTGCACTCCAGCCTGGGTGACAGAGTGAGACTCTGTCTCAAAAATAAATAAATAAATAAATAAATAATTTTTTTTTTATGATTAGCCCATGTTATATACAAAGACTCAGCCTTAGACAAACTTTGTATTGACACCCTCCCCACCCTGTCACCACAGATTATTTGCTGGTCACAAGAGGAAAATAGTTAAAGGCCAGAGCAAGGAAGGCGACTGTTTCAGACCACGAGAGACTTAAAATGCCCACGAATCAAGTGCAACATGTAGTCTTTGACTGGATCTTTATTTGAGTGGACCAATGGAAGACGCATTTGGGATCAAATGAAGAAATTTCAATACGGACAAGGAATCAGATGATTTAAGGAATTATTGTTAATCTTGTTAGCTATTGTCTTAGTTCGTTTTGGGTTGCTACAAAAGAATACCCAAGGCTGGGTAATTTATAAAGAAAAGAGGTTTATTTGGCTCATGTTTCTAGAGGCTGTACAAGAAGCATGGCATCGAGCATCTGCTTCTGGTGAGGACCTCAGGCAGTTTTCATTCATGGTGAAAGGTGACAGGGAGCAAGACAGAGGGAAGGAGGGTGCCAGGCTCTCTTTAGAAATCATGTCTCGGAGGAACTAACAGAGGGAAAAGTTACTCATTGCCCCCATGAGGGTGGCACAAAGCCCCTTCATGAGAGATCTGCCCCCATGATCCAAAATTGAGGATCAAATTTCAACATGAGACTTGGAGGGGACAAATATCCAAAATATATTAGGAACGTTAATGATGTTACATAAAGAAGAATATTTTTAATCCCCGTAGTTGTTTGGGAAAAAAAAAGAAAAAAGATTTTCTTTTTAAAATGTGTGTTTTTGTATGTTTATTGCAGCAGTATTTACAATAACAAAGACTTGGAACCAACCCAAATGCCCATCAACGATAGCCTAGATAAAGAAAATGTGGCACATACACACCATGGAATACTACGCAGCCATAGGAAAGAATGAGTTCATGTCCTTTGCAGGGACATGGATGAAGCTGGAAGCCATCAGTCTCAGCAAACTAACACAGGAACAGAAAGCCAAACACCTCATGCTCTCACTCAGAAGTGGGAGTTGAACAATGAGAACACACGGACATGGGGAAGGAAACATCACACACTGGTTCCAGTTGGAGGTGGGGGGCAAGGGGAGGGAGAGCATTAAGACAAATACCTAATGCATGCAGGACTTAAAACCTAGATGACAGGTTAATAGGTGCAGCAAACCACCATGGCACATGTGTACCTATGTGACAAACCTGCACGTTCTGCACATGTCTCCCAGAACTTAAAGTAAAATAAATTTTTAAAAAAGAAGAAAAAATGTGTGTTTTTAGATGTTCTCACTGAAGTATTAGGGGCAAAAGATCATGATATCTGTTTTTATTTTTGAGATGAGGTCTCATTCTGTCACCCATGCTGGAGTGCATTGGTGCAATCGTGCCTCATTGCAGCCTCAACCCCCCAAGCTCAAGCGATCCTTCCACCTCAGCCTCCCAAGTAGCTGGGACCACAGGCATGAGTTACTATGCTTAGCTAATTTTTTTTTTTTTTTAATTTTTGTAGAGACAGGGGTCTCACTATGTTGCCCAGGCTGGTCTCGATCTCCTAGGCTCAAGCAATACTCTTACCTCGGCCTCCCAAACTGCTGAGATTACAGGCCTGAGCCACCATACTTGGCAATATCTTTACTTTAAAATACATTAGCAAAAAATAATACATGAATAATAAATAATAAATATGGCATTATTTTGGCAATTGTTAACTCTAGGTTATGGATATGTGGGTGTTCATTATACTATTCTAATTTTTTTTGTTTTGTTTTTTGAGACAGAGCCTTACTCTGTCACCAGGCTGGAGTGTAGTGGCATGATCCTGGCTCACTGCAACCTCTGCCTTCCAGGTTCAAAAGATTCTTGTCCCTCAGCCTCCCGAGTAGCTGAAACTACAGGTATGTGCCACCACCCTCAGCTAATTTTTGTATTTTTAGTAGAGATGGGGTTTTGTCATGTTGGCCAGGCTGGTCTCAAACTCCTGACTTCAAGTGAGCCAGCCATCTAGGCTTCCCAAAGTGCTAGGATTGCAGGCATGAGACACCACACCCGATGTCTACTATTCTATTTTTTATTAGTTAAATTTTTCATAGTACAGAGTTAATCTGTTAGAAGACAGTCACTAATAATTTATTTTTCACTTGAATGCCTTTGTCTATTTTATTTTTATGTTTTTATCTTTTCCTTCATTCATTCCCTTTCACTGAACAGATAATATGGTGTATGAGAGACATAAATTGTAGAAAGGCTCTCATCTCACGTTGACTGAAATTTAACAGCTATAATTGTCTTTCATTATATCCCACTCCACACTATTTGGAAAGGAAAGTTAAATGTGCTCTAAAAGAGACTTTAAAAATTTCTTCTTTTCATTTTGAATCATTGCAAACTTACAAAAGTCGCAAGAACAGTTAGAAAACTCTTGTGTACCCTTCACTCAGATTCATCCGTTGTTAACACTTTGCTACATTTACTTTTGTTGTTTGTTTTTTTCTTGAGACAGGATCTCACACTGTCACTCACTGTTGGAGTACAGTGGTGCGATCACAGCTCACTTCAACCTCTGCCTCCTGCGCTCAAGCTATCCTCCTGCCTCAGCCTCTCGGGTAACTGGGACTATAGGCACATACCAAAATTCCCAGCTAATTTTTGTATTTTTTGTAGACACAGAGTTTTGCCATGCTGCCCAAGCTGGTCTCGAACTCCTGGACTCAAGCAACCCACGTGCCTTGGGCTCCAAAAGTGCTGGGATTACAGGCATGAGCCACGGTGCCCAGCCTACATTTACTTTTCTGAATTGATCTCTTCCTCTCTGTCTTCATAGTTATATGATTTTTTTTTTTTTTGAACTATTTGAAAATAAATGGCAGACGTCACTCCCTTTAACACTTAAATACTTCAGCGTGTAACTCTTGGAAACAGAATTTTTTTTTTTAACATAACCACAACATAATCATCAAATTCAGAAAATTTAGTACACAGTCCATATTTCAAACTCAGTTGGCTCAACAATAGCGTTTATAGAATTTTCCCCAAATCCAGAATTCAAGACCCAAGCAGAATTCAGGAATTGCATTTAGTTGTAACGTCTCTTTAGTTTCCGTTAATCTGGAGCAGTTCCCCAGCCTTTCTGTCTTTTGTGACACGAATGTTGAAGAGTACAGGCCAGTCATTTTGTACAATGTCCCTTAATTTAGGCAGAAAAACTCGTAACTCTATCTATAATTCCAAGGTTCTGTCAATTCAACCTTTCTCTTTTCCAAGAATAACTAGAATTGTTTTTATAGGAATAGAGAAAAGTTGAACTGTTAAGCCTTGAAATTATACATAAAGTATATTCTCCAGGAGCAGTTTCAGACATGCTCTGCTAATAGTGAAATTTGTTAAATAAATTTACATGACAGTATCAGGTTTAAGCTTGGCAAAAGACAACTGACAGCTGTAAGTTGATATTAAAACATATTACCAGCCTGGGCAACATAGACCTCATCTCTACAAATAATAATTTTTAAAAAAAACTAGCCAAGCATGGTGGTGTGCCTGTGGTCCCAGTTACTTGGGAGGCTGAGGTGGGAGGATTGCTTGATCCAGGTGATCAAGGCTGCCGTGAGCTGTGATTGTGCCACTGCACTGCAGTTGGGCTGACAGAGTGAAGCCCCATCTCAAAAACAGAACAAAATACGTTACCAAGAGAATCTCTAGTGATCTCTAAAAGTCTGGATTTTCTTTTGTTTAATTAATTAATTTATTTATTTATTTATTTATTTATTTATTTATTTATTTTTTTGAGACGGAGTTTCATTCTTGTCACCCAGGCTGGAATGCAATCAATGGCGTGATCTCGGCTCACCACAACCCCCATCTCCTGGGTGCAAGCGATGCTCCTGCCTCAGCCTCCTGAGTAGCTGGGATTACAGGCGCGTGCCACCATGCCCAGCTAATTTTTGTATTTTTAGCAAAGACGGGGTTTTACCGTGTTGGCCAGGCTGGTCTCAAACTCCTGACCTCAGGTGATCCACCCGTTTTGGCCTCCCAAAGTGCTGGGATTACAGGCATGAGCCACAGCTCCGGGCCTATGTATTTTATCTTTTTTTTTTTTTTTTGAAATGGGTCTCATTCTGTTGCTCAGGCTGGAATGCAGTAGCACAATCTCGGCTCACTGCAACCTTCGCCTCCTCAGTTCAAGTGATTTTCCTGCCTCAGTTTCCCAAGTAACTGGAATTAAAGGCACATGCCCCCACAGCTGGCTAATTTTTTGTAGTTTTAGTACAGACAAGGTTTTACCATGTTGGCCAGCCTGGTCTTGAACTCCTGACCTCAAGTGATCTGCCTGCCTTAGCCTCCCAAAGTGCTGGGATTACAGGCATGAGCCACTGCGCCCGCCTGTTTATTTTTAACTTTTAGAATAGCATAAATAGTTTCTTATCTAGGATGTGCAAGGTATGTATATACAAAAACAAGAAAACCAAATTTAACTTAAGGTATCTTCCAGAATTGAATTATTAGATTGAAGAAACCTTAGAGATCATCCAATTCAACTCCTTATTTTATAGAAAATGAGAACAAGACCCAGACTGTATCCAAAGGAAATAGTTGAAGAAGTCAACATGGATGTTTTGCACTAGGATGTTCACCCAACAATGTTTATAATAATAGGGGAAGGGAAATTATCTCAATATCCCGTCATGGAAAGTTGCTTTAAAAATTATTTTGCTGGTCAGGCGCTGTGACTCACGCCTGTAATCCCAACATTTTGGGAGACCGAGGAGGGTGAATCATGAGGTCAGGAGTTCAAGACCAGCCTGGCCAACATGGCGAAACCCCATTTCTACTAAAAATACAAAAAATTAGCTGGGCGTGGTGGCGGGTGCCTATAGTCCCAGCTACTCGGGAAGCTGAGGCAGGAGAATCTCTTGAACCTGGGACGTAGAGGTTGCAGTGAGCCGAGATCACGCCACTGTACTGCAGCCCAGGCGACAGTTCAAGATTCTGTCCCAAACAAAAAAGAAGAAAAGAAAATTATTTTATCAATACAGTAGATTATCTGTAGCCATTAAATAATGATGTAAATATATATTTAATGAAACTTACTAATCATATATGAAATAGAAAAGCAAATTCTAAAATAGCATGTATAATATAATCCCATTTTTCCAAAAGTAAATTTGCATGGGTGTGTGTGACTGCGGAAAAATGTCTAGAGAGAAATGTACTAAAATATCACTAGTGATGCCATCTAGGCAAAACTAGAATTGGTTTTAATTGACTTTTTAAAAAATCTTAGTAAAGTGTGAATTTTTACATCAATTCTTAAAAGGAAAAATAAAGTTCTTTTCATTTCAAGAAGCAAAAGTATTTTGATTTTGACTCTCACTGGTAAGTATTAACCACCATCAAAAGTGTGTTGGGGCTGGCCATGGTGGTTCACACCTGTAATTCCCACACTTTGGGAGGCAGAGGTGGGCAAATTGCTTGAGTCCAAGAGTTCAAGATCAGCCAAGGCAATATGGCAAAACCTCATGCCTACAAAAAATACAAAAATTAGCCAGATGTGGTGGCACATGCCTGTAGTCCCTGCTACTCAGGAGGCTGAGGTGGGAGGATTGCTTGAGCCTGGAAAGAGGAGGTTGCAGTTAACCAAGATCACACCACTGCACTCCAGCCTGGATGATAGAATGAGACCCTGTCTCAAAAAAGGAAACAGTGTGTTGGACAGTATTTTGAAATTGTTACTAGAGGCATTATTCTTTTTTTTTCTTTTTCTTTTTCTCTTCTTTTCTTTTTTAAGACAAGGTCTCACTTCATTGCCTAGGCCAGAGTGCAGTGGTGTGATCGTGGCTCGTTATAGCCTCTCAGTCTCAAGTGATCCTCCCACCTCAGCTTCTGGAGGGTAGCTGGTACTACAGGGGCGCCACCCTGCCCAGCTAATTTTTTTTAAAAACATCAGTTGTAGAGACCGAGTCTGGTCTCAAGTGATCCACCTGCCTTGGTCTCCCAAACTGTGGAAGCATTATTCTTAATTTCCAAGATTAGAACTCCATTAACGATAACATGAAACACCAGGTGAAGTGGCTCACGCCTGTAATCCCAGCACTTTGGGAGGCCAAGGCGGGTGGATCACTTAAGGCCAGGAGTTTTAGACCAATTTGACGAACATGATGAAACCTCATCTCCATAAAAAAATACAAAAATTAGCTAGGCATGGTGGTGCATGTCTGTAATCCCGGCTACTCGGGAGGCTGAGGCACGAGAATCACTTAAACCTGGGAAGCAGAGGTTACAGTGAGCTGAGATCACGCCACTGCACTCCAGCCTGGGTGACAGAGTAAGACTATCTCAATAAATAAATAAATAAATAAAACACAAGAGAACAACAGTGGACTTGGCAATGGAATTATACCACTGGGATTCAAATGTGAAAAAAAGGAGAATGTGTCTGATTCATTTGAGAAATACTTGTCATAGGGAGTTTTTTTGCATGGATGTAGGAATGTAGGAATGGATGGATGGATATAGAGATGAATGGACAGGTGACTGGATGAATGATGGATACATATGCTTAAATATTTATGAATGTACATCACATATTATTCTTTAAATGACTAGAGATGGCTGGAAGGAGAGATGGATTGCTAGAATGACCCTAGGTTTTCATCCTTTAGTATTCACAGCCAACTTTGACAGTAATCATATTTCTTCGTGTTGTAACACCCTCTCAGGGAAAGAAAGGAGAACTTTAGGGCTTTGCTACTCTGAACCTCTGTCCAATCAATATGCCTTTTTTTTCTTTTTTATTTTTTTATTTTTTGAGATGGAGTCTAGCTCTGTCACCCAGGCTGGAGTACAGTGGAGCTATCTCGGCTCACTGCAACATCCACCTCCTGGGTTCAAGCTATTCCCTTGCCTTAGCCTCCCAAGTAGCTGGGACTATAGGCACCACGCCCAGCTAATTTTTGTATTTTTAGTAGAGACGGCCACCATGTTGGCCAGGCTGGTCTGGAACTCCTGACCTTAGGTGATCCACCCACCTCAGCTTCCCAAAGTGCTGGGATTACAGATGTGAGCCACCGCGCCCGGCCAGTCAATACTTTTACATCATAAAATGCTCTCACACAGCTTTGTGGCTTCAAAGAATGGATGGAGGTGTGGTAAATGGTGACAATTACAACTATTTGAGGAGTTCCTAGCCTCTATAGAAGGTACTGGGCCCCTTTAAAATCTGAAGAAAGCTAGCGCCCATCCCTCTAGAAAAAGTGAGCACCATATTCTGGCACATTCAGAAGATTCATGAGACCCCAGAGCCCGTCCTTTGATTTCATTGAGGTTCATGAACTCTATGTTAAGGACTCCTAAGCTAAGTCGCAGTAAGAGATGACCGGAGCTGGTAATGACAGGCAGAATTGGCCATGGATGCTTTGGAGGTCAAGCCCTTGTATTCCTGTTTAACACAGAGGATCCTGACTACCTTGAATGGAGCTGAAGTAACTGGATACTTCCAGTTAGAAGGAAGAGGCTGGAAGTTAATAATTTTTTTGGTAAATACTTTGAGTTATAACAATACCTTTCAGAATAAATAATTAACCACAGTCCCAAGAGTTGAATTAAGGACAAGAGTCCATGATTCCTTACAAAGAAATGAAAGAAATAAAACTAAAGATGTATTCATTTATTCAACAAATCTATATTGAAATCTCACTATGTGCCAGGCCCCATTCCAGGAGCTGAAGACATAACAAAGAACAAAATAGACACAGTATCTGCCATGTGGAGCTCACTTTATTGTTGAGGCAGGGGGAGGAAGACAATAAACAAATAATTATGTTACATAATGTCATATTGTAATAAGTGCCCAAAAGAAAAATACAGCAGGGTAAAGAGAAAGAGAGCAACCGGGAGGCTGCGTGACAGGGAGCAGTGAGGGAAGGTCTCACTGAGAAAGACATTTGAACAGATGCCAGAATGGAGTGAAGGAATGAGCCATGCAAGCATCTGGGGAAAGGATTTTCCAGGAAAATGAAAAAAAAAACAAAGGAAATGCAAAAGCTCTGGAAAAGGAATGTATCTCATGTGTTTGAGAAACAGCTAGGAGTCTGCTGCGGTTGGAGGTAGGTGAGCAATGGAGTAGGGAGATAGCGGGGAGGTGTCCTGGGGTCAAACCATGTAAAGGTTTGGAGGCCACAGGAAGGGCTTAAAATTGTCTTCAGCCAAGCACGGTGGCTCACGCCTGTAATTCCAGCACTGTGGGAGGCTGAGATGGGTGGATCACTTAATGTCGCGAGTTTGAGACCAGCCTGGCCAACATGGCGAAACCCCCTCTCTACTAAAAATACAAAAATTAGCCAGGAGTGGTGGTAGGCACCTGTAGTCCCAGCTACTCTGGAAGTCAAGGCAGGAGAATCGCTTGAACTTGGGAGGTGGAGGTTGCATTGAGCCAAAATTGCAATGCTGCACTCCAGCCTGGTAGACAGAGTAAGACTCTGTCTCAAAAAAAAAAGAAAAGAAATTGTCTTCTAGAAGTTGTGGGAAGCCATTGGAAGGTTTTCAGCAAGGGAGTATCATGATCTGACTTATGTTTTATGAAGGGTCACTCGGGTGCTATGTGAAGAGGAGACCATCAGAGGAGATCCGTGAAGGCTGAGGGACAGGAAAGAATGCTTATTTTCCATTTCCAAATAGTAACCAGTGATTTTTGGTGGCCCAAGGAAAAGAACATAGACACAAAGATTATTTGGATCAAACTGCGTTCTTTAGTCCAGTTCTTTCCACTCAGTATGTTATGAACATCCAGCTGGTAGGTCCTGGAAACCAGACAGCAATCACCCAAGTCAACATTAACTTTTTTTTTTTTTCTTTGAGATGAAGTTTTGCTCTTGTCACCCAGGCTGGAATCTTGGTTCACTGCAACCTCTGCCTCCCAGGTTCAAGTGATTCTCCTGCCTCAGCCTCCCAAGTAGCTGGGATTACAGGCACCCACTACCACGTCCAGCTAATTTTTGTATTTTTAGTAGAGATGGGGTTTCATCATGTTGGTCAGGCTGGTCTCGAACTCCTGACCTCAGGTGATCCACCTACCTCGGCCTCCCAAAGTGCTGAGATTACAGGCATGAGCCACCATACCAGCCTGGCTCTTATCTTTTCTGTGCAAGTAATTTCTTGTCTTTTCCTCAATCCTCCCACTGCAAAGTAGAGATAGTACCTAAGATATAGCCAGCAAAGCCCTGGACTTGGATTCAGAAGACCTGCTCTGAACAAAAACCTGTATAGACTGGGCAAGTTATTTAACCTCTCTGGACCTCAGATTCTTCATAAGATGAAAAATAATGCTACATTTTTCACAGAGAAGTTATGAGAAGTAAAATTCAAAACTGTATTTGAAAGAACTTTGAGAACTGCAAAGGGCTATGCAAATGGAAAGAATGATTACTGAAGGCTGACTCAGCTCCTGTTAAATCTTAACCCAGCTCAGACCTGGCAATCACTAAGGGAAGGAAGATGGGGCAAAAATATTTCTCCCATTACTCTCTTGCATTTAGCTCTGGAGATGGTCAGCCAGAGGGCAGGCTAAGATTTTTCAAAATAGAGAAAAAGGAATAGGACGGGGAGTGGGAACCTGAATACTAGAGGGAAATGGGAGAGAAAACACAAGAAAAAAGCTGATTCTGGATAGTAGACAGTGGTGCCACTGCCCAGATGGCCTTTTAAGGCTTGCAGTCAATAGACAATCTCTAACTACCAGCTATGTCAGGGTCTGACAATGAAGACTGCATTGGCCAGGGAAGAGTTCACTGGCCTGGGAAGAATGCACTGAACAGGAAGAATGCACTGGCCTGGGAAGAATGCACTGAACAGGAAGAATGCACTGGCCTGGGAAGAATGCACTGGCCAGGGAAGAATGCACTGGCCTGGGAAGAACACACTGGCCTGGGAAGAATGTACTGGCCAGGGAAGAATGCATTGACGTGGGAAGGATGCACTGGACTGGGAAGAATGCACTGGCCAGGGAAGAATGCACTGAGCAGGAAGAATGCACTGGCCTGGGAAGAATATACTGGCTTGGGAAGAATGCACTGAACAGGAAGAATGCACTGGCCAGGGAAGAATGCATTGGCCTGGGAAGGATGCACTGGCCTGGGAAGAATGCACTGGCCAGGGAAGAATGCACTGAACAAGAAGAATGCACTGGCCTGGGAGAATGCATTGACCAGGAAAGAATGCATTGACCTGGGAAGAATGCATTGGCCAGAAAGAATGCAGTGGCCAAGGAAGAATGCATTGGCCTGGGAGCCCTGTCCTGAGACACAAACCACAGTGGTTCTGCCTGAGGCCCAGAATTCAGGAAAAGACAAATCCAGACACAGAAAATGTTTCTATTCTTGATAGTGAACTGCTGGCCCTTCCAGAATGAAAGGGGCCCAATGTAGTCAACTTCTTCCCTAGTCTTTGTTGCTGGCAGCTGCACATTTGGTAGTGGCAGTCTTGGTAAATGGGAATCCAAAATGCTTGTTCCATGAGTGACCTCAATCTCTGCTACCATGGCCACTTGATTTGTGTGTCTATCATGCCAACACTTGAGTGGCCAATGACAGGGATGACTGTCAGTCAACCGGCCAGGACATTTTGTCTATTTGGTTTTTAGTGCCTCTTTTGAGGGTGCTCCCTGGTGGATGTTCACATTTTATGCACTTCATGCTCATTCCTGTATGTCTATCCACATCCCTCTTCCGCAGATCTCCAATCTTTTTCCCTCCAAGTCCCAAATCAACTGAGCAGACCATTTGCCATTGCTCATGAGTTTGTACATATCCTAACTTCAAGCTACTTCTCTTTCCACACAAAGTGGATAACCGAGTGCCCTTCTCAAAGCTCTACCTATTGGGAGGATATTCCCCAGCCACCTGCCACTCTCTCTCAAGACCACCTTTGAGTAGACTGTGGAGAAGCTACCATCCATTTCCAGCTTGCACACATATACAGGGCAGAGCAATCTGCAAAGTAAGCTCAGACATTTTTCTCTTTTTTCGGTTCGTCATGAAGAATCCCCCATTCAACCATGAGAGCACAGCACTGGGAAAACAGTGGTAGGTACATTGGCGGTCTGGGCTGCTGTTCATGCAGCTTACTTCTGCCCTCTGTTCCTGCTTACGTTCAGTCCCACAGCACCTTCATTTTAGGATGAATTCCTGCTGGGGTCCCCTTATCTTATAACTTGGTTGATTTCCCCCGGATCACAATGAGAAGTTTCACTGCCTGGTCACTTGGTGACCATCGGCAGGCTTTCTGTCTCTACCAGAGCCTCGTAGCATAGCAGGAGTAGTTTTTCCAAAGGCATGTGATTCTCCACTGGAGATGGCATAGCCTTGCTCCAAATTCCCAAAGCCCTGAGTTGTGATTCTTCCACTGGGCCTTGCCACAAAATCCATATAGCATCTTTCTTTCTAATCTACCTCTCTGCACACTGAACACATAGCATCTTTTCTCATAACTGAGACCTCCAAGGCAAGTGTATCTGCAGGATCGTATGGCCCAAGTGACAGGGCCCGGACCTGCTGCAGAGCCTTTTCTTGCACTAGGTCCTATGGAAACTTGGCACTCTTTCATGTCACTGAGTATAGGAGCGGGAGCAGTAATCAAAATATGCACATGGCTTCAAGTTTTCATCTATTTTTGCTAAACATAATGGTGAAGGTGGTTGAAAGCTGGCTGACCCAGGAAGAGGCGCATCAATTTACATGTAGGATCCCGGCTCTCAGGGAGGGAAACACTAGAGAACACTCCTCTTGAAACCACCTATGATCGCTTTTTCCTGAAGCATGCAAAAATCAAACTTTCTAGTTGATTAGCCAGGCATGAGGTTCTATCTTGTCAAGAAGAAAGTACATCCTGTTGTCTTCTCGTCTTGATCTCAAATGGGTTCTTGCCAGATATTAATACATCGCCTTTCTTTAAACACAGGAAGTGGGTAAGGCAAATTTTCTCAAAGGCTCAGAATGGCACAATATTTCTCCCCTTTGCTTACATGCAGACGATACCTGAGAATATATCTAGCCAATATGTGTAAAGTTTTCATTGGCTCAAGCGACCAGAAGAATCCAGACAATAATACGGCATCCTAATTGTTCTAGTGTAAATAAAGGCTCTGCACTTATTTGTGATTATTTTAAAGAAATCCACTTTGGAAAATGTGCAGAAAATTTCAGGCTTGGCTAATGCTCTTTTTCCATCTCATGTCCATTAGCATATGACTCAAGTTTTCCATGTTATCATAAGATAATTTTGCTCTCTTTCATTTATTAGTGTTTATTATTACTTATTATTATAATATAATGCCAATGTAATCACACTTAATACTTAGAAAAATCTAGTAAAGGAGGCTGTGCCAGGAATCTACAGGATCAGGTTCAATGATTTGCTAGGAATCTAAAAATAATGACATTCATGTGTAAGATTTATTACAGTAAATAGATGCAAAGAAAAATTAGCAAAGAGAAAAGGCACACGGGTGAGGTCCAGAAGTAACCAGGCACAAGCTTCCAAGAGCCCTCACCCAGTACAGTCCCCTCCCAGTAGACTCCCAAAGGACATGCTTGATTCTTCCAGCAATGAGTTGTGACAACACATGTGAAATGTTGTCTGCAAGGTGAGATAGGAGGCAGGACTCTGGAGGTGATGCTCAGAAACTGGACCAGATTGAGGACTAGCTAAAACAGGGAAGAGGTTAAAATACCTCTCTGTAAGACATGCCTACAAGTGTGCCATGTCAGTTTACCATTGCCATGGCAACACCCAGAAGTTTCTGCCCCTTTCCATGAAAATGACCCAATGACTCAGAGGTTACCACTCTTTTTCTACAAAGTTCTGCATAATCCACCCCTTGATTTGCATGCAATTAAAAGTGGGTATAACTATGACTGCAGAACTGCCTCTGAGCTGTCACTCTGGGCACAAGCCTGTGGGGTGGCCTTCTCCACAAGGAGCAGCACCTCTGCTGCTGCTGTACACTGCTGCTTCAATAAAAGTTGCTGTCTAGGCCAGACGCAGTGGCTCACACCTCTAATTCCAGAAATTTGAGAAGTTGACGTGGGCAGATCACTTGAGCCCAGGAGTTTGAGACCAGCCTGAGCAACATGGCAAAACACTATCCCAACCAAAAATACAAAAATTAGCCAGCCATGGTGGCATGCACCTGTGGTCCCAGCTACTCGGGAGGCTGAAGTAGGAGGATCACTTGAGCCTGGGAGGTTGAGGCTGTAGTGAGCTATGACCGTGCCTCTGCACCGAAGCCTTTGAGACCTTTGTCTCAAAAAAAAAAAAAAAAAAAGTGCTGTCTAACACCACCAGCTTGCTCTTGAATTCTTTCCTGGTCAAAGGCAAGGCAAGAACCTTCCTTGGCTAAGCCCCAACTTTGGGGCTTACCTGCCCTGCTTCAAAGGGAAGCCCATTAGGGCCTCAGTGCTGAGAATTTTTATTGGGGATGGTGGTTTTAATCTTAGTATTTTTGATTTCTAAGAGATTTTTAAAGGAAAAGTACGGATGATCAGCTATGTAGTTGTCTTTGTTAGTTTCTTTGTGTGATTGTTGGTTTTGACTTTGACCTGAGGTGAAAAAAGTCGCAAGGACAGACACCCAGAAACACAAGATGAGTAATCCATCAAAGCTTCCGTATGAGATGCAAGCCTTCCTCTTTCCATCTCTTCATAGGAGGAAATGGGAAGATTCTTCCCCTGAATCATAGCCCTCCAAGTGTCTACAGGATATACAGCTATTTTCACTTCAGTAGCTTCACATGGGAAAAAATCCCTGACATGGCTGTCAGGTCAAAATGGATCAAGAGATAAGATACATGTATTTGTGAGACTTTTAGACCTAAAAACCAGGCTACATGACAACTATTTATTGGCTCTCTTAACTGTATTAAAGCGAAGTACAAAAAGATAAACATGTCTAAAAATAAATCAGTAAATTAGTCTACACCTACCCACTTCAGCATTGCAAAGGAACTACTGTGCAACACGGTCTACACTGTACTGTTTCTTCTGGCAAGTTTCTTGTTTTGATTTGCACAGCAGAAAAGAATCCTCTCATAGGGCATTATTTATGTATCAGTACAGCGAATACTTTGGTCAGCTACCCAATACTAATAAAACTAATGCCTGTTTATGGTTCATCTTAGTCTCACTTGTTTTCTCTTTTCATTTGTGTTGTTGTTGCTGTTGTTGTTGTTGAGACAGGGTCTTGCTTTGTCACCCAGGGTGGAATGCAGTGGTACAATCAATGGCTCACTGCAACCCCAACCTCCCGGGCTCAAATGATCCTCCCACCTCAGCCTCCCGAGTAGCTGAGAGTACAGGTATGTGCCACCATGCCCAGAAAGTTTTATTTTATTTTTGTAGAGATGAGGTCTCGCTATGTTGCCCAAACTGTCCTTGAACTCCTGGATTCAAGCGATCTTGCCTCCTTGGCCTCCCAGAGTGCTGGGATTATAAGCATGAGCCACTGTGCCCAACCTTTTAAATGTTTTAACTGGCAAATAATAAATGTATTTACGGGGTGTAGTGTGTGATATTTTGACATATGTATACAGTGAAATGAATAAACCAAACTGATTAACATATTGATCACCTCACTTACTATTTCAGTCTCTCTTGTTTATTTTCAAACCTTAGAAGCCTTTGTATAAATAAAAGCAGGTTTAGCCTTAAGGAATGAAGTCAGTGGTTATTTCAACCACCTCTTGGCCCATATGCCCTTCCCTTTTTCTCCCCAAACAGTGCTTTTATGATCAACATGCCTCTCTAAGCTTACGTGAAAATTTCAGCCCCATAATTTACAAGTGAAGTGAGCTTGGACCAGCTATTTAACCTTTCTGGTTTGAGTTTCCTCATCTGTAAAATGAGAGTGATAATAATACTCATCTCTTGAAGTAGCTGAATTAATGATGCAATGCATGCAAAGCCCCTAGCATACTGCCTGGTACTTAATAAATGCTTAAAATTTTTTATTTATTTTTGTTTATTATCATAAAGGCCACTCCGTGATAACTGACAATCCATTTTGAAAAGTCTGTACAATCTGTTAGAACAGAAATTCTTTTGGCCAGTCATGATGTCTTACACCTGTAATCCCAAGACTTTGGAAGGCCTAGGTGGGTGGATTGCTTGAGCCTAGGAGTTTGAGGCCAACCTGGGCAACATAGCAAGACCCCATCTCAACAACAACAAAAAAGAAATTATTTTATTGTATTCTTTTTCGACCTGTAGCAGTTATGTAATGTTGGTATTGTTCTTATGTATGAAGACTGGGTATTGGGAAAGTCATGCAAAAATCCAGCAGAGCCCTTTGGTGCCAAATGTTGAGAGTATAGGGGTCCATCTGGGACTAAATACGAGCTAAATGTCACAAGGTGCCAGACAACAGGAAGATCGAGCCCCAGCTGAGACCCTGAGATAACTTTGGAACTAGGAATGGAGGCTGCCTTTACTGACACTTTCTTGTAATCTTTCCCAATCAACTTTGCTTATTTGGTATGTGGGTTGCTATGGTGATAGGATAATGGGAAGAAACTGTGCAACAGATGGTCCTAATCTATTTAAACTTTACTAAAGTTTATTCCTTTGAGGTAAAACTGTGACAGCACATACCTAGTTGCCAAGATACCAGTAAGCATCATGACTTTAGTCTGGCCTCTGTCTTCCCTATACGTCCTTGTAACCCAGGGATGCCACCACTTGTGCCAAGTAGTATGATTTGGTGAGGGTTAAAGACTGCTATTTGGTAGCAGTTAAGCATATGCTTATATAAGGGTCTAAAGGCTGAGCACAGTGACTCATACCTGTGCTTCCAGCACTTTGGGAGGCCAAGCCAGGAGAATCACTGGAGGCCAGGAATTCAGGACTAGCCTGGGCAACATAGTGAGACTCCATCTCTATAAAAACTAGACAAAATTTGCCAGTGTGGTGGTGCACACCTGTACTCTCAGTACTTGGGATGTTGAGGTGGGAGGAGCGCTTGAACCCAGGAGGTTGAAGCTACAGTGAACTTTGATCATGCCACTGCACTCCAATCTAGGATACAGAGATACAGAGTTAGACGTCATCTAAACACACAACACACACACACACACACACACACACACACACACACACACACAAGAATCTAGAAGATTTTACTATAAAGTTGTAAAAAGAACTTGAGATTTGGAGTCACAAAGATTTAGATTTCAAAGCTTCCCTCCACCACTTAATAACTCTGTGTTCTTGGATGTTTGTTTACCTCTAGAACCTTATAAAATAGGACAATAGTGTCTGTTCTCACTACTTAATAGTTGTTATGAGAATCAAATGGATTAACAAACTTGGAAACTGTTTATGAACTGTCACACATCATAAAGGTATTTTGGTACTATCCAAATGACTGCCTTGGAGTGAGGCTCCATGCAACCTTTTCAGAGAAGTTGCTTTCTGTCTCCCAGAATAAGGTTAATAAGCTGAATTAGAAGGTGACACTTTCCAACAATCCACCAACCTAATGAGCACTTCAAATAAGAACTTTGGAAAAGCACTGAATTGAACAAAATGTCTTTTAAACCTGTTTACCTTCTCCCCAGAATTTCCTAGTAGAAAACAAAATTAAAGACTATCCTTTTTTTTTTTTTTTTTTTAAGAGACAGGGCTCACTCTGTCACCCAGGCTGGAGTTCAGTGGCACAGTCACAGCTCACTGCAGCCTCGAACTCCTGGGCTCAAGCAGTCCTCCTGCCTCAGCCTCCTGAGTAGCTACAACTACAGGCATGTGCCACTGCACCTGGCCACAAGATCACGTCTCTAAAAAACAGAAAAAAGAAAATTAAAACTGTAAAACTAAAAGTTCACCAAATGCTTACAATAACTCATGCCTGGCCATTTTTTAAAAATAAAATACAGGTAGAAATTAGTACAGATCCATTCAGACCTTACCTAAACAGAAAGAACCAAGCTGTAACATTTGATGACAGTTTGAAAATATGATCTATTGGAATAATGGTACAATCTATAAGATACTGAGGCTTACCTCTATAAAAGATATCGTCAGCAAGTATGGGTAAGTTTGCTACATATTTTTCAAGCTGAATTTTTAACCTGTTAAAAGGTTTAACAGGTTATACCTCCATTTCCTTGCAGTTAGTATTCTGGGTTATTTCTAGCCAAAGGTCAAAACTTCTGTACTTAGGATTATGATTTTTATCTTTATATGTATCTCTTATAGTGTGACTGTCAATTTCATAAATGAACTATTGCCCCATCTTCTAGCTTTGATGAGGCTTTTTTTAAATAAGGAAATTAAAGCCAAAGTGCCTCTTATTTCTATTAAGATTAATTTTTTATCTTTGAATATTTATTCTAAAATGTGGGGTATATAATTTGCCTAAGCCCTTTAGCAATAGCAAAGCAAGCAAAATTTCAGCATATGTGATAGTCATAATTATGTAAGATCATTTTTTTAACATGTTTCCATTTTTTATCTGTTCTTTCTTCCAAGATGTCATATCCTTTGCAAAGAAAATGAATAAAATATAAAATGTGATGTATTTCCATCTCTGCAGAATATTTTTCACTTCACTGAAACTTGATATGTAGATTCAACATAGACTATTAGTTCTAAAATTATTAGAGTATCTGTATTAAACTTTAATCATTTTTTCATTGTCATCTTCACGGAAAAGAAACCTAATTTTTTTTCACAATGTGCCGTATTTTACAAAGTTTGCAACATTTTTAAAAGAATTTTCCTCTCAACATGAATAACTTTCTCCTAATTCAGCAATAAATAGAAGTATGCAAAAGAAGCCATTGCTTTAAAACTACACAGCAATAGAAAAGGCTTTTGTTTTTGCCTGCTTTGAGGAAATTCAATTTAGTGTTTTAGAAAGGTTGGCAGAGGTGCTGATGGGGAGAAACGGAGACCCCCTCACCCCAGTTTCAAGTCTTTTAAACCAAAGTTGCATTCTAGGTCATCCACTATGTGTGGTGGTTAGGCTCCTAGTTTAGAATATTTTACATAGATAAAGATAGGCTTTTTTCATATGAAAAAAAGCTCAATATCACTGATCATTAGAGAAATGCAAATCACAACCACAATGAGACACCATTTCATACCAGTCAGAATGGCTATTATTAAAGAGTCAAAAAATAACAGATGCTGGTGAGGTTGTGGTTGTGGGAAAAACGGAACCCTTATACACTGTGGGTGGGAGTGTAAATTAGTTCAACCATTGTAGAAAGCAGTATGGTGATTCCTCGGTGAGCTAAAAGCTGAACTACCATTTGACCCAGCAATCCCGTTACTGAGTGTATACCTAAGGAATATAAATCACTCTACCATAAAGACACAAGCATGCAAATGTTCACTGCAGCACTATTCACAATAGCAAAGGCATGGAATCAACCTAAATGCCCGCCAATGACAGACTGGATAAAGAAAATGTCCACGGTACATATACACCATGTATGTATACCATGTATATGTACCAAAGTATATGTCCATGGTTCATATACACCATAGAATATTATGCAGCCATAAAAAACAACAAGATCATGTCTTTTGCAGGAACACGGATGGAGCTGGAGGCTGTCATCTTTAGCAACCTAATGCAGGAACAGAAAACCAAATACTGCACCTTCTCACTTATAAGTAGGAGCTAAATGATACGAACTTATGAAAACAAAGAAGGAAACAAAAGACACTGGGTTTTACTTGATGGGGGAGGGTAGGGGGAAGGAGAGGAGCAGAAAAGATAACTATTGGGTAGTGGGAGTAATACCTGGGTGGTGAAATAATATGTACAAAAAAACGATCTATGTAACAAACCCTCACATGTACCCCTGAACCTAAAATAATTTTTTTGAGAGGGACCTTTTAAAAAAGAAATGTTTCGCCAGGCGCGGTTGGTCACACCTGTAATCCCTGCACTTTGGGAGGCTGAGGCGGGTGGATAACCTGAGGTCAGGAGTTAAGAGACGAGCCTGATCAACATGGAGAAACCCGGTCTCTACTAAAAATACAAAATCAGTTGGGCTTGGTGGCGCATGCCTGTGATCTCAGCTATTCGGAAAGTTGAGGCAGGAGAACTGCTTGAACCTGGGAGGTGGAGGTCATGGTCAACCAAGATCATGCCATTGCACTCCAGCCTGGGCAACAAGAGCGAAACTCTGTCTCAAAAAAAGAGAGAAATGTTTCATAATATGTATTGGTAATAAAAATAATAAGATGGACACCCCAAAAGGAATAAGCAGTTAATCCTACACCATGACATGAAACTGCTTGTGTCAAACTCTTCATGTTCCCAAACACGGTAGTCCTCAGCAGTTGGCTGGGGGATAATTTCAAGCCTTTATTGGCAATGACACCACAAAAGAAAAATACAAAGCGAAGATCAATGTTGTGCAACATTCTGTATTATTATGATAGTCTGGTTCAGATTGCCTCTCCAAAACTGGTTCATTGTCAAATGGCTCATGAACTTTGACTGTTATGCTACTATATGTCTACCATACCAGCACAAAAGAGCTAGGAAATCATAATGATCAAGGAGAACAGAATAGTTTAACTTTTGAAAATAAAAAGTGACATCTGTATCTTTATAAAAAATGAAGTTTGGGTCATTGCATCTAAAATTGTAGTGTCATCCAAGTTACTCTGTAAATAGCTGCAAGTTCAGAAGCTAATGTTGTGTAAGTGGTCACAGGTCTCTTTTCAAGGGAAAAGAATGGAAACATGACAGTTGAGGATTTAATACCACAGCATAAATCAGTGACTTTTCTCCCAGAAAAAGCTATCAGGGGCTCCCACTGCTTTAGCGTCAGAAGAGTTGGTCAGTCAACCAGGAGTACGACTTGAGGATGCTACTAAAAACTAAAAGATGGCTGGGCGCGGTGGCTCATGCCTATAATCCCAGCACTTTGGGAGGCTGAGACAGGTGGATCACATGAGGCCAGGAGTTCAAGAGCTGTCTGGTCCATAAGGTGAAACCCCGTCTCTACTAAAAATACAAAATTAGCTGGGCATGGTGGCGCACGCCTGTAGTACTAGCTACTTGGGAGGCTGAGGTATGAGAATTGCTTAACCCTGGGAGGCGGAGGTTGCAGTGAGCCAGGATCAGTCCACTGCACTCCAGCCTGGCCAGCAGAGCAAGATCTTGTCTAAAAACAAAAACAAAACAAAACAAAACAAAAAACTAAGAGACTATTGCAAGAATGGAAGCCTTTCTTTTAAATATGTGAAGACATTTAACATGGATGAGCATGTAGTACTGTCCAGAAATCATCCTGAGAACTACCATTACGCTATGAGTACCTTTTAAAGTATATTGTTACAGATCCTAATCATGCTCATAACCTTGATGAGTATGCTGCAAATTTACAAGCAGAATGTGGTGGATTTGAAAACAAATTTATAAAAGCTGGAGGAATAAATATTTCTGTTGCTAGGAATGATCCTCATAAGAGACATACACAAGGCATTTTCCCTGTACAAAGCAATAGTGAAAAAAGCCAGTTACATGTAGACTATTTTCGCTTTCCAGTAGCATCCCCAAACTATTTTTGTATGTGCTGAAGATGCTACTTTAGAACTAACAGCGAAAATTGTGAAACACTTTACAGTTTAATGAACATGCAGAGTAAGCTTGTGGGTCCACTCCAGAGCATGACAGAAGGAAACTGAAGGCAATTAGAGTAAAATTCCCCTTGAAAGAACAAAATACTTAAATAAATTGTTAACTACTCAATATGAAAATATGGGGAATTCTGGAGGTTGTAATCGTTTTAAAAATCCAATGACTAGCTGGGCGCAGTGGCTCACGCCTGTAATCCCAGCACTTTGGGAGGCCGAGACGCATGGATTACCTAAGGTCAGGAGTTTGAGACCAGCCTGACCAACATGGAGAAACACCGTCTCTACTAAAAATACAAAAATTAGCCGGGCATGGTGGCACATGCCTGTAATCCCAATTACTCGGGAGGCTGAGACAGGAGAATCGCTTGAACCTGGGAGGTGGAGGTTGCAGTGAGCCAAGAGTGCCTCACCATACTCCAGCCTGGACAACAAGAACAAAACTCCATCTAAAAAAAAAAAAAAAAAAAAAAATTCCAATGACTATATGCCAAACATTTTATATTTAGAGTGTGTCTATTTAATACAAGGGCTTAGGAAACATAGTTGGCTCTCACAACTGACCAGCTGTTTATTATAAATAAATATTTTAAAATAAACTTTGTCATACATGGCCAGCCTATAAAACAGCACAGAAATGAAATATCTGCCTGTTTTAAAATTGTAAAAGTTAGCCAGGTGCAGTGGTGTGTGCCTACAGTCCCAGTTACTCAGGAGACTGAAGTGAGAGGATTCCCTTGAACCCAGGGGTTTGAGTCCAGCCTCGGCAACATAGCAAGACTCCATCTCTTTAAAAAAAATTCAGGCCGGGCGCGGTGGCTCACGCCTGTAATCTCAGCACTTTGGGAGGCTGAGGCAGGCGGATCTCGAGGTCAGGAGACCGAGACCATCCTAGCTAACACGGTGAAACCCTGTCTCTACTAAAAATACAAAAAATTAGCCGGGCATGGTGGCGGGCACCTGTAGTCCTAGCTACTTGGGAGGCTGAGGCAGGAGAATGGCGTGAACCTGGGAGGTGGAGCTTGCAGTGAGTCAAGATTGTGCCACTGCACTCCAGCCTGGGCAACAGAGCAGGAGTCTGTCTCCCAGAAAAAAAAAAAAAAAAAAAAATTATTTTATTTTATTTTATTTTTTTGAGACAGAGTCTCACTCTGTCGCTGTGCACCACCATGCACAACTAATTTTCTTTTATTTCTTGTAAAGAAGCGGGTGGTTCTCCCTATGTTGCCCAGGCTGGTCTCGAACTCCTCGTCTCAAACAATCCTCTCACCTTAGCCTCCCAAAGTGCCGCGATTATAGGAGTGAGCTACCGGCCTGATTATTGTTAAACTTAATAAATAGTTAAACCTATTGTTTATATTTAAAAAGTCTAAAAGGATAATATGATGAAGTGCATGCAAATCACTGTAAAGTATTTTACATTGCCATAGCAACGTGCATGATGAAATTGCAAATAAAAGCATACTGCTTTCTACTTTTAGCTCAAATAATGCTTATAATAAGCAAACAAAAAGCTATCAGGAAGGCCTTAGCAGGTACTGTGGTCTGATTTAGATGAATACCCAAAGCTATTAATAATCCAATTCTCCATCCCCTTCCTGGATGTGGCTCCACTTTGCCAGTAGGGGGCACCATGTGCATACTAGGCAGAGAAGGCCAAAGGCTTATTAAGTAGGACAGCCTCTAGCACTGGTTTCTTTGTCTTCAAAGGAATAGCCCATCCAGTGTGAGTGTGGTTGGAGATCAGAGCTGGAGGGTGGGTTGTTACAGCAATTATGCAGAACTTCAAACTCTTATGATGCCCCTCAGCAGTTCACCATCCAGAGGAGCCTGAGTTCAGCTTTGACCCAAATGGGAAAACAAGGTGTAATTATAATCAAATGGTTGTTTGTGGAGGTTGATTGCTGGCAAAATGACAAACAGGAGGAAGTGGAGGTTGAAGTCTTCTGTGTTTGAGGTAGTCCAGGTAGCAAAAATCAGACCAAGCTGGGGGGTCAGGAGACCTGGTTATACCAATTCGGGGGTCGCTCTGTACAAACTAAGAGGAGGAACCAAGTTCCAAATACATTTAGAAGCTTTGCTTTTGCTATTATTACACATGCTCAACATGAGAAATACTTTTTTTTTTAGTTTGCCGTTATAATTATGGAAATTAATATGTCCACTCATTTAAATATTTATAAAATATTTGGTTTGAAATAATGCAACCATACTTTTATGCATAGTATGTTTAAAGATTCAACTTTGGCTAATATTTATTTTAACTCTGTAATGTTTACATAACTTAGAGCAATCAAACTAATTTTTAATATAGCAAAGAACAGCTAGCAATGGCTGAGATTATTGCAGAAATGTGCAAAATTGTGCTTATCTCATTAAAGATTTTTTGAGACTCTCCTAAGAGCAAATAAAATACCCAACTTTTCAGAGGCAGATTTTATATGGAAAAGAAAAGATATACAATGTAGAATTATTCAAAATGTTGGAGACAATATATGTGAAGTGGCTGTTGCATACTCAATAAACGATCTCCTTGTCTGCTTTTTAATAACATTATTTTAGGAGTGAGGCTACATTAAAGCAGCTCTCTCTAGATCATAAATCTAACCTGAAAATAACATGGACATCTCATGTTCAGGTTAATCACATTGTCATATCTATAAAGAACCAAATCTTGCCACAAAGAACAATGAACGGGTTATATAGATTATATAGGTCTTAACTCTGGGTCTCTTGATGAGGCAACAAAAAAGGAATTTCCACTTTGGCAAGCCGAGGTAGGAGGATTGCTTGAGCCAAGTTTGAGACCAGCGTGGGCAATATAGTGAGACCCTGTCTCTATTAAAAAACAACAACAACAAAAGGAATTTAATTGCACAACACAGAGCAAATCTTCATAAACATCCTCCTTAGAGAACACCCACCTCTCCTTTTCTCAATGTCAACTACTCACTCCTTCATTCACCTTAAAACACTCACCCAATCCAGTCTTATTCTCAATTCTCTTGCTCCTCACTCTTTCTTTCATTCAGTAGTTCCTTGCCCTTGCTTCTATAGAATAATAATTCAGCTTTCTACAGATACTTTTCGAAATGATGTTTTCTTTTGTTAGATAAGACATCAGCCAAATTACTAACAGAATTTGACACTATCTGGCTACACTGCATTATTAAAATCACAGATAGAATCAGAAACTCTGTAGCTGGGTGTGGTGGTTCGCCCCTGTAATCCCAGCTACACCAGAGGCTAAGGTGGGAGGAATCCTTGAGCCCAGGAATTAGAGGCTGCAGTGAGCAATGATCACACCACTCCACTCCAGCCTGGGCAACAGAGTGACACCCCGTCTCTGTCAAAAAAATATATGTGCATATATATTTTTTAAAGGAATCAGAAGCCCTTTGACCTGGAAAGGATCAACAAGTCCAAATCACATATTTTACAGATCAGAATGCTGAGACCCAGAGAGGGTAATTGGATTGTCCGTGTTTCCCTGATTAACTACAAAGCTGGGATCAGGATCTAGATTCATTGACCCTGACCTGCTTTGTCCATTATAGCACATTGCCTTGAGCTAAGTTTTTAGCTACATTTTCATTATAATGAGATGTTTCTTACTATAAGAAATCTTAAAATAGAAATAAAATCATCCTTTATAGGGTTTTCTTTCCCCATTGCTATTTTGGAACAACTTTTCTGCCTATTTCATCTAAATGATACACTATAAATAATTCAGAAATATAGTGTATGTATTTTTATAAAGGGTGATTTTGCAAATATGTTGAGAAAATCATATGTAGGTAACATTACACTAGTTTACTTAAAATAAAACACAACTACAAATCTTTCTTAAAATTGGAAGTTTATCTCATCCACTCCATTTATTTGATAAGAAACAAAATGAACTTTTTTCTTCTTTACTACCTCTGGTTTTGTGCTAAGATCAAGTACAAATCTTTGGGAGAAACACTAAATTCTGAGTACAACATATTTTAAATGACATTGTCATAGGAACTAGCAATACAAAGATGGGTAAGTAATTCTCTTGAGCACCTCAGTCTAGTAGAACAACCTAGCTGTACTCTCTCCTTTTGTTTTTTATTTGTTTTTGTTTTGTTTTGTTTTGAGACAGGGTCTTGCTCTGTTGCCCAGGCTGGAGTGCAGTGGCATGATCACAGTGCATTGCAGTCTCACCCTCCAAGGCTCATGCGATCCTCCCACCTCAGCCTCCTGAGTAGTTGGGACCACAGATGCATGCCACCATGCCTGGCTAGTTTTTAAATTTTTTTTTAGAGACAAGGTCTCCCTATATCGGCCAGGCTGGTCTCTAAATCCTAGGCTCAAGTGATTCTCCCACCTTGGCTTCCCAAAGTGCTGGGATTACAGGTGTGAGCCACCACGCCCAGCAGAAATATTCTTTACCATCACTGCAAAAGGCAGAATAACCACTTTCCTTCTCTCCAAAACAAACAAACAAAAAATGTATATATAGGCCAGGTGCGGTGGCTCAAGCCTGTAATCCAAGCACTTTGGGAAGCTAAGGTGGGCGGATCACTTGAGATCAGGATTTCGAGACCAGCCTGACTAACATAGTGAAACCCCGTCTCTACTAAAAATACAAAAATTAGCAGGGCGTGGTGGTATGTGCCTGTAATCCCAGCTACAGGGGAGGCTGAGGAACAAGAATCGCTTGAACCCGGGAGGCGGAAGTTTGCAGTGAGATGAGAGCGTGCCACGGCACTCCAGCCTGGGCGATAGAGTGAGACTCAATCTCCAAAAAATATATATATATATAAATATATAAATATATATATATATATATAAAATATATATATTTGGTCCTCTGTATTTACAAGCTCCACAGATCAAAAATATTCCAAAAAAATCAGTAGAAAATAAAAATAATACAAATTTAAAATGCAGTATAACAACTATTTACATACCATTTACATTGTACATAGTGTATTATAAATAATCTAGAGATGATTGAAAGTGTCAGGGGCCAGATGCAGTGGCTCACGCCTATAATCCCAGCACTTTGTGAGGCCAAAGTGGGAGGATCACTTGAACCCGGGAATTCGAGACCAGCCTGGACAGCACAGGGAGACCCCACATCTATTTAAAAAGAAAAAACGAAAGAAGGGAAAAAATAAGGTATAAGGGAGGATATGTACAGGTTATATGAAAGTACTACTCTACTTTATATTAGGGTCTTGAGCATCCTTGAATTTTGTTATCCGTGGGGAGTCCTGGAACCAATCCCCTGCAGAGAGCAAGGGATGATTATATATGAATCTGTTGCCAATAAACGTAATCCCATACATATATGGTTATCTGCTCTACAATATTTTCATCTGCAAACTGAGTGCAGGATCGTACCATGGTTTTAGGTATAATTAACAGGAAAAAAAAATCAAATGTGCAAAACTAGCTTAAGTGTGATTGTCTTTATCTGGGAACAAGAGACTCTCCGTGACTCTTTACAACCTACTTTGGTTTAAATTAAGAACATTTGGCCAGGTGCGGTGGCTCACGCCTGTAATCCCAGCACTTTGGGAGACCCAGGCTGGTAGATCACCTGAGGTCAGGAGTTTGAGACCAGCCTGGCCAACGTGGTGAAACCCCGTCTCTACTAAAAATACAAAAATTACCTGGGTATGGTGGTGCGCGCCTATAATCCCAGCTACTAGCAGGGGCTGATGCAGAATTGCTTGAATTCTCCGGGAGGCAGAGGTTGCAGTGAGCCAAGATCATACCACTATAGTCCAGTCAGGGCAACAGAGCGAGACTCTGTCTCAAAAGAAAAGAAGATAAAATAAAATAAACTAAGAACATGTGGGATAAATCACCTACATTTAAGTGTAGAAGTTGAATGCTAACATTTTTCACTTATCACTTTGGCAATGACTTTAAAAGCTAACTCCCCACATTAGTGAGGACACTAGCAAATTTGCCCTCTAATATGCCATTGGTAGGAATATAAATTGGCATAATGCTGGAAGGCAGTTTGGCAATGGATACCAAGTAGAAAATAGTCACGACTTTTGACTCAACAATTTTGCTGTTAAGAATTTGCATATAGCTGGGCACGGTGGCTCAATCCCAGAATCCCAGTACTTTGGGAGGCTGAGGTGGGAGGATTGCTTGGGGCCAGGAGTTCAAGACCAGCTTGAGCAACATGTTGAAATCCTGTCTCTACAAAAATAAAAACTAAAAAAAGTATCCGGGCATAGTGGCTTATGAATGTAGTCTCAGCTACTTCAGAGGCTGAGGCAGAGGACTGCTTGAGTCCATGAAGTCAAGGAGGCAGTGAGCTATGATCATGACACTGCACTCTAGCCTGGGCAATATAGCAAGACCCTCTTTGGGGGAAAAAAAAGAATTTGCTTATGAAAACAATCAGAGTTAGGGGGAAAGGATTTTCATCACAGCATTATTTATAATTACAAAAAAAAACTGAAGAAATTTAAGTACCCAACAATAGGGAACTGGTTAACTGCATTACGGTACAAGCATATGATAGAATACTATAGGCTGCTGAAAATATTGTAAAATAAGATTTAATGGTATAAGAAGATGTTTATGATGTATTTTAAGAAAAAAGAATATCTACACACACACATATACAAACACATAGAATTCATACAAATATCTTTTTTTTTTTTTTTTTGAGATAGTTTCACTCTTGCCCTGGCTGGAATGCAATGACATGATCTCGGCTCACTGCAACCTCTGCCTCCTGGTTTCAAGCAATTCTCCTGCCTCAGCCTCCTGAGTAGCTGGGACTATAGGCACGCGCCACCATGCCGGGCCAATATTTTGTATTTTTAGTAGAAACAAGGTTTCACCATGTCGGCCAGGCTGGTCTCGAACTCCTGACCTCAGGTGATCCACCCGCCTCGGCCTCCCAAAGTGCTGGGATTACGGGCAAGAGCCACTGCGCCTAGCCACAAATATCATTTTTAAAACTGTAAAGAGTATATAACAACAATGTCACAGTGATTCTCCCTGAATGGTAATGTGATGAAGAGTGTTTATTTCCTTCTCTGTATTTTTCTGTACTTCTAAATTTTCTACAATAAATATGTAGTATTTTTTTGTTTTGTTTTTTGAGACGGAGTCTCGCTGTGTCGCCCAGGCTGGAGTGCAGTGGCCAGATCTCGGCTCACTGCAAGCTCTGCCTCCCAGGTTTACGCCATTCTCCTGCCTCAGCCTCCCGAGTAGCTGGGACTACAGGCGCCTGCCACCTTGCCTGGCTAGTTTTTTTGTATTTTTTAGTAGAGACGGGGTTTCACCGTGTTAGCCAGGATGGTCTCAATCTCCTGACCTCGTGATCCGCCCGCCTGGGCCTCCCAAAGTGCTGGGATTACAGGCTTGAGCCACCGCGCCCGGCCTGTAGCATTTTTTTAATGAAGAAAAAGTGATTTCTTTTTCTTAAGCCAGACGCTTCTCAGTTGATTGTCCAAATGTGATAGGGCATATAAGAGAAAGTTCGCATCAGAGCTGCAGTGTGTTCAGAGCACGCTTGCCGTTGCAGTTGTGTGCAAACCATTTGTCAAGCCTCAAGCACACCCTTGGCTCTGGAGCTCAGCACAGTTTCCTTTCTGTGAATAACATTCTATCCAAAAAGGAGCGCCTCAGCAGGCTGTTCCTGAGCCACTAAACCTTCCAACACCCTGTGAGCATAGCAGAAAGACCAATTCCCCACTGAACCGGCAGATGGTGAAACATCCCCTTGGCTCTTGTACATCTAGACATATTGGTGCAGACACAGCTGCGAAAAGGCAAGCAAGTTCTCCAAGGCCAGGCAAAATTAGTCCTTTCTCAAGGGAGTGCTCTGCCATGCCAGCTGGCATTTCCTGCCATGCCCCCAGCCTGTTTCAAGAGTGGATAATGGACAAAAATGGAGAGGGCTTACACTGAAGGACTGAGTATCTCAACCAGTGCAGAGCTGGGCTTTGAACGCCGTGAATACACGGTCAGGAAGTAACAGTCTTTCAGGAAGCAAAGAATTCCATATGACAGCAAAGTAGAAAGAGGCCTGGACTGTGAATTAGGAGCCCTGGGTGCTTTTTACATCTCACAGTCTCCCCTCTTTTCAGTTCCTTCTTCTATAAAACATTGGGGGTGGCCTAGGGAGTCGATAGATGAAATGAGCTATAAAAGTTGTTTCCAGCCTTCAAGACCTTTATAATGATTAATAATGAAGTCATGCAGTATAGATTTCAGTCAATAAAAATTTACTCAATACCTATTATATCTGGCAAGAAGGAGCCAGATAAATAAAACACTGTGGCCACCCACAGGACTCACTGTCCAAAGCACTGGAAAATTCCTTGGTTTCAATATGTATAATTATTCACTGTACCATTTATTTAAGATAATGTTTTCCTCAAGATTGAATTTTCTCTGTTGCCAATAAAGCTAATTCCATTTTCGATGAACAATGTGTGTACTGTATAATGGGAGACAGTATAGGTTTGGGTTAAAAGCATGAATTATAGACTCAGAAAGTCCCAGTTAAATCTTAACTCTACTGTTTCTTAACTGAGTGATCTTGAAAAAATTACTTAAATTCTCTTAGCTTCAGTTTCCTTATCTATAAAATGGGAATAATAATGGTACCTACTTTTTGGGACTATTGTAGGGAATGAATGACCTGAGTCATTTACATTAAATAAAGTCTCAGTAAATCACTGTTATCTGTTGTTAATATAGGAAGTTTAAAATAATTTTAATGTCAGGGGGTTTTTTTGGTTTGTTTTGTTTTTTTGGTTTTTTTTTTAGACTGAGTCTCGCTCCGTGGCCCAGGCTGGAGTGCAGTGGCCGGATCTCGGCTCACTGCAAGCTCTGCCTCCCGGGTTTACGCCATTCTCCTGCCTCAGCCTCCCCAGCAGCTGGGACTACAGGCGCCCGCCACCTCGCCCGGCTAGTTTTTTTGTAATTTTTTGTAGTTGAGACGGGGTTTCACCGTGTTAGCCAGGATGGTCTCGATCTCCTGACCTCGTGATCCACCCATCTCGGCCTCCCAAAGTGCTGGGATTACAGGCTTGAGCCACTGCACCCAGCCAATATCAGTTTTTTAAAAGCACAAAATCTTGGAATGTTAGATTAAACAAGGGACCTTAGAAATAATTAATTCCATTTCAATCCTTCAATCCTCCCATCTTACATAAGAAAGCCATGACTGAAAGGGGCTCACTAAGGCCCCAGGGACCCTTTTGAGCTTTTTTTTTTTTTTTTTTTGTATGTTCTGTTAATTAATTAGGAAATACATTGTGCTTTTCTGAAAAACTAAAAACATATATATTTGCAAGTCATACAGAAATTATTTCAACCATTACTATTGTTTTGAATTATCTATCTGCTGCTTACTGAGATTTAACTGTCATTTCAAAGTTTTTCCGACAATCTGGCATTTTGGCTAAATAGCCCAGTTGACTCTTGCCCCAGCTTCCCAAAATCCATAGTGATTGATCCAAATGGGCTCAGAATTTCCCTCCTTGTGCATAGATGCCACTTAATCTGTTTTTCCATCTTGTGTTTTTTTTTTTTTTTTTGCTTACTTTTGGCTATCAAAAAAAATAAATTTTTTTTTTTTTTTTTTTTGAGACGGAGTCTCGCGCTGTCGCCCAGGCTGGAGTGCAGTGGCCGGATATTTTTTGTATTTCTTAGTAGAGACGGGGTTTCACCGTGTTAGCCAGGATGGTCTCGATCTCCTGACCTCGTGATCCGCCCATCTCGGCCTCCCAAAGTGCTGGGATTACAGGCTTGAGCCACCGCGCCCGGCCAGAAAAAAATAATTTAAAGTTTGTACAAACCAAGTTTGTTTCACTGACTCCAATCAGACAAAGATACCTTTTCCAGAAATCAAGACTGTGGATCTACACCAGTGTCTGGAGGACAACGAGAAGACAGAAGAAAATGGAACTCACGGAGATGAGAGAGAAAGGGAGCTGACACTTATCCTGTGCTTTCTGTGTTCCCAAGGATTCACTCGGTCCTCAGGACAACCATGAATTCGTCATGACTCTCCCCGCTTCAGGTGAAAAAGCTGAGGGTCAGAGAGCAACTTGCCTGATGTAGCACAGCCAGGAAATAGAGAGAGAACTTGAACCCAGGCCAGCCTGTTTCCAAACTCTTTCCAGTAAGTGGGCCACACTCCTCCCATGGTCTTAATGTTATTCAATTAACAGAGAACTGCTTGGTGGAAAAAAATTTAAAAATGAAAACAAATGGTTTCTATAAGATGGTGTAGTCACATATTTGGAGAAGAGAGATCCATTATGCAATTCACTAAAACGTGTTGAATGTCTACTAAGTGTTACCAAAGCACTGAATTTCAATCATTAAAGACTCATCCCAAGTATCGTAAGTCACGTTTCAGTCCTCCCTAATACGGTTTTCCTGTATTATGTATTATGACTCTTGAATGGTCAGAAATGAGAGTGAAACTTAACAGATGAAGATGAAGACAGGATTATTATATACATGTTGTTTCTGTAAAAACTTTTCTCTAAATCTAATGTCTTTGTAATTGATCGATTCATTGTCCATGGCCTTTTTGAGAGTAAAGGTTTTGTGTTCTCTTCCACCTCCCTACCCTGGCTTTTTTTCAAAGCATTTTTCCAGTCCACTTACAGTTTAGAACAGATGTAGATGCTGGCCTGCTCCCAGAATCTTGCTGCGAAATCATAACTTCACCATTCCCCATGGACTGAGTAGTGCCGAGGTAGAAAATGACTTCAACCCACAGCAGAATCTGTGTTGCTGCCAATCCAGTTTAAGCCCAAAGGAGTCACTCCTATTTGTGGCAAGTTTTTTCCTTTCCAGTTTATGCTGAGAATACATAACGCATCATATGTTGATGATTTATAGAGTATATCTGAAGGCCTCTTTCTCCTCCACTGCCCCGACATTGTCATTTGTCAATTTTGCAGACTTAACATGCAGCGAAGGAGCAAAGTTTTCAGAAAATCTGAAGCAAACAATAGATCAAGAATATCAGCCGGGCACAGTGGCTCACGCCTGAAATCTCAGGTGGGCGCCTGTAATCCCAGAGACTCAGGAGGCTGAGGCAGAGAATTGCTCGAACCCGGGAAGTGGAGGTTGCAAATCATGACACTGCACTCCAGCCTGGGCGACACAGCAAGACTCTGTCTCAAAAAAAAAAAAAAAAAAAAAAAAGAATATCTAGACGGCTGGCGCAGTGGCTCATGCCTGTAATCCCAGCACTTTGGGAGGCCGAGGTGGGTGGATCACTTGAGGCCAGGGGTTTGAGACTTGCCTGCCCAACATGGTGAAACCCCGTCCCTAGTAAAAATACAAAAATTAGCTGGGCTTGGTGGCAGGTGCCTGTAATCCCAGCTACTTGGGAGGCTGAGGCAGAGAGAATTATTTGAACCTGGGGAGTGGAGGTTGCAATGAGCCAAGATCGCACCACTGCACTCCATCCTGGGCAACAGAGTGAGACCCTGTCTCAAAAAAAAAAAAAAAAAAGAAAGAAAGAAAGAAAGAAAAGAAGAAAAGAAAATCTAGGCATGGTTGCCAAGAAAAAGAACATGAACTCAAAGAGAAAATAAAATGGGTCTTAAAGAAAATAACTGCAAATCATTTAAAACATGAGTAAAATTAGAGCATATGACCTGGAAGATGAATACAAAATAACTTTGGGTTACTCATGTGTACTAATGTCAGCTGTATCATTTCCCCATCACTGAGAGGTACAGGAAACTGTACTGTGTTGATAAAAAGCAGATAAGAAAGGGGATGGCTGTCAGTAACTCAGCCCATTATTACAGTAAAACTACTCCAGAAAACCTCTGGCTCAAAATGCTGCAACATACAACAGCAGGAACACAAAGTGACCAAAAAATATTGTTACAACTGTCCATTCCAGAAACGTTTAGAGATGATCCACCACGAGATGGCCTTGACCAGGCATGGCTGAACATCTTCATTATAGCTAAAGCAGATGCATCATGTGGTATTCTCATGACAAATTTCAAGGCCCAAAGAAGCTAGTCAGGGTCCTGTTTTCCACTTGCTTCAATATATTTAAGCTCCTTGAACTATGATATCCTCCCAAACAGGCTCGCTGACTTCATTCACTGAGGCACCCACCAAATATTTGTTGAGCTCTTACCATGGGTCAGGAACTGTTCAAGGCACTGGACATAGGGTGTTGAACAAGAAAGAAAGACATGATCCTTGCTGTCGTGAAGCATTCATTTCAGAGTCACACTTCTTCTGTTCACACACAAGTGAAGCGATATTGGTATCTCAGAGTGAATGTGCTTTATAACCAATATCGATATTTTTCTTCTCTAGAGGCTCCCTTTATTTCTTAGTCACAAAACAAGTATTTTTGAAAGCAATGAAAACTTGGAACTTTTAGAAAAGCTGTTTATTGCTAGAAATGGGCTAAGCTTACCTTTTCCTAAAATATCTGTAGAATGAAAACATAATCCAAAAAGACACACATTCACAAAGAGTGTAGCACGCTGGCCTTTGACTTACATAACTCTAAGGAAATAACTAGTTTCTATTAATGTTTGACGAACTTTGACAAATTAGCACAAAGGATTAGATCAAATGAACTGTATGCACTCTCTGAACAAGAGGACTAAGCGAAAAATAAAATAAAATAAAATAAAAACCCACTCTTACAAGGAATGTTGGACTCAAGTATACCCTCCTGGAGAAGAAAATGGAGACTCCTCGATGTAAAGCAACTGGCTCTAAAACACAGAATTAGGGTAAAGGGAAGGTGGTCACTGGAGCGGCAAGGGCGGGCGTGAGCCCTTGATGATGATCGCTAGATTTCAGCTCTGCGTCGATACAGGCTCACTTCCTTCACATGGGGAAACAAATAACAATAAAAAAATACGGAGAGTAGCTAGAAGCCAAGGCTCAGCTGGCAACAACAGGAAGCAGCCGCAAGCTGAGTGCCACTGTGGCCACTTCAAATGGCAGAAGGTGAGAAACCAGCACAGCTGGCAACTAAAAATGAACTTGCAAACACGAGCAGGCAGAAATCAGGATTTCAGCCTCTGGGGATGCAACAATGAAAAAGACCTGGGGGCCTCTGTTCTGAGAACTCTGAGATAAGAAGAGGAAATAGATGAATTACACGATGTGATAAAAGGGGTGAAGAGGCAAAATGAGAAACACAGTGAACCTGGGGATGGAGGGGCGGGGGCAGATGATTAATTCAGTCCAGTAACACAGGTATCACAGAGAAGGGATTATGCTCTGGGTATTGAAGTATAAATAGGAGTTTTCCAGGGAGACAACTTGGAAAGACCACAGCATTTCAATTTGGAAAACAGCAAGCTTACAGATAATGAACTAAAATCATGTATTATGGCTGAAGCTTAAACATCAAGGGAGAAAAACAGCAGATAAATCTGGAGAAGTAGGTAAGGACTTTGGATATCATTCTGAGGAAAGCCAGTGAAGCATTTTGTTTCGTTTGTTTAACTTTGTTTTGAAAATAAATATAAGCTTACAGAAAAGTTGCCACAATAAAAAAGATTGTACAACATACCTGCATACCATTTATCTACTGTTAACATTTTGCCGCATTTTTCATTCTCCCTCTCTTTCCTTCAATATATATATATCATTTTTTGAACCCTTTGAGAGTAAATCGCATACAGCCATTGAAGTGATTTCATTAGTGGGAGAACATGATCAGATTTGTGTTTTAGAACAGTCACTCTCATGGGGGTAGGGAGTTCTTCAGGAATATATACCAGAGGCCTGGAACTAAACTAATGAGAAATTAAATGAGGGGTATGTCTGTGGGAATGGAGAGGAGAGAGTACATTCGAGAGAGAAGTAAATTTTGCCAATTGCATGTGGTATCTGAGGGACAGGGGTGAAAAGAGTGGAATCTGAGTTTTGGGACTGGGTAACTGAGCGGTGGAGACCCTGTCAAGACAGAGAATAATAAATAGAACCTAAGAAAAATATGAATAGTTTATATCTATTGAATGCTAATTATATGCTAGGCACAGTTCCTAACACTTTAGGTATATTAATCCATTTAATCCTCAAAACAATCCTAACAGGTTTGTTCTTTTATTAACTTCATTTTACAAATAATTTAAACAAAACTTGTTTAGAGAAAAAAAAAATTAAAATTAAGAAACGTGTTTTGGCCGGGCGCAGTGCTCACGCCTGTAATCACAGCACTTTGAGAGGCCAAGGCAGGCGGATAGCTTGAGGTCAGGAGTTCCAGACAAGCCTGGCCAACATGGTGAAACCCAGTCTCTACTAAAAATAGAAAAATGTGGTGGCATGCACCTGTAATCCCAGCTACTGTGGAGACTGAGGCATGAGAATCACTTGAACCCAGGAGGTGGAGGTTGAAGTGAGTGGAGATCATGCCCCTGCACTTCAGCCTCTGTCCCCCAAAATAAACAAACAAACAAACAAACAAACATGTTTGAGGAGAAAAATGATAGAGTCATTTTCGGGGACAAAAAGTATGACCTACTCTTTCTAGAAGCTCCTCCAAAAAGATCAAGGGAAATGTGGGGCCATGGGTCAAGGAATCGTCTAGGAAAACTTGGAACATTTAAGTTTCATTCACATCAAGATACAGCTTGCCATACTCCAAACCTCCAACCTTAGCTTAAATACTGAAGATTACATTCATTTTGTATGTAATTTTATGTCTATAATGCTGGAGATTATGTACACATTATATTAATACAACTTTAGCTCACCCAGCAAATAATTAAACCTAAAATACCAAAGAGATGCTTTCAATCAGAAATTTCTTTCAAATAATATAAAACAAAATTAGATACAGAAATGGAAAATCAATTTTATTTTTATTTTAATTTTCAAAAGGATTTTTAAAATCACTGAGAAGAAAAGCAGCATCTTCTGGGCGCCCCCTTGTGGCTTGGATTAATGATTCCCAAATTTGTCTAATGGACAGAATTTACTTGGAGAACTTCTGGAAAATAGTTTCCAAGGCTGCATCCACAAATAATCAGAACAGAGTAGAAAGAGATCCATACTTTTGAAAGCTCTCCAAAGAGATTTTGATGACCAGCCACTGTGAAAACCTGCAGTTTAAAAGTTATTTTTTTTGCCAGGCGCGGTGGCTCACGCCTGTAATCCCAGCACTTTGGGAGGACGAGGTGGCCGGATCACAAGGTCAGGAGATCGAGACCACGGTGAAACCCCGTCTCTACTAAAAATACAAAAAATTAGCCGGGCGCGGTGGCAGGCGCCTGTAGTCCCAGCTACTCAGGAGGCTGAGGCAGGAGAATGGCGTGAACCCGGGAGGCGGAGCTTGCAGTGAGCCAAGATCCGGCCACTGCACTCCAGCCCGGGCGACAGAGCGATACTCCGTCTCAAAAAAAAAAAAAAAAAAAAATCAACTTCAGGGCCGGGTGCAGTGGCTCACACCTGTAATCCCAGCACTTTGGGAGGCCAAGGCAGGCGGATCATGAGGTCAGGAGATAGAGACCATCCTGGCTAACACGGTGAAGCCCCATCTCTACTAAAAATACAAAAAATTAGCCGGGCGTGGTGACACGCGCCTATAATCCCAGCTGCTTGGGAGGCTGAGGCAGGAGAATTGCTTGAACCGGGAGGTGGAGGTTGCAGTGAGCCGGGATCGCGCCACTGCACGCCAGCTTGCACTGAAACAACTTCAGAAACAAAGATTGTAGAATCAGGAGGAAACTTAGAACTCATTTTATCCTGTTGTTGCCCTTTACATGTGAAAAAACTACAACCAAACACATGAAATGACCTGCTCAAGGTCACAGAGAATGTAAATGTCAAAACCAAGAGCAGAATCTAATGTCTCCTGGCCCTAAATTCAGCATGATTAATTGGAACAATGCTGTCTAATCCAATCTATCTCAACATGTTTATCCCTTAACTCACTGACAGTTCTACAACGCTCCCTACACCCCACATCGCCTCTGACTGAGGAGAGCACAGGCAAAATTGCCAGTGTCTTCTTCGGAGATAATTTTTTCCTTGTTAATATTTGGCATATCGTAGATTGATTTTAAAGTGGCACAGAGAAATAAGCTGGAGAAAGTATTTCCTATAGGATGAGCCACTTCAACAAGCTGAGTTTCTTCGCTTCTCCAAGATCCGTCTAGAACTGGTACTGGAGGAGTGCTGAGCAGGGACCCTTCCCTACAAATATCGAAGTATTGCCTGTCATTCCACATTAAACATTTATTTCTTTGGGTCTTGAAATTTGAAAGTGCATCTGAAAATGCAGCTTCCCAGGGAGGGATGGGGAAGATGTAACAGGAAAAACCACCTTTCTGTCTGCCCGCAGGCAAGGATTAGTTAACCAGCTGCAGAAAGACGGGCTAAGGCCCAGGCAAGGTGCTGAGCCAGGGAAGGAATTTGGAAAGTAGAAAAATAGGCCTGATAACATTTGTCTGCCTCATCATTTTGCAAGATCTAGTTTTGTTTATCCCCAATATAATTACATTTCTGAAATTCCTTTGGGTCCTGTCTCAGTGCCCATGTGTACTTGGAGAAGTAGTGAGCACATCGAAAACTCTGATTTCTTTTTTTTTTGAGAGGGAGTCTTGCTCTGTCACCCAGGCTGGAGTGCAGTGGCGCGATCTCGGCTCACTGCAAGCTCCACCTGCCGGGTTCACGCCATTCCCCTGCCTCAGCCTCCCAAGTAGCTGGACTGCAGGCGCCCGCCACCATGCCCGGCTACTTTTTGTTAGTAGAGACGGGGTTTCACTGTGTTAGCCAGGATGGTCTCAATCTCCTGACCTCATGATCCGCCTGCCTCAGCCTCCCAAAGTGCTGGGATTACAGGCGTGAGCCACTGTAGAACTCTGATTTCTTAAAAGTCAGTCAGCATCATGGGCATCCCCTGGGAGCTTGTTAAAAAATGCAGAAACTTGGGGCCCCACCCCAGACCTATTGAAGCAGAATTGGCATTTTAACAAGATCTCCAGGTGATGCATATTAAGGTGTTTTGTTGTTGTTTTTTGGAGACGGAGTCTTGCTCTGTTCCCCAGGCCAGAGTGCAGTGGCGCGATCTTGATCTCGGTTCACTGCAATCTCTGCCTCCCAGATTCAAACGATTCTCCTGCCCCAGCCTCCCAAATAGCTGGGATTACAGGCACCCGCCACCATATCTGGCTAATTTTTGTATTTTTAGTAGAGACAGGTTTCGCCATGTCGGCCAGGCTGATCTCAAACTTCTGACCTCAGGTGATCCACTGCCTCAGCCTCCCAAAGTGCTGGAATTACAGGTGTGCACCTCTGGGCCCAACCTTGTACATTAAGGCTTGAGAAACACTGCTCTAAAAGATAAGTTTCAGAATCCCGGGGCAGGGTGAGAAACAAAACGTTACTTGGGCAAGTTCAGAGTTTTTCAACTGTATTGAAATAAAAGATTTCATGGGATGTTTCTATGATTCCAAGAAGCATAATGATATTTTGCTGAAACTGCTGAACGTATAAATACTTTGACAATTAGATCAGGGCCGGGCGCGGTGGCTCAAGCCTGTAATCCCAGCACTTTGGGAGGCCGAGATGGGCGGATCACGAGGTCAGGAGATCGAGACCATCCTGGCTAACACGGTGAAACCCCGTCTCTACTAAAAAAAATACAAAAAGCTAGCCGGGCGAGGTGGCGAGCGCCTGTAGTCCCAGCTACTCGGGAGGCTGAGGCAGGAGAATGGCGTAAACCCGGGAGGCGGAGCTTGCAGTGAGCTGAGATCTGGCCACTGCACTCCAGCCTGGGCGACAGAGCAAGACTGTGTCTCAAAAAAAAAAAAAAAAGTAAAGAAAATTAGATCAGAACCCAGTTTCTTCCTCTCTTTCTTTAAATCACACAGTTAACTTCACCTATGGGGGCGCATTTGTTTCCAAATGCAGTCAAAGGGAACTAACACCAAACGGCTCAAGCATTGTCATTTGAAGTAGCAAACAAGGCAGCGGCTCTCAGAAATAATATGTGTGGACTTCAGCAAATTACCTGATTTTCTTGAATATTAGTCACTACATCAATAAGATGGAGACAACATCGTCTGCCCTGTGTCTCTTTCAAGATCAACAGAGTTCCCAGTCTCCAGAAATGGTGCTGCTGACTAATAAGCGGCTCAAATCAGTAACGTGGGGGCTGCCCTTGACTTCCCACAAGTCCATCCCCAATTATTATCAAGCTTATCACTTCTCTCAAAATCTGTGTCAACCTAAAGGAAGAAGCTGAGACACACAATATAATTTTGAAGAGTTTACTTAAGCCAAAGTGAGGACAGCTGCCCAGGACACACTTCCAAGTTGCTTTGGCGAATGCTCCGTTCAGCCTTCGCTACAGCAGGTTTTCAAAGGCAAAAAGGAAACAAGGAATGGGCGAAAACAAAACTGTTTGACAGGAATTCTCATTGGTTTACAGGAATAACATGGATTAATGACTGGGTATACACTGGTGAACCATAGGGTATGAATTATGTGTCCAGCGTATGACGTTGTTAGGATTTCATGACTACTTGGCGTCAGTCAGTATAGAGCCCACAGAGCAAGTGGCTTCCTTATTTAGCTCAGCGAGGGAATGAGACATGGCTGCTGTCACATTTTATTTTAATAAATTTTTTTTTCTTTTTTGCAGAGATGGGATCTTGCTGTGTTGCCTAGGTTGGTCTCAGACTCCTGGGCTTAAGCGATCATCCTGCATTGGCCTTCCAGGTAGCTAGGACTACAGGTGAGTGCCACTATGCCCAGCTAATGTTTATTTTTGTTTTGTTTTGTTTTGAGACAGGGTCTCACTCTGTCACCCAGGCTGGAGTGTAGTAGTGCAATCTCAGCTCACTGCAGCCTCGACTTCCCAGGCTCAAGTGATCCTCCCACCTCAGCCTCCCCAGAGCTGGGACTATAGGTGTGAGCCACTGCCCCCAACCCAACTAATCTTATTACTTTTAGTAGAGATGGGGTCTCACTATGTTGCCCAGGCTGGTCTCAAATTCCTGGGCTCAAGCAATCTTGTCTCAGCTTCCCAAAGTGTTGGGATTACAGATGTGAGCCATTGTACTTGGCCATGCTGTGACATTTCAAATGCCTCTTTGGACCTGATGTTTTAAAGGGGCTTGAATTCCTCAGATTAAAGGTTTATTTTCTTTCTTGCCCTCCATTTCTTTTATCTTCACTATCACTACTCTGGATCAAACCACCATCATATTTTGCCAAAACCATGTCCTCCTTTTGGTGATTCCTGCCTCTACTGCCCCTCAAATAATCATTTAGCCTGAAACTAGAAGGATTTTTTAAAAAACACAACTTCAGTCACAAAATTCCCCCATCTCAAACTCTTCAACGGCTTTTTTGTTGTTGTTTGTTTGAGATGGGGTCTCACTCTGTTGCCCAGGCTGGAGTGCATTGGTTAATCATAGCTCACTCCAGCTCAAACTCCTGAGCTCAAGTTATCCTCCCACCTCAGCCTTCTGATTAGCTAGGACTAAGGTGTGTGCCACCATGCCTGGCTAATTTTGAAAATTTTTTGAGGAGACGGGGTCTCCTTATGTTGCCCAGGCTGGCCTCAAACTCCTAGCCTCAAGTGACCTTCCTGCTTTGGCCCTCCAAAATGATAGGATTATAGGTGTGAGCCACCATGCCTGGTTTCAAAGGCTTTTTTAAAAAGCCTTTAGGGAAAAGTCCCAAACTCTCATATGACTCATTCTTCCTTCAAATCTGGCCCTTGCCACCTTCTCTACCATATCTTCTCTTGCCACCCTCTAGGTTATATCACTGTTGAAAATCAGGACTCATAGAACATAATCAGGAAACAACAGGAGGAAACCAAAATATACCACCCCAAAATACATTTTTTTTTTTTTTTTTGTATCTTGATATGGCTATTCAGAGGGGCTGCAGACCACAGGAATAGCTCTGCAAAGCTGTGCTTTTGTAGGGGAGATTTGCATCTGTAGAGGAAATCTACATTAGTGAGAAACAGCAGACACAAAACAGTCTGCTCTGAGGCCTCCCTTATCTGTCTTATCCAGATCTAGGAAAGATTAACCCACAGGAGAAGCAGACTAAAAGTCAGACACTTTTAAAGGTCTGACGAAGAAACTTTTACCACAGGCTCTCCCATCTAATCTTCTCTCTTTCTCTCCCCTTTCCTCTCCTCTCCTCTCCCCTCCCCTCCCCTCGCCTCCTCTCCCCTCCTCTCCTCTCCTTCTTTCCTCCCTCCCTGCCTCCCATCCCTCTCATCCCTCCTCCTTCTTTTCTTTTCTGTTCTGTTCTTTTCTGTTCTTTTCTTTCGTCTGTCTCAGTCTGTTGCCCAAGCTGGAGTACAGTGGCATCATCCTGCTGCACTGCAGGCTTGACATTTGAGTTCAAATAATCTTCCCACCTCAGCATCCCTAGTAGCTGGGACCACAGGCTGCACCACCATGACCTGCTAATTTTTAAATTGTTTTCTGTACAGAGTCCCACTATGTTGCCCAGCTGGTCTCCAACTTCTAGATTCCTGTGATCTTCCTGCCTCAGCCTCCCAAAGTGCTGGGATTATAGGCAAGAGTCACCACCTGGCCCCATCTAATTATTCTGAGTTCTGCTACCTGAGGGACTTCATCTGCCTAACAAGACAGTCTTTGCCCACCCTGGATTTCCTCCCCACTCCCGCCTGTAACCTGTCACTGGGCTCCAAGACTCTATTCTTTTCTGTATAGCATAAAAGCTTCAGTCATCTGGCTCTTCTTTGAGTCTCATATTTGCAGGACACTATGTCCATGTGCACATTATTACATTTGTATCCTTTTTTTTTCTTGTTCTTCTGTCTATTGTCAGTCTGTTTTATAGACTCAAATGATCAAACCTTGAGAAGGGGAAAGGAAGCAAATTCCCTCCACCTCTACACAACTTAAATCTCTCTCTCGCTGTTCCTTTACCCCTTTATCTGACTAATTATTTTCTGACACTTGGATGAAAATGTCAGCAATGTGTTTTTTTTTTTTTTTTTTGAGACGGAGTTTCACTCTTGTTGCCCAGGCTGGAGTGCAATGGTGCATTCTCGGCTCACCGAAACCTCCACCTCCCAGGTTCAAGCAATTCTCCTGCCTCAGCCTCCCGAGTAGCTGGGATTACAGGCATGCGCCACCAAGTCTGGCTTATTTTATACTTTTAGTAGAGACGGGGTTTCTCTGTGTTGGTCAGGCTACTCCAAAACTGTGTTGGTCTCGAACTCCCAAACTCAGGTGATATACCTGCCTTGGCCTCCCAAAGTGCTGGGAACACAGGCGTGAGCCACTGCGCCTAGCCAATGTCAGCAATTTTAATGACTTTTTGGTTCTTTTTGGGGAAATAGAAAAAAAAAAATATATATATATATATATATATTTATTTATTTATTTATTTTTTTTTGAGATAGAGTCTGGCTCTGTCGCCCAGGCTGGAGTGCAGTGGCCGGATCTCAGCTCACTGCAAGCTCCGCCTCCCGGGTTTTCGCCATTCTCCTGCTTCAGCCTCCCGAGTAGCTGGGACTACAGGCGTCTGCCACCTCGCCCGGCTAGTTTTTTGTATTTTTTAGTAGAGACGGGGTTTCACCGTGTTAGCCAGGATGGTCTTGATCTCCTGACCTTGTGATCTGCCCGTCTCCGCCTCCCAAAGTGCTGGGATTACAGGCTTGAGCCACCGCGCCCGGCCTAGAAAATATTATAGTCACTTTAAGTAGCAAGCATATTTTCAGTCTAGTATTTTATTTATTTTTGTTTTTTATCTTTTTTGTGAGACAGAGTCTTGATCTGTCTCCCAGGCTAGAGTGCCATGGCGCGATCTCAGCTCACTGCAACCTCTGCCTCCTGGGTTCAAGCCATTCTCCTGTCTCAGCCTCCTGAGTAGCTGGGATTACAGGCAAAGCCACCATACCCAGCTGATTTTTGTATTTTTAGTAGGGATGGGGTTTCACCATATTGACCAGGCTGGTCTTGAACTCCTGACCTCACGATCCACCCACCTCAGCCTCCCAAAGTGCTGGGATTACAGGCATGAGCCACCACACCCGGCCTCAGTCTAATATTTTAAAATACCTAGTCCTATATAACCATGAAAATACCAAATTTGATCTCAAACTGTGGCCATCTCCACGCTAGGACCGAAGCTGGGGTGGCAGTTTGTGGAGGCAAGGGGTGAGTCGTGATCTCTTCTTTTCTTTTGCTCCCACTTGGTATTCCCAACTTCCTCAACCTCCTTTATCATGCACAATCTGGTTTCTGAGTCCACTAGGATGTTGAAGCAGAGGAAGAGAGTGGAGGTGCTGAAAGAACTAAAGTTCTTTTCTGACTGATATTTTGGTAAGATGCCACACCAGATAACGCCAGCCATTTTGCCTGTAAATTTTTCATGTGTAGTATTTTCTGAAAACAAGGACATTCTCTTACATAACCCGAGTACAATGACCAATACTATTATCTTACCTAGGGATTGGCAAACTGTGGTCTGAGACTCAGTCAAATCCAAACCACCATCTATTTTTGCAGGGCTCACCAGCTAAGAATGCTTTTAGATAGTTAAGCACTTTTTTTTTTTTTTTTTTGAGACAGAGTCTCGCTCTGTCACCCAGGCTGGAATGCAGTGGTGCGATGTCCGCTCACTGCAAGTTCCGCCTTCCAGGTTCATGCCATTCTCCTGCATCAACCTCCCGAGTACCTTGGGCTACGGGTGCCCGCCACCACGCCCAACTACTTTTTTGCATTTTTAGTAGAGACGGGGTTTCACTGTGTTAGCCAGGATGCTCTCGATCTCCTGACCTCGTGAACTGTCTGCCTCAGCATCCCAAAGTGCTGGGATTACAGGCATGAGTCATGGTGCTCGGCCAGCACTTTTTTTTTTTTTTTTTTTTTTTGGAGACAGAGTCTTGCTCTGTCACCCAGGCTGGAATGCAGTGGCACTATCTCAGCTCACTGCAGTGTCCACCTCCCGCATTCAAGCGATTCTCCTGCTTCAGCCTCCTGGGTAGTTGAGACTACAGGCACGTGCCACCACACATGGCTAATTATTTTTATTTTTTAAGTAGAGACAGGGTTTCACCATGTTGGCCAGGCTGGTCTTGAACTCCTGACCTCAAGTGATCCACACACCTCAGCCTCCCAAAGTGCTGGGATTACAGGTGTGAGCCACCGCACCCAGCCATTAGCTGTTTTATTTCAGTGAATGGAAATGTTTGACAGAGAAACAACTTTGGATGCAAATGCTGAATATCAACCATCTAAGCCCCAATTCAGAGAAGCTATTTTGCCCACATACTGGACAATGGGGGAAAAGTGGGAGGATAAGAACTATGTTCCAATTTTGGCTCTGTCATGATATTTACCAGCTGCTCAATCTTAAGAATCTTGGCCTCAGTTTTCTTACCTACAAAGTGGGAGTAACAACTCCAACTTCACAGGGTTGTTCTGAGGATAAAATGAGAAAAATAGGTACCAAGTGCTTGGGACATAGTAAGTATTCAGAACATGTTAATTTCCTTCCCCACCATGAAAGAAATAGGTAAGTTTGGCCAGGTGCGGTGGCTCACACCTGAATCCCAGCACTTTGGGAGGCCGAGGTGGGTGGATCACCTGAGGTCAGGAGTTCAAGACCAGCCTGGCAAACACGATGAAACCCCATCTCAACTAAAAATACAACATTAGCCGGGCATGGTAGCAGGCCCCTGTAATCCCAGCTACTAGGGAGACTGAGGCAGGAGAATTGCTTGAACCTGGGAGGCAGAGGTTGCAGTGAGCAGAGATTGTGCTGTTGCACTCCAGCCTGGGTGACAACAGTGAGAATCATCTCAGAAAAAACAAAAAAGAAATAGGTAAGTTTGTGTTCAAAATGCTGTAGAACTGTCACAGTTACTTACAAACCAAATTTAAGCCTGTGCACTATTTTAGTGAACTCATTATTTCATTTGACAGATATTTATTGAATACTATGTACTAGATATTTTCATGATAGATCTGTAGCTTCAACCTCCCAAATGAAAAATGGTATCTCTTCTAACCTAATGACAAGATTTCTGACTCAGGTCATGCACTACATAAGAATGTAGTTACAACAACTCAGGCTCTGGGCAAACAAAATGTTTAATAAATAATGACAAAATGACCCTTGGCGCCAGTATGGCATTTAAGGCCATTAATACTCCCTGCTGTCTGCTGAGTCATTGCTAAGCTGGGGAAACATGAGTTCCTAAAGGTACCTGGAAGGCTGGTTATGTCACCTCTGGTTGAAATAGATCCCAATATATATGTCATGTCCAGGATGGGGAGGGAAAGGTTTTAACTCCTGGAAAATGAGATATTACTTTGTTCCAGTTTACAAAAAAGATCTATTGGACTTCATTCCCAGAAACTGTCTCCTGAATGACTTAAGGCAGTGCTAAGGAAACAGCATATTTTAAATTGATTCTTTCTTTGAGCTGTGTTCCAAGTTGCCTAATAAATTTTTAAATTTCCAAAGAGATGCATTCAGAGTGACTCCCAAAAAGATGTTCTAATTTGGGATGTCACCAGCATCAGTGACATAAATCATCACAAACAACATTGTCACTTTGACTAATTGCGGGCTGTGTGAAAGGATGTCCTCTTTGTCCTCCTTATCTGCTTTCTCCTTCTTCACCTTATTGGGTATCAGTTCTCAAAGTTAGGGATAAGAATTCAATCTATTCTTCTTTTTTTTTTTTTTCCCAGAAGGAGTCTTGCTCTGTCACCCAGGCTGGAGTGCAGTGGCACGATCTCGACTCACTGCAATCTCCACCTCCCTGTTTCAAGCGATTCTCTTGCCTCAGCCTCACGAGTCACCGGGACTACAGGTGTACGCCACCACACCCAGCTAATTTTTGTATTATTAGTAGAGATGGGGTTTCACTATGTTGGCCAGGCTGGTCTGGAACTCCTGACCTCGTGATCCGCCCACCTTGGCCTCCCAAAGTGCTGGGATTACAGGCGTGAGCCACTGTGCCCAGCTATTCTCCTATTAATAATTCAGATGTTTGGTCATAGAAGTACCGTAGCATTCTGGAGCTGGCAACTGGAGCTGGGAGTTGTTGCATGCATTGCTCAAGGCCACATAACTTAGCTCAGTGCTTCTCAAACCGTATCACACATCAGAATCACTTGGAGGACTTGTTAAAACACAGATAGCTGGGCCCGATCTCCAGGGTTTCTGATCCAGTAATGGGTAGTCTGAGAATCTGCATTCCTAACAAATTTCTAGGTATTACTGATGCTTCTGGTCCAGGAACTACACTTTGAGAACCACTGTCTTAGTTAATTGTAGGGACAAGGTATAGAAGGCAACTTTCAGACAGTCCCGTACTTTTTCCAAGTACGGGCTCTTTTTTAGGGTACAGATTTTATGCTAAGGTTATAAAAGCCATACTTGTGCCTTTAATAATAAGAAGGGTTTCTTCTCTTGACATCCTGAAAGGGCAGAATTTCACTGAAGGTAGAGCTGAAAGGATGAGCTTTGGAATCAGGCAGATCTGGATAAAGAATCAGGCAGTCCACAGATTAGCTTTGTGACCTTGAACAAATTACTTAGTTTATTTGAGTCCCAGTTTCT